>NC_142883.1:19045131-19358421 GCF_051225735.1 Oryctolagus cuniculus | reverse complement strand
GGAGGAATGCAGCGGGTGAGAGCAGGGCGGCAGGGGTCACCGGGGGCAGTGGAGAGGCGCAGGGCCCGCGTCCTGCCTGCATGGCGTCGGCCGGGAGAGAGCCTGGCCTGTGTCCACCCGCCCATCTGCCAGGTGCCTTTGTGCAGTGCACAACCCACACGGCGTCACAAGGCTGCACCTGAGCTGGCCATCAGCTGCTTGCTGCCCAGTGAAAAAAGAGGCCTTGATTTTTGCTGCCGCTTGCTTTTTCAAGAGAAGCCAGAAATCTGGATTTTTAAGTAAGATCTTCCAATTCGTTGAACGATATTGATCAAGACCAAACAAAATCCAGTCTCAGACTGCGTCCATCCCAAAGTGTGGGGAGCCAGTCCCCAGGGCACATCTTCTGGCTCACACCCCACACAACACCACCCCTGACCGAGGTTTCCAGTCACTGATGGGAGCTCCCACCAGCCGCTGCGCAGCCCTGAGACGCAGGTAGGGAAAGCTCACGGGACTGCGGGCAGCAGCCAGCCAGGGAGGCCAACAGGGAAGACCGACCCTTCCCTGGCCCCGGGCTGCCCCTGCCTCCCACCCCTCCTGTTTTAGTAATGACAAATGACAAGAAGGGGACTTTTATTAATTAAAACGCCTACAGTAGCCAAGGGTCACAAACCCAAGGCCACATGCGGAGGAGGCATTCAAAGCATTCCTGGGGCCCCAGGCTCGGTCTGCCTTGGCGGAGCCGCGCAGCAGCCAAAGCTCACACACCAGGCCTTCCTGGGACCTGTCGGGGCTCCGCTCTGACAAATGGCAATCTCCTCCGTGGGCCACGTCGTAATTAAACTCCTGGCATTCTTTTGACCAGAGATGTTCCTTTGGGGACATTCCCACAGCTGCTGGAGGAGCGTCTGGGGCCCTGCAAGCTCGCAGCTGATTAGCAAGGGATTGTTGAAGTTGACCTTGACTGGGAACCATTGGGGGTGGTTGTCGCTCAGTTGTTCTGCTGAAGCCCCAACAACTACAAGGAACCTTCGAAAAGTTCATGGAAAGCAGGGATAAATTTATCTTGGCCTCGTTTGCTTTTTAAGCCCACACATAGTGTTTGATACCACACGTTGTCCGTGAACTTTTTGAAGTCCCAGGATAAAGATGGGCAGAGAGATGACAAAGAGCCCTTCAGGGGCCGGTGCTGTGGCACAGCAGGTTAAGCTGCCACCTGTGGTGCTGACATCCCATGTGGGCACTGGTTTGAGTCCTGGCTGCTCCACTTCCGATCCAGTGCCTGGGAAAGCAACACAAGTGGTTCAAATCCTTGGGCCTCTGCCTCTCACATGGGAGACACAGATGGAGCTCCTGGCTTTCACCTGGCCCAGCCCCAGGCATTGTGGCCATGCCATTTGGGATGTGAACCAGCAGATGGGAGCACGCTCTCCCTCGCTCTCTCTTTCTCTCTAACTTTGCCTTTTCAAATAATTTTTTAAAAGATCAATTTATTTATCTGAAAGGCAGAGTTTCACAGAGGCAGAGAGAAAGCGAGATCTTCCATTCAATGGTTCACTCCCCAAATGGAAGCCAGGAGCCGGAAGCTTCTTCCAGGTCTCCTGTGCTGGTGCAGGGGCCCAAGGACTTGGCCATCTTCCACTGCTTTCCCAGGCCATAGCAGAGAGCTGGATTGGAAATGGAGCAGCCGGGACTCGAACCAGTGCCCATATGAAATGCTGGCACTGTAGGTGGCGGCTTTACCCGCTATGCCTCTGAGCTGGCCCCTCAAATAAATTGAAAAAATGAATCTTTTTCAAAAAGAGTCCTTCAAGGCTCATTTTTTGGTTTGCTGCTGTCTGCCGTGGATGTACCCCGAGCAGCTGAAGCAGAGCTGGGCACACAGCAGGTGTCCCGTGAGTGCTGTGGGCCGCTCAGCCGATGTCCTGACGCCAGCTCGGCAGCAAAGCTGTCATCAGAAGCAATTTCTAATTGAGGCCCCCGAGCCAGTGGCTTCTAATTGTTTGCTGCCACAAGGTTGTAAACACGTCGAGAATGAGGCCACCGTCTCCTCCATTGACAGCGCCCAGAGCCAGGCCGGGTGCCCAGCCCAGGGCTTGCGCAGCGGTTTCTCACCAGCATCAATTGTCTGGGGGCAAACCGCAGCTCGGGGCTGGGCCAGGCCGAGCCCCCGGGGGACGTGAGCTCTGTGCATTTCCGCCGTCCCTGGAGCTGCAGCGGGGGAGGCTGCGGCGGGGTCACGGGCTCCAGGTCGGGGTCACAGCCTGGACTCACTGCAGCCCGGGGTTACTGAAAACGGAGCTTGGTTTTCCTGTATCTCCGCACCCCGCCTGGTGGCAGCACACACAGATCCAAGCCCCTTTTAGCTGGACTCAGCCATTTGCTTAAATCCAAGCACCCTGTCTTCTCAGCTCCTGCGCAGGGCAGTCAGTTCCGGGGGCTTCCTGGGGTGGGAGCTGGAGGCGAGCAGAGCCGAGCCGTGGCCATTGGCGCCTGTCTCCGCGGGCCTCTTGGCCGTGGCCACCCCACTTTGTTAGCAGCTACATTGCTGGACCCGCCCTGTGTCTCTGCTGGGAGCAGAAAGTGCAGTGGACGTAATGCAGTCAATAGTCCTGAGTGTCACAGGGGAGACAGAGGTTTTTGAAATTGGTGGGGGGAGGAGGCTTGCCCAAGGCCACGCACAGCGTAATGACTGAACAGCAGCATCAGGCCATGAACCTGGACTTGGTGAACCACTCCTGACCCAAGCTGGTCCCATCGTGGAGCACAGCCAAGCTGCCCCATTGGGCCCCTGTCACAGCCTTGGTCGCTGGATCTGCGACCCTGGTTAGACCGTTGCTGTCTGATGCCACCAACTTTGGGTGGCTTGGCCCGCAGCCGCAGACAGTTGCAGAGTACAATGTCCCCGCCTGCTGTGACCCTAACCCTCCAGTCGCTGATACCCAGGCCTCTCACCCAGTGCAGCCACGTCTGTGCCAGCAGGAGGCCCCAAGAGAGCCGGTGAGTGTGTGGCAGGGACCCTCGTTTGGAGGGGGTGGGGTAAATAACGTTATTGTGCACGGGTGAAAAGAATGTTCCAGAAGCTTGCCCAGGAAGACTCTTAGGGAAGTCGAGGACGGGACTTATGGCTCAATGGCAGCAGCCTGCCTTCCTGCCCCGCCCCACCTCATTTCATCCCCTTCACAAGCATCATTGAGCACCTGCTGAGTGCCAGGCCCCTGGGCGGACGCCGGGACATGGACACGGGCCTGGGCCTGCTTCCTGAGAGTGGATAGGGAGCGAGTTCATCCTTGTGACGTCCTCCCAGGTGAGGCTGTCATTTCTACTTTGCAGGGGGGATGCTGAGGCTCAGAGAGGTGAAGTGAGCTTCCTGAGGTTGCCCAGCAGAGGAGAAACCTGAGCAGGGCCCACAAAGGGCAGCTGGGAAGGCACAGGCACACACGGCTGGCAGAGGGTGGTCAGGTTGGTGGGAGCACTCGGGACAGTGAGGGAACAGCACAAAGCCCAGGAATGCCTGGGAAGTCCGTCGGCTCAGCAGGGCCAGGCTGCCTTCCCAAGAGGAGCTGTTCTCCCACTGAGAAGAGGTGACGGGGCTCAGACGTTGACGTGTCCCGGGCGGCCACACTCACCCGTTCTAACGCGGGACAGGGGCAGAGGGGGGCATGACAGCCACCCAGGCAGGCGCTGGGACCCCTACCCCACACCTCCGTTCTGGGTCTTAAGGGACAGAGGAGGGCACAGGAGGGGAGACAGCACACTCAGAACCCCACCCCCACCCCCACACACTTTGAAGATATCAAAAAGGCATGAGTTTCTGGCTTTGAGGTCTGGAGGTGCTGATGTGTGGCTCCCGGCAGGCAGATCTGGAGCCGTTCGGCCTCCAGGGAAGCTTGGGCATCTGTGTGTCTTAAGCTCCCTGGATCCTAGTGAACAATGTCCCTGGCCTGGCACCTGAGGACCACTGCTGCAGAGTGGCCGTCCCATGCAGAGTCACGCAGGGAAAACGCAAGCTGCAGAAGGGATGCGGGCGATACCTTCAGCCCCGGCCTCGGCTCTTACAGGTTCCAGGGGGTGGCGCCAAGTCAGGGACGGCAGACTCGGCAGACTCCGCAGTGAGGGGGACAACGGCTTTGATGAACAATTAGCAATTTAAAAATCTTGGATGAAGCCGGTGCCGCGGCTCACTAGGCTAATCCTCCGCCTGCAGCGCCGGCACTCTGGGTTCTAGTCCCGGTTGGGGTGCCGGATTCTGTCCCGGTTGCTCCTCTTCCAGTCCAGCTCTCTGCTGTGGCCTGGGAAGGCAGTGGAGGATGGCCCAGGTCCTTGGACCCTGCACCTGCATGGGAGACCAGGAGGAAGCACCTGGCTTCTGGCTTTGGATCGGCGCAGTGCCGGCCATAGCGGCCATTTGGGGGGTGAACCAACAGAAGGAAGACCTTTCTCTCTGTCTCTCTCTCTCACTATCTAACTCTGCCTGTCCAAAATAATAATAATAATAACAATAATCCTTGGATGAGCTTTCTCTAAAGTCTTTAGAAAACTCAAAAGCATAGGGAAAACTAGCATGTCAACAGGTGGCAACAGCAACGAAATCATCCGATAAATTGGCTCCTGGCTCATAATTTTGCTCCCCGCAGTGCTGGCCAAGCTCTCTGTTATCAGCCTGGGTTTCCCCGCACCCCGTAAAGCGAGGTGAAGGAAGTTGGCTTCACGGCGTCACGGAGAGGCAGACGGTCGGCTCAGCGTCTGCTCAACCAGACCTCACCCTCACTCCCACCCACCACTCGGGGCCTTCCTGCCCTTGGCTGTGCCTGTGAGGGCGCTGATGCCGGGCGGCCCGGCGGCTGTAGGCTTGCTGGCGTGAACCACAGCCTGCTCTAACTTTCCCCTTGGGGAGATTCAGTGTTTGTCTCCCTCTCATGAAAACCGGGATGTGAGTAAACCCCGCCTGAGCATTCCAATCCCTGAACACACGACGCGCACGTCCCCGGGAGGGCATTTAAGTTTATTTCAACCCTGGAGCCGTCTCCGTGGGCTGCTCCAGGTGGGCCGGGCACGGGAAGGGAGGAGCCGCTCCCCACTCCTGAGACAGCACGGCCTGGCTCTCTTCAGGTTCCAGGCCTGGAAGTTTCCTTGACGCCACCGAGGGATCCCGGGAAAGGGGCTGGGCTCACCCCAAGCTCTGCTCATGTCCCATAGCCGTCACCGTTGGCCTCTTTCTGGCTTTTCCATCATCCGTTCAAGGGGAGGCCAAGGGGAGGCATGCACTGGACCCCAGGCTGGCCACAGGCTCCAACTTCCTCCCTTTCTTTCAATGCCCAGTGGTCCACGCTCCTGCCCCAGGTGTAAGGGAGCATCCACGACTTCTCTCAGGTCCTCAGAGCGGTCAAGAGCAACCACAAGGAAAATGTGGTCCTGATGGTCCAAACCTCGCCCTCAAGCCTGGGGTCAAGGCCTCCCCAGCACTCAGCGACGGGTCAGGGGAGGGCCTTGGCCTGGCAAAGATTCCTCCCAGGGGGATGTCAGCTCCTGGCTGTGTGGTGCACGCTGTTTCCAGCAGTGGAGGGCACAGTAGGGCAGCTGCGGGTGCAGATGGTAGCTCCTGTTCTGTAGTTCTGGACATTAGTGTGCAGGAGGGTCGTGCGTGTTGTTAACAAAGCTCCCCCAACAGATTCCGGTGCAGGACGCTGGGAGACGTGCTGGATGGTGGAGTTTCTAGGAAGGTGCTCAGAGTACTGGATGCCTTTGAACCGTTCAATGTCAAAAAAACAAGGCACCTCTAGAAGGCAATTGTGAAAGAGAGCTGTTCCCAGGGAGGGCAGGCCTGTGAGCTCACTAATGACAATGGTGGCCCTACTAGGTGCCACACACCATTCTCAACGTCTGTGAGCATTCGCCCAGGGCTCACCACAGCCCCACAGGGCTGGCGCTCCTCATGAGCTCACACACAGAGAGGCCGAGGGGCAAATGCAGGGCCCCACACCGTAGCGGGTGCTGGACCCCAGCGCTCTGTCCCCAGCATCTCTGCTCTTCTGCTCACATCAGGGCAAGCTGGGGAGTCGGTGGCCCCAGACCTGCAGGAAGGTAGGAGGGAGCGGGTGGGCGCATCCTTGGAGGATGAAGAGGCGCTTGGTCAGGCCAAGTGGGAGTGTTCAGAGATCCTGAGGTGTGACAGGCAGCATAGTGCACCCCACACCCGGGGTGCCCTCACCCTATGCTCCTGCAACCTGGGAACAGGAGACCTCCTGTTTCCTGGCAAAAGGGACTCGGCAGATGTGATAAATTGGAGATCTTGAGAAGTAGCAGCTATTGTAACCCAGGCGGATCCGGCGGGCCCAGTGCATTCACAGTCCTTAGATGGGGGAGGCTGTCAGTCCCCAGGGCTATGGGGCAGAGGGGGACACTGCATCCCACGGCCATCTGGGGCCCCTGAGGCTTTCAGGAGCCTCTCTGACCAAGCCTTCTGAGCTCTCCAGCCTGCCTCCTTCCAACCAGGCCAATTGAATTTCAGCGTTTCTTAGGCGTGTCAGCAAGCCCTGCACCGCACTGCAGGCCCACTCTGGCTGAGCCTGCGCCGGAGGAGGGGAGGCTTCAGCGCTGAGCCGCAGAGGCCAGGTGAATTTCCCAGGACCAGCAGTCCTGTCTAGTTCATGGTTGCTGACTTGCCCAGTGTACGGTCACCCCTATCGCAAACACAGCGCGTGCTGTCGGCTCTTCCCACGAGGTGTTGGGTGCTTCCGGCAGGATTCATTTCTCCATTAGTCTCCAGCCCGGATCTGCCGCTGGGCCCAAGAGTGGGGTCTTAACTATACCGAGGATGGCAGGTCTTGATCATTTGTAGCACTGTTTCTTTTTCAGGAACTCTTTTCTCATTGACTTTAAAGAGCTAAAAGATTTGACAGATACAAGTGGGGAAAAAAATATGCAGGGCTGGCGCTGTGGTGCGGTGAGTTGGGCTGCTGCTTGGGACACCAGCATCCCATCTCAGAGCACAGGTTCGAGTCCCAGCTGCTCCACTGCCCATCCAGCTCCCTGCTAATGCGCCTGGGAAAGCAGCAGAGGATGGCCCAAAGGCTTGGACCCCTGTACCCATGCGGGAGACCCAGATGGAGTTTCTGTTTCCTGGCTTTGGCCTGGTCCAGCCCTGGCTGTTGCAGTTGTTTGAGAAGTGACCCAACAGGTCACACCCTCTCTCCCTCCGTCTCTCTCTCTTTCTCTCTCTGCCTTTCAAACAAATAAATAAAATCTTTTGAAAAAAATGTAATTGCACTGAAGGAGACAGGAGTCTTTTTTCTTTTTTACTATCTTTATTATGCTTATTCCTTTACTATCTTTATTAAATAACAGCCATTACAGAAAACTTAAAAAGAGGAAAATAGAAAGAAGAAAACAATATCACAATCTAGAGATCACTTTTGGTGGATTTCCTGCAAAACCCCCGTTGCCTAGAGACACTGTAGCCATCTTACGTTGTTACTCACATGGCTGTGGGGACGCTGCTAGAAGCACCCTACTGCTGTCATTTACAGCACTTACCATCCCGTGCAGGGCGTGGCACTTGAGCGTCGTGATAAACACCTAGGCTGCCGGCTCGCACATTCAGGGAACTGTACTTTTCCTGTTATCTTAGAGTGCGTGCCTTCTACTTATGAAAGCAGACTGCTATAGAAAACCAGTGCGCCCTGCTACGCCGCCAGCAGCCTCGTGCCTCTGGCGCTCACCACGTCTTGACTGCACCAAGAGGCCACGAGGACGAGGAGTGGGTGACGGATCACAGCATCTAGGCTTGTGCAAGTTCACTCCACGGTGTCCTCACAGTGGCAAGGTTTCCTGGAACTTACCCTGGAGGTAAATGACAAACGTCTGGATATGGGCTCGCCTTTCCTCCCAACCAAGGGCACAAACATCACCCGAGAGCTGCTTCGAAATTCTCTGTCCCAAAGCTGCTGACTCTGCGTCTGCAGCTTAGCCAAGTCTCCAGAGAATTCACGTGTGCAGTACAAGTTGATGAGCACTGTGCTGGTGTACCTGTCCGTTGCTTTTTCTCCCATATTTCCATTTATTTATTTGAGAGGCAGAGAGAGAAAGAAACAGAGAGACACAGACAGACAGACAGAGTTTCCACTAGCTGATTCATTCCCCAAATGCCTCCAGTGGCCCAGGCCTTCATCACCACCACCACGTCCCAAGGTCTGCATTAACAGGAAGCTGGAGTCAGGAGCCAGAGCCGGGAGGCAAAACTCAGGCCCTGGGATGGGACCCAAGCGTCTTAACCGCTACGCCAAACACCTGCCCCATCCTGTGCTTTTAATATATTGCATCTCATTAGAAGTTCTTCTGAAACATGATTTCTAATTGTGTAATATTCTGTCATGCAAATGGACTAAAATGTACTCCTCCGCTTGCTCTTCATACTGCGCTAACGCTGCAGGGGGCGTCCTTGAATCCACCGCGCTCCCGCTCGCTCTCTCTGCTGCCTTGCTGGAGCTGTTTCTAGAAGGGAAGCTCCAGGGTCAAAGGCTGCAGTGTGAGGGAGGGGCTCTGCATGCCTTCTGCTTGCTCAGCAGTTTTCTAAAAGCCAGTAAGTGCTTTTTTCATGTTTATTGATTTATTATCACTAACTTGAAAGGCAGAACAACACAGGGAGAGAGAATGAGAGAGAGAGAGACACCTTCCATCTGTTGGTTTACTCCTCAAATGCTAGTAACAATCAGGACTGGGTCAGGCCAGGGCCGGGAGCTCAGAACTCCATCCAGGTCTCCCACCTGGGCGGCAGGGACTCAAGGACGTGAGCTCTCACCTGCTGCCTCCCAGGGTGTGCACTGGGCAGCTGGACTGGAAGTGGAGGCGGGACTCGAACCCAGGCACTCTGAGGTGGGATGCAGATGTCCCAAGGGGTGTCTTAAGCTGCTCAGCAAATTTTGAACAAAAATTTCTCCTCTCGTAGAACCCAAAACTCGCTTGTCAGTGCTCCCCCGAGCTCAGGATCAAGCCTGCCGCTCCCGTGTGCACCCACAACAGCCACTCAGAGCGGAGCGAGGGGAAGCGGAGGCGCTGACGGAGCCCCTTCTGGGGTGAGCACAGAGGTCCTCTCATCCCTCTCGGGGGTTGCCTGCTGCCCCGGGCCCGGCCTGCGGTGGCTGCCCAGTGGGACAGCAAGATTGTCGCCTCCAGCAGAGTCAGCCCCATATGTCCTCAAGCAGTTTTTTTCGCTGCTCAAACTGGATAAGACCTGACTGATCCACAAACAGTTTAAAGACTTTTAAGACACATGGCTGTAGATCTTGTAGTTCGTTTTTTCCACTTAGTTTGATAGAATATTGATACATGGCAGACTATTATCATATCCAATGCTTCTACGTTATACATCAAGTTCAAACCATTTTATTTTTTAATATTTTACTTATTTATTTGGGACGCAGAGTTACAGACAGTGAGAGGAAGAGACAGAGAAAAAGGTCTTCCATCTGCTTGTTCACTTCCTAGATGGCCACAACAGGTCTGGGCCAAGTTGAAGCCAGGAGCCTGGAACTCCATCCTGGTCTCTCACGTGGGTGACAAGGGCCCAAGTACTTGGGCCGTCCTCCACTGCTCTCCCAGGAGCTGGGTCAGATAGGAAGCAGAGTAGCCAAGACTTGAATAAGTGCCCCGATATGGGATGCTGGCCCCTCAAAATCGTTTTCTGAGAATGAGTTCCAGATTATGTCAGATGTCGTGGGTTGTATATTTTATTTATTTATTTTCTTACTAAGATATAATTCACGTGCCATAAAACTTCCCAAAGTTTCAGAGGCTTGGCTAGGGGGGGAACTATTGCCTTTTTTTTTTTTTTTTTTTTTTTGGATAGGCAGAGTTAGAGAGAGAGAGAGAGACAGAGAGAGAGTTATAGACAGTGAGAAAGGTCTTCCTTCCATTGGTTCACTCCCCCAATGGCTGTTACAGCTGGCTCTGCACCGATCCGAAGCCAGGAGCCGGGTACTTCCTCATGGTCTCCCATGCGGGTGCATGGACCCAAGCACTTGGGCCATCCACCACTGCCCTCCCTGGCCACAGCAGAGAGCTGGAGTGGAAGAGGAGCAACCGGGACAGAACCAGCTCCCCAACCGGGACTAGAACCTGGGGTGCCGGTGCCGCAGGCAGAGGATTAGCCTAGTGAGCCGCTTTTGCCTCCAGCCCCATGTTTCCTTGAGCGAGTTCCCTCTCTGCAGTTCTGTGCAGCCTGGATGGGGCTGTCAGTGGAGGGTTCTGGCATCACCACCCCCACACCCGGCCCCAGCCAGAGTGATCACAGAGTGATCAAGGGCAGGACGAGTGGCCAGAGACACCTTCCACAGGCAGGGCCCTCAATTCAGTCCTGCCGGGAGGATGACACAGGAAGTGGTGGCCACAGGGACTCCCAAGAACATCGCCCTGGCTGCCCCTGCTCTAACACTGCAGAGAGCCTCTCCTATCCCCCTATCGATTCAGCTCAGCAACATCTACTAATGACCTCTAAATCCTGAGCAAATGGACTTGAAGTGTCTCCCAGGGGTTAAAGACCTGGCTGTTCTCGCTCCAGCAACAGTGCTGCAGCCCACAGCCTAGGGGATTTTCTGTTCTGGCTGCAATTAAATATTTATTTATTGCATGTTAGGATGTGCCAGAAACAGAGTCCTCTGGCCAGTCTGGGTCATGGGCTTGTAAAGTGGTGCCAGTCTTCTGGAAGCCACCCGGCTGTGCATGTCAGGAGCCACAGAAAGTATCCCTCCTGGGAAAGCAGATCATCCCATGGACAAGCAATTCCGAGCAAAGAGGTTTGGACAGGCAGAGTTAGATAGTGAGAGAGAGAGACAGAGAGAGAGTTATAGACATCACGCTCCCCAGGGTCCACAACTGGATGCGGTCCAGCTCCTGCAGGATGCAGGAGAGTCACCCCTACCGGGGTGCCTTCCAGAAAACAGAACCCAAGATGCCCTACAATCTCTGTTTCCCCGGCTTCTCTTTCCTCCTTCTTTATCTAGCTCTCTTAGAAAATCAGCTTCAGGCTGGCGCCATGGCTCACTAGGCTACTCCTCTGCCTGCGGCGCCGGCACCTTGGGTTCTAGTGCGCCGGATTCTGTCCCAGTCGCTCCTCTTCCAGTCCAGCTCTCTGCTGTGGCCCAGGAGGGCAGTGGAGGATGGCCCAAGTGCTTGGGCCCTGCACCCGCATGGGAGACCAGGAGGAAGCACCTGGCTCCTGGCTTCGGATCAGCGCAGTGCACCAGCCGTAGTGGCCATTTTTGGGGTGAACCAACGGAAGGAAGACTTTGCTCTATCTCTCTCTCTTTCTCACTGTCTAACTCTGCCTGTCAAAAAAGAAAGAAGGAAAGAAGGAAAGAAGGAAAGAAGGAAAGAAGGAAGGAAGGAAGGAAGGAAGGAAGGAAGGAAGGAAGGAAAGAAGGAAAGAAGGAAAGAAGGAAAGAAGGAAAGAAAGAAAGAAAGAAAGAAAGAAAGAAAGAAAGAAAGAAAGAAAGAAAGAAAGAAAGAAAGAAAGAAAATCAGCTTCAATGGACCAGTGTTATGACATCAGCATCCAATACCAGAGCATTGGTTCGGTCCTGGCTGCTCTGCTTCTGATCCAGTTCTCTGCAAATGTATCCCGGAAGGCAGCAGACAATGGCTCACCCATGTGGAAGACCTGGATGAAGTTCTAGGCCCCTGGCCCAGCCCTGAGTGTTGTCTTTCAAATAAATAAATAGATCTTAGAGAAAAGCAAATCAGCTTCACCCCTTTGGTCAGGAGCCGGCAAAGCCACATTGCTCCTGTGACCTCAGCGCCCGAGGCAGACACAGCCACCCACCCCGCAGCGCCTGTCCTGCGTGCAGGACCCTTGGGATGTCAGCCTCAGCTTAGAGTGGATTCTCAGTGCATCAGTCTAATGATTTAGGGTGGTGAAAGGCTCCCTCTTGGGGCAGAGAGGGAGTCGAGAGGGGAGCAGGGCTGAGAGGCCAGAAACTCCCCGCTCCCACATTTGCAAGAATGAGCACGTGAGAAGCCATCCGATGTCTATCTGCCCTCTTCCATCAGCCCAGGGGGCTGACCCAGGGCAGGATCCCAGGAGCTGGGGTTGGGAGGGTCTGGGAGGACCAAGCGACGGGACATCAGCTCCAGAACTGGTGTCTTGCTCAGCCCGAGAAGACAGGCCAGGGGACCGGTGTGGTAGACATATTCTGCGTAACCTGTCCAGCTGGGTCTTGCGCTATTTTCAACTATGTGTGAAGGTGTGGGGAGGTGTGGGGAGGTGGGAGACATTGGCCCAGGTCTGATCTCCGCAGACCAGCTACCCTGCTGCGAAACGCAGTGGCATCCTCCCAGCAAGAGACTCCAACAAGACCAAAAGAGAACATTTGTCACTGGGCCGGTGTCGCTCCCCCTCTTCGTGGAGGAACGACACTAAACCCTGCCTAGGTTTCCTATCCGAGTCACGGCACCATTATGTCGCTCTCCTTCTTCGTGGAGGAACGACACAGGACCCTGCGCTGTTCTTTTGTCTGCTCGGCCCTCCCCGGGTTTGCTGCTGGTTCTTCCCGGGTTGGCTACCGACCCTTCCACCTCCGTGGAAGGGCGGTTCCCCCTGCCACTTTCCCCACTTCCGCGGGGGAGCGGCACACCGCCGGCCGGCTCTCTCGGGGGCTGCTCAGATGTTCCTCAGGTGTTCCTGGTGCATGTTGTCTCTCTCCTCCTTTATAGTCCTCTTCCACCAATCCCAACTCTGCTACCCACACGCCGAGTACGCTGCTCTCCTCCAATCAGGAGCAGGATCAGCTCCTGCAGGTCATCACTCAAGTTGGCGAGAGGCAGCTGCATAGAAGCTGTTTACTCCCTTCTCAGCGCCATTTGTGGGAGAGCAGATGCATAGAATAAGTCTTAATTCCAGTAACTTAGTCTAGTCCGAGTTGCTCCCCACAGGCCGGGCCTTGGCCAGGTCTCCCACCTGCATTGCCTTATGCATTTGGATTTTTCTTGTGAGTTTCCTAACAATGTTTAACCCAATAACAGGCGAGCTTGATGACTATCTCTAGGCATGTGTTCGTTGTGTAGGGTATTAGGCACCTCAAAAATGAATGGTAACTCAAGGTTCTCCAGTCTTCAAGAAGGCATGAGCAAGTGTCAGACTGGGAGAGGGAGTGTGATGCGAGCTTGGGAAGTAAAGAAAAAGTCTGGTGCGGGGCAGGCGTTGCGGCACGGCAGGCTGAGCTGCCACTCGGAACATCTGCATGCCATGTTGGAGTCTCGGCTACTCTGCTTCTGATCCAGCGTCCTGCTAACATGCGGGCAAGGCAGCAGAAGATGGCACAGACACTGGCTTCCTGCTATCCATGTGGGAGACCCAGATCCCGGCTCCTGGCTTCAGCCTGGCCCAGTTCCAGCTATTGCGGGCATTTGGGGAGTGGATCAACTGCTGAAAGATCTCTTTCTCTCCCTCTGCACGGCTCTCTCTTTCAAGTAATAAATAAAGTAAATAAATCTTTTAAAAAAGAAAGCCAGGTGCAGGGAGGAAAATGCAGGGAGAGTTCAGGGAGCAAGGACCGAGAGGGCCAAGATTTGGGGTTAGAACAGGCTGGGGATCTGGTGCTGTGGCACAGTGGGCTAAGCCTCCGCCTGTGGTGCCGACATCCCATACGGGCGCCAGTTTGAGTCCTGGCTGCTCCACTTCCGATCCAGCTCCCTGCTAAGGTCTGGGAAAGCAGAAGAAGATGGCCCAAGTAGAAGTAGGGCCCTGCACCCACATAGGAGACCCAGAAGAAGTTCCTGGCTGCTGGCTTCGGATCAGCTCAGCTCCAGCCATTGCAGCCATTTGGGGAGTGAACCAGCGGATGAAAGACCTCTCTCTCTCTCTCTGTCTCTGCCTCTGCCACTCTGTAACTCTGATTTTCAAATAAATAAATAAATAAATTTTTCAAAAAGAAAGAAAAAGACTGGGATCAGGGTTTGGGAGCGCAGCCCCAGGCAAAACTTAGCATGCTAAAGGGTGCTGGCAGGTAGGTCAGAAAACAGGGAGCCCTAAAGAAAGCCTGGCCCGTCCTCTCAATGGACTACACAGCTGTCGGGACAATGGTTATGAAGACCATGGAAATGCCTGTGTCATCATACAGAAGACAGAGCTATAGATCCACCACACACACACACACACACACACATGCACACACATGCACAGATGCACACAGACGCACACACACATGCACACAGACACACACACACACGCACGCACACACACACGCACACAGGCTGGAAGGAATTATAGCTAAATAGAAGCAGGGCTTGTATTGGTGGGGAGGTGCAGGATTGTGGGTGGGTTTATTTGTTCTGGATGTTTAAATAAAACAATAACACTAACTATTAAATAAATAAAACACACGGATCTGGGGCTCTGGCCAGTACAGGCGCAGATATGCCTGGCACAATTGCTGAGTCAGTATCCAGCAGTCCCCCGCCTCCCAGGAGAAGCCCAGCTTTGCCGAATTCCTGCCACCTGGACAAGGAGACCTGGAGAAGCTGAAGGGTGCCCTCCCCCTCCCCTGGGGTCCTGAGCCACAGACCTAAGCCACATTCCTCAGAGGACCAGACAGATGTGGAAGCTGGCACAGCCCAGCTTTGTGGGAGCCAGCATGCCATGGCTCCTGTCCTAGTTCCAGCTCCTGAGCCATCGTCACGCCCCAAGGCAGCCTTGAACCTGGCTGCCCACTCCGGCCACCTCCCCACCTCCCCAGTCACGCCCACAGTGCCTCAGGGACATGGCCTCTCACTGATGCACTGGGGATCAAGCCTCTTACCACTGCAGCTCCTCGAAACCCTACGTGGGAGGTCCTCCCGCCGAGCCCCTCCGTGGCCGAGCCCACCCATCCCTGGCTTGGCGCTTGCCAGGCGGGGCCTCCTCACACTTCTCAGGGCTCTAGGAAGACAAGATCTCCTTGGGGCCTAGGCGGCGCCAGGCTGCTGTCCAGCCAGGCCCTTGGCCTCACACCCGGACTCTACACTTGTCCACTTTAACCTGCCCGGGACTGGGAGAGCCTCTGAGTCCCGTTGTCCCAGCTGGGCCTCCCACCAGAGCAGAGCGCGACTCAGAGGGACTTGTGTCATTCATGTGAAAGTCATTTATTTTTCTGTTAAAGGGGTGGAACTTGGGGCGGGTTTTTGGCATAACTGCGAAAACACAGCTTGGGCTGCCCATATCGCAGCTGAGTGCCTGGGCTCAAGTCCTGGCTCCTGACTCCAGCTTCCCTCCAGTGTGCACCTGCTACTGGGGAGCAGCAGGTGACCTCAAGTCCTCGAGTGGCTCGATCGATTTCCTGGCTCCTGACTTCAGCCTGGCCCAACCGCGGCTGATGTGAGCATTTGAGGAATGAACTGCAGATAGAAAATTTCCCCCCATACCGCCAAATAAATTTATTTTTAACAAAAGAGAATAAGCAGAACTTCCCTCTGTAAGAGTCAGACAAATTCTGGGGAAAACAAAAACAGAGATTCAGCCCACTAGAGTGGACCTGATGTGGCGGTGAGCAGCTGGCATCGGAATCACACATGGCGTTTGCTTAAAAATGCAGGCGCCTGGGCCTGGCTCCAGAGCTCCTGATTCAGAATCCTAAGGAGGTGAGGCCTGGGAATCTGATCTCCCAAGCTTGCCAGCTGATTTTGAAGCACCCCAGACAGGGGAGGGGGAGCAGGAGAGAACCTCGCTCCTGAGCACCAGCTCCTGGGTACTAACCAGTACAGGCACAGTCCTGGCCACAAGGAACACCCAGCAGGCCCCGGGAGCTGCAGAGGAGAGGGGAAGCCCCGGAGAGGGGAGACTTCCTGGGGTGAGAGTTTGGGGCAAGCCCACGAAGTCTCCATGGAGCTGACCAGCTACAGATGGGGAGCAAAGGGAGCCACGGCGAGGGCGCGGGCAGGGGCACTGCAGAAGCCAAATAATCTAGGGCCAGAGGAGGAGAGGCCAGGGAGGTGCGCAGGCAGCTCCCCCGCTAGCCTGTGTCCTACGAACTTGGCTCATCTGAGAACAACACATCTCAGAGCCCCCCTCTCCATGGGGGTCTGGATTGGTCAGGAAACGGACTTGCCTGAGATCTGGAAAATGAAAATGAAGCCGCCCCAAGCCTCCTGCCCAAGGGTTGTGGCTGTCAGACGCTGACAGGCCCAAGACAGAGGAGCCGCCGGCCCCCCACATCCACCCCCGCTGTGGTCCTCGCCCACTCACTCCCACAGCTGCTGTGGGGCCTCTGGGGTTCCCCTGCACACTCTGAGTCACCCAAGACCAAGCTGACACGTGTTCTCTCTCTCTCTCTCTCTCTCTCTCTCTCTCTCTCTCCTCATCCAAAACAGTCGCAAACAGGGGCTGGCCTCATGATATAGCAGGTAAAGCTGCTGCCTGCAACACTGGCATCCATGTGAGTGCAGGCTCAAGTCCTGGCTGCTCCTCTTCCAATCCAGCTCTCTGCTATGGCCTGGGAAAGCAGTGGAAGATGGCCAAGTCCTTGGGCCCCTGCACCTGTGTGGTAGACCCAGAAGTTCCTGGCTCCTGGCTTCAGATGGGCGCAGCTCCAGCCATTGCAGCCATTTGGGGAGTGAACCAGCAGATGGGAGACCTTTCTCTGTCTCTGCCTTTCTGTAACTCTGTCTTTGAAATAAATTAATTTTTTAATCAAAAGCAACAAATAAGCACTAAGAAGGCTCAAAACGTTTCCCAGGCGTCAGACTTGAGGGAGAGCCCTTGTCCCTCACCAGCAGGGCTCCTAGGTGTTGGTGCTGCAGCATTGAAACCACACACTTGGGGTCGTGGCAGCAGCAGCAGCAGAGCCAGTGCGCAGGTGCCCCCCTAACAGCCTGGCTGCTCACTCTTTCTGCCCGCACTCACCAGGCACCTGCTCCGAGTCAGGCTCCGGGGTGCCAGTCCTGCCTCACAGAGCCTGCGGTGGGGCAGCAGAAGCAGACGCGACAGAAAAGGACCGACTGTGGCCAGGGTGGGGAGAGAGGACGGCAGGATCCTGGCAGGGAAGGCTGCGAGGATACGACGTTTGAGCCTGGAGCAGGTGCAGGAAGGGTGCGCCATGGGGAGGGAATGGCACCGTCATCATGGGGAGGGGGGAGGGCACGGACAGTGGGGCAGCTGGGGCGAAGGTGGGGCTGCCTGGGCAGGAGATGGGCCGGGGGATTCCTCAGGAACCTTGTAGCCCAGGGTCTGCTGACTTAGGGAGCCCCCCCCGACGGGGTCGTGAGAAGCCGGGGAGTCTGCGTTCACCTCCAGGCCTCCTTTAAGAGGAGGGGGCATCCAGGCCGTCACGGCACAGGTGACCCGGAAGGTGTCCCTTGCTCCCACTCCTGCAAATTGCCCCGCAGCATTTTTAGAAACTGTTCCCTTTTCAATTGCACTCATCCTGGCCAACTCGACCAGGGAAAGCGAGTCCCTGCCAACAGCAGTCCCCCGTCAATGAGGGGAGGCATTATCTCAAATTGAGGCTGGTTTCTAAGAAAAAGCCAAGGGAAAAAAAAAAAAAAAAGAAAATGCCACAGGGCCAGGCCCCACCCCCACGCCCACCATCCCCAGCACATGGACCAGGCTCCGACCCTCCCTGCAGTACCAGGCCCGGGCCGGCTTCTGGAAGGGAAGGAAGCAGACAGAGGAAGGAAGGCGAGAGATTAGAGAGGCTGGCGGATGCAAATAGCCCCGGAGGAGCCACGCTGTCCCGCGCCGCTCCCCAGGGAGCCTTTTGTCCCCGGGAATCTGGTTGCTTGAGTGAAAAATGATATCATTTATTTCTTTAGCCAGCGCTGAGCTGTTTTCTCAGACATAGAAATAGCCCGGCACCGCAACATGGACTTGCTGGCCAAGCGAGAGCCATATCTGTAATTTGGGCGCTTGACACGGTCCCGGGTAAACAGGCTCCTGGGGAGGGGCCCTGTTCTTCCCCCAGCGCCTTGAATGAGAGCCCTGCTCCTGAGAACGGCCCTGCGGCTCGGCTGCTGCTGACTTCCGGGAAGCAGGGCTGCTCAGTCCTGCTGTGCAAATCACAACTCATGGCCCAAACGTCCAAGATTTCAACAAACACTTACGGAGTCTATGCAAAAGCACTGAGGCTGCAGAGGTGCGAGGCCCTGCCCTCGGCAGCTTCAGGGCGCAGAGGCGAGGCGGCCAGGGCCAGCAGGTGCAGCCAGGGGTCTGCCGGCCTCTCTGGAGGGGGCAGCAGGTGAGTGAGGCTGGCGAGGTGGCCAGGTGAGCGGGAGGTGGCCAGATGCAGCGGCAGGCGCGAAGGCTCACAGGTGGGAATCCTCCTGACTGCTGGGAAATTAAAGCAAGCACAGGGCTGGGCGTTTGGCGCGGTGATTAAACTGCCACGTGGGTCACCGCGTCACATGGCTGAATGCCCTTTGAAGTCCTGGCTCCTCTGGTTCTGATCTGGTTCCCTGCTAATGCGTCCTGGGAGGCAGCGGATGATGGCCCGGGTACTTGGTCCCCTGCCACCCGTGTGGGACACCTGGATGGGCTTCCCGGCTCATGGCTTCAGACTGGCCCAGTCCTGGCTGTGGCAGGCATGGGGGGGGGGGGCAGTAAAGCAGCGGATGGAAGATTTATCTCTCTGTCACTCTCTCTGTCGCTCTGTTGCTCTGCCTTCCAAGTAGATGAAAATAGATAAAATAAACACTATTGAATTTTAAAGTGAGCTTCAGAATGTGTATATAAAATGCACGTGAACCGCAGTTGTACACTGGTAATAAATAATACACAGTCAAAAAGCAGAAATACACGGGTTGCTCCTCCTGGGGAGCAGAGAGAGGCACCAGGGAAGGAGAGAAACACAGAGAACTTTATAGCATTCTTCTGGTTTTATATAAAAACAGAAATATCTGGGACTAAAATAGTGAGTTTCCTGGAGTTTAAAAAACGTGAACCTAGTTTTTTAAAAAGCAGAAAGATCCATCTGGTGATGGAGTGCAGGGTGGAGGTGAGGGGTTGCGGGAAGGGGCCCTGAGCTGGCCCCCTGCCTCCACGCAGCCCCGAGGCGTGGAGCAGAGCTGCAGGCAGTGCTGAGGGGCCACGGGGCGGGGACAGAGGCTGCAGAGGTCACCCTGCCTGCTGAGGCAGAGCTGCGACACATCCCGGGTCCCCCGGAGACATGGAGCCCTGTCTTGCCCAGAGCTGGCCACCATTCTGACCTTGTGGAACTTCTAGACCTCAGCATCGCTCAGAGCCCCAGGGGTGGCAGCACCACTCTTGGAAGTCTACAAGGAGTGGGAGGAGCAGAGGCTTCCAGAATCCCTGGGGAAATTGGGCATTGCATATTCAGGGTACAGGTGGTGCATGTGTGTGCGTGTACGCGTGAGCACAAGCACATCCGAGCACAGTACAAGCGGGTCTTCAGGGAGGAGGCGTGTGGTGGACGCTCCCTGAGCTTGCTCACTGCCGCAAAGTTTCTGTCCTCCTTTACTGCAGAGAAACGGGAACGGGTCTTTCTAGAAGGAACACACTGCTAGCACCTGCTGCCTGTCAGACCTCCTTCGCCTGACCGCGAATGGCTACCTGTCTGGGCTGGAGCCAGAGCAAGATGGAACAACCAACACCCCCATACGTGCACTTCCCGGCAAGCCGAGTCTTCGCTTCCATACCAGCCTGGAATCTGTAGGCATCCAGGAAGGGAAAGCTGCAGGCTTTTCTGCAATCGCCCGTGAATTTCACAGCCTATGTGTGTCCTGAAGGAATTCAAGGGCTTCGTTTTCCCACTGTAAGACACCTGCCCAATGCTGTCAGCCTTACTAAAGCAAGCTTATCAAAGGCTTTAGGAATTAATAATCAATAACATGGACATTATGCTCCTCGAAGGCCATGACATCTTTAACATACAGAGCCAGGAGAGCACACAAAGAGAGGTTCTTTGTGTCTTTTTGGGTTTTGTTATGATTGATTGATTTATTTGAAAGGCAGAGTTACAGCGATAGATATACAGACTGAGAGACAGAGAGATCTTCCATCTGCAGGTTCACTCCCTAAATGGCTGCATGGGCCAGAGCTGGGCCAGGCCAAAGCCAGGAGCCAGGAACTCCATCCAGGCCTCCCGCATAGGTGGCAGAGGCCCAAGTGCTTGGGCCATCTTGCACTGATTTTCCAGGTGCGTCAGCAGGGAGCTGGATGAGAAGTGGAGCAGCCAGGACTTGAAACGGCATTGCAGGTGGCGCTTAACCCGCTGCTCCACACCGCTGGCTCCTCTTTCTGTCTCACACAAATGCATGCCCCCCTTTCCCCACGACGGTGGCCACTACTGTGCAGGAGTGAACGCCTTGGCAAGGAGAGGCCTAACGTCCCCAAGGCCCACAGCGGTGTCTGCTCACCACCGCCGCAGGACTGTGAACTTGCTCTCCCCTCCTGGCACCTGCACCCCAGGCTTTGCTGCATTTAGGCCTTGGTTCAGACAGGCCCGGCCTGGCCACCTTCAAGCTTTCTCTTTGTTCACCAACTTTATTCTTCTTTCTTTCATGCAAAATTTTGTATTGATTTCATCTTTATTTGAAAGGCAGAGAAAGTGAGAGACAGACTGACACAGATCTCCCACCTGCTGCTTCACTCCTGAAATGTCTACAACAGCCAGGGCTGGGCCAGACCAAAGCCAGAGGCCAGGAACTCCATCTGGTCTCCCATATGGGTGGCAGGGCCCAAGTCCTGCGGTCGCCTACTGCCTCCCAGGGGGCACATCAGCAGATAGCTGGAGCAGAAGCAGAGAAGCCAGGACTAGAAGCACACAGTCTCACGCGGGGTGTGGAATCCTAAGCAGTGACTTGACCCCGTGCCACACGCCCACCCTCTTATTTTTCTTTATGGAGCTTCCTGTTGCCAGGCATGTACTCCATGTTTGTTGTCCACCTAGTGTCCATCTCCCTGACAGCCCTAAGCTATAAGCTTCCTGAGGCTCCACATTTGCCGTCGTGTGCCAGAGCCTTGGCAGTGCCTGGCACGCACTGCTCTCGTGGGCAGCCGGCTGCAGGAAGAGCCACCC
The DNA here is from genome assembly GCF_051225735.1 of Oryctolagus cuniculus. NCBI lineage: Eukaryota > Metazoa > Chordata > Mammalia > Lagomorpha > Leporidae > Oryctolagus > Oryctolagus cuniculus. The sequence continues at coordinate 19,337,440 of NC_142883.1, read as the reverse complement.
TCCTCTCCTCCCCACCTTCTCCCACTGCCTCCCTTACACCTACCTACTGGCAGCGCAGCCCTCAGCACCTTCTCAGGGGACCTTTGCAGACTGGGCTCCTCCCTTTGGCTTTCTCTTCCGGTCTTCCAAAAGGAGCCATGGCTGTCATTATGGGGACTCAGCCCCTCTCCTATTCTCATTGGCTGCCTCTGTCACTCCTGCCATGATTGACAGTATCTGATGCCAACCCCGCTCCGTGTGCTCCCCTCCTGCCTCCTGTTTTCCTTATGCAATGAACTTGGATTCAGAGACCTGCGAGATGCTGAGTCTCACCTGATGTGTGCCGCCGGCCCTTCTCCTCCCTCTGTGTCTCCTGGCTGTCCCTCTATGTTGCAGGTAGCCCGCGAAGCTCAGCTGAGTTCTGAGTTTTGGACACTGCACAGCCGACCGGCTCCCTTGAAGTCCCCCACCCCTCAGTTGCTACCGCTCTGATGCCAAATGACAACTACTCCTCGGTGACTCTTCTTGCAACGCTACTTTTCCACCTGATGCCCAAGCGAGATCACAGGCTGCCTGGCGTCGATTTTATTTTTTTAAGATTTATTTACTTATTTGAAAGGCAGAGTTACAGAAAGAGAGAAGGAGAGACAGAGAGAGAGAGAGAAAGGTCTTTCATCCACTTGTTCACTCCCCAGATGGCTACAATGACTGTGGCTGGGCCAGGCTGGAGCCAGGAGACAGGAGCTTCTTCCGGGTCTCCCATGTGGATGCAGGGGCCCAAGGACTTGGGCCATCTTCTACTGCTTTCTCAGGCCATTAGCAGGGAGCTGGATTGGAAGAGGAGCAGCCAGGACTAGAATTGGCACCCATGCGAGATGCCAGCACTTCAGGCCAGGGCTTTAACCTGCTGTGCCACAGCACCGACCCCAGGAGCTGTCTTATCCTCAGAGACCTGATCCAGAGGGGTCGGGGCCAGCAGCCTCTTCTCACAGAAACCAGACATCCCCCCTCCCCACCATCAAGCAGCCGTCCCAGCCCACTCTACGTATCTATTCTCATGAAAGGGAATCCCAAGTGAACTGAACAACAAATATGCAACCACAGCACATATTAGGCACCTGCTGTATGCTGACTCTGGGAGATGCCCCAATGGCAGTGATGAGATTTGGGGCCAGTGTTGTGGCACAGTAGATTAAGCTACCATCAGCAATGCCAGCTTTGCCTATGAGTACCAATTCGAGTCCTGGCTACTCCACTTCTGATCCAGCTCCCTGCTAATAAGCCTGAGAAAGCAAAGGAAGATGGCTCAAGTGCTTGGGCCCCTGCCACCCCCGTGGGAGACCTCGATAAAGCTCCTGGCTCCTGGCACGCAAGAGCCTCCCACGTGGAGGAACAGGTACTAACTGCACGCAGGAGCTTCCCAGGTGGAAGCCCAGCCTTTGGAAATGGACGGCTGCACCCAGCCATTCCACAGCAACCATATCTTATCCTTTTTTGGCTAAAGAATTATTCATTAATTAATTTATTTATTTGAAAAGCAGAGTTACGGAGGGAGAGAGACAGACACACAGAGAGATGTTCCATCTGCTGGTCACTCCCTCAAATGGCCGAAATGGCTGGGGTGGGCCAGGCTGAAGCCAGGAGCCTGGAACTCCATTGGAGTGTCCCACGTAGGTGCAGGGGCCCAAGCACCTAGGCCATCTTCCACTGCCCTCCCAGGCACATTAGCAGGAAGCTGGGTCAGAAGAGGAGCAGCTGGGACTCAAACCAACACTCACATGGGATGCCAGCAGCTTAACCTGTTGTACCACCATGCCAGCCCTAGTCATATCACTTAATAGCTGGGGAGCACTAATATATTGCCCAAACTGGAACTTTTAAAAAAATTATTTATTTATTTGAAAGGCAGAATTACAGAGAGAGAGAGACAGAGAGACAGAGAGACAGAGACAGAGAGACAGAGAGAGGTCTTCCATCTGCTGGTTCACTCCTCAAATAGCTACAATAGCCGGAGCTGGACCAATCCAAAACCAAGAGCCCAGAGCTTCTTCTGGGTCTCCCACATGGGTGTCAGGGGCCCAGGGACTTGGGCTGTCTTCCGCTGCTCTCCCAGGTGCATTAGCTGGGAGCTGGATGGGCAGTGGAGCAGCCAGGGCTGGAACTGGCACCCGTACAGGATGCCAGCATCACAGGCGGCAGCTCTGCCTCAGCGCCAGCACCAGAACGTTTCTAGGGGAAGAGTGGGAGCTAATACTCGCATTGGGCCAATGGGTGGAAAGCCAGACCCTGCCAGGCCTACCAGGCACATGGCCCAGTGGATCAAGAGGAACACTCCGCCTGCCTCCTGCCCCCATACCCACCAAAGGAACCTGAGTGACCGATGAAGGCCTCCAGGGACCTGAGCCCTTGCCTGTCCTTGCTCCCCCATTCGTGGAGGAACAACACTGGACCCTGCGCTGTTCTTTTGTCTGCTCGGCCCTTCCCGGGTTAGCTGCTGGTCCCTCACTCGCAGAGGAACGACGCTGTCCCGGGTTAGCTGCCGGCCCCTCCACCTCCGTAGAGGGGCGGCACCCCCCGCCGCTTTCCCCACTTCTGCGGAGGAGCGGCACACGCCGGCCGGCTCTCTCTGGGGCTGCTCAGATGTTATCTGGATGTTCCTGGTGCATGTTGTCTCTCTCCTCCTTTATAGTCCTCTTCCACCAATCCCAACTCTGCTGCCCACACGCCGAACACGCTGCTCTCCTCCAATCAGGAGCAGGATCAGCTCCTGCAGTTTATTGGTCGAACTGGAGGCAGCTGCGTAGAAGTTGTTTGGTCTTTCTCAGCGCCATATTGTGGGAGATCAGATGCATAGAATAAGTCTTAATTCCAGTAACTTAGTCTAGTCTCAGTTGCCCCCCACAGACAAGGGAGAAGACAGCTCGTTCCAAGAACGGCTTGGGACTGTGACAGGCAGGAATCAGTATGCAGGCCCCAGAACTGCAGCGATCAGGACAGGAAGGAGAGCAGGGGCACAGGCTTGTGTGAGGGAACTGGGGGAAGGGGGTGGTGTGTGCCCGTGACTGAACCTGGCTCACACACAGCTGGTGCGTGCAGGCTCCCCAGCTGCCCAAGTCCTGTCGCGTTTCTTTTGCTTTACCTCTTTGTGCAGAGGTGGCCTGATATGTTCTTAGAGAGAAGGTAGCACCCAGTGGAGGGAGTGTGTATGTGTGTGTGTGTGTGTGTGAGAGAGAGAGAGAGAGAGGGAGCCATTTCCTTCTGTCATCCAACTCTCAGATATTAACACAAGCCCTGTGTGTGGCTGCACCCCCAGGACACGCCCCCCCACCAAACGCCGCCCCTCCTGGCTCACCCTGTTGTTTGTTCCGTTTCTGATCGGCGCCAGGCTTGCAGACCCCGTGTAGGTAGAATATAACTTTCTATAAATAGCCTCTAACCTGACCTACAATTTGCCTTCGGGGTTTTTTTCCCCTCATGGTAATGGGATTGGAGCCTGGGCCCCAGCAGGCAGAGCTGAGGTGTGCTGGCTGTGGGCATTGTTGGAATTCCTGGTCCCCCAGGTTGCCCTGGGTGTGGGGAGCACCTAGCGCATGTTGAGGTGGAGTGGGCTGATTCTCCCCCACCCGCGAGCAGCCCATGCTTGCAGCCTCACGTACCCTCCGCCGACAAGACCTGCACCCCCTCCTCACCCGACAAGCCTCTAAGCACACCACGTCCATGACACCCTTCCTAACCATTGCACCTCCTGGTCACCTTCCAGCTGGTCAGGCCTGTCTTTGTTCCCTTGCACATCATATGGAGCAGTGTGACCTGGTCAGGTGCACAGAGCCTCTGAGCAGCCTGAGTGAGTGTCAGGGACAGGCTCTGAGTGCAGGTCTGGCTCTGGGCAAAACACACCACCCCTTAAAGCCTCAGTCCCCTCAGATCCAACACAGACCTGGCTCCAGCGACCGTGTCCCACCACTGCGCCACACTGCCTCTCAAGGCTGGACGATATCTATCTCCTCCCTGCTCTGGCGCACCCCTTGTGATGCACAAATTCCCTTGGGGCTCCTGTTGAGGTCACTCGGGGTCTGGACCCACAGGGAGGGACGGGGCAGCAACACCCACTGGCATCGGTCCAAGATTGATGATCATGAATTTAGGAGGGTTCGCTGGGAGTGAAAGACCTCAGCTTGCATTAGGGGGTTGCTTCCCCCACAATGGGATGGAGCTGGTTGCAAACTTTGCCTGAGCAGCCCTCCTTAGGGCAGTTAGGGAGACTGAATTAGGGAGACAGACTTTGAAAGAAGGGTGAGACATCGTGCTGCTCTTGAAGATCTCGTTTCTTCACCAGGGAGGAACAAACTCACATTCGTGAAACAGCTTGCGAGCCGGCTCTTCCTTGTGCTTGGCTTTGTGTCCACGCCAGTATCAAGCAAGGCTTGCTCCGGCCATGCAGGCATTCCGGAAGGAACGTCACGCGGAAGGTACAGCATTAAGAAGCCAAGTAGTAGTGAGGACAATCGGGACTGGGGCGTCCGAGGAGAGAGGGATCATTGGAGAGCAAACTATCTCTGGAAGGTGTAAGGAAGTGGTGACAAGTAACATGGGCCCTAAAGACAAACATAGGGCTCTGGCACTGTGGCGCAGTGGGCTAAGCCACTGCTTGCAATGTGGCTCCACCAGCACCCATTTCCAACCCAGCTTCCTGCTAATGCACCATGGGAGGCAGCAGCTGATGGTCCGGTCCGAGTACTCAGTCCCCTGCCACCCATGTAGGCAACCGGGATGGAGTTTCTGGCTCCTGCCTTTAAACTGGCCCAGACCTGGCTGGTGGTAGTCATTTGGGGAGTGAACCAGAAGGTAGAAGATCTTGGCCGGTGCCGCGGCTCACTAGGCTAATCCTCCGCCTAGCGGCGCTGGCACCCCGGGTTCTAGTCCCGGTCGGGGCGCCGGATTCTGTCCCGGTTGCCCCTCTTCCAGGCCAGCCCTCTGCTGTGGCCAGGGAGTGCAGTGGAGGATGGCCCAGGTGCTTGGGCCCTGCACCCCATGGGAGACCAGGAAAAGCACCTGGCTCCTGGCTCCTGCCATCGGATCAGCGCGGTGCGCTGGCCGCAGCGCGCCGGCCGCGGCGGCCATTGGAGGGTGAACCAACGGCAAAGGAAGACCTTTCTCTCTGTCTCTCTCTCTCACTGTCCACTCTGCCTGTCAAAACCTGTCAAAAAATAAAAAAAATAAAAATAAAAAAAAAGAAGGTGGAAGATCTTCCCTCTCCCCCAGTCACTCTGCCTTTCAAATAAATAAATCAGTCTTAAAACAGAGAGAGGCTGGCGCCGCAGCTCACTAAGCTAATCTTCCACCTGCAGCGCTGGCACCCCAGGGGGTTCTAGTCCCAGTTGGGGCGCCAGATTCTGTACCAGTTGCTCCTCTTCCAGTCCAGCTCTCTGCTGTGGCCCGGGAGTACAGTGGAGGATGGCTCAGGTGCTTGGGCCCTGCACCCACATGGGAGACCAGGAGAAGCACCTGGCTCCTGGCTTTGGATCGGCGCAGCACCGGCCGCAGTGCACTGGCCGTAGCAGCCACTTGGGGGGTGAACCAATGGAAAAAGGAAGACCTTTCTCTCTGTCTCACTGTCTAACTCTGCCTGTCAAAAAAATAAAGAGAGAGAGAGAGAGAGAGAAAGAAAGAAAGCCGGAGTCCCTGGGGAACTCAGTGGGCACGGCAAGCAAAGGAGCAGCTGCCATGTCCACTTGGAGGCAGCATGGGGGTGGGGCCAGAGGGGATGGTCTTCCATGTAGGCCTTGAAGCTCACATGGACCCTGGGTAAGAAGGAGCTGTTGAAGGGGAGTGGGGCAAATAAATAAATAAGTCAAAGGGCAGGCTGCTACAAGGAGGTGGGGCTGAGGTCACGGCCAGGAGGTCTGGGGAAGGAAGGGGTAAACCCAACCTTTCAAAGGGAGGCCATAATTGCCACAAGAGCCATCAGACGGCAGAGATGCCGGCCGGCCTGAGCCCTGCTAACTAGGACACAAATGACAGCGTGTGTGGTTGACAAAAGGAGACCACATCCTCTGGGTTAGGATTCATTGTCTTTATTAACAACGCCTCTGGACTCGAAGAACAGACTGGTATTTCATTAAGCAATATTAACGTTGTCATCCTCTACGAGACAAACTTCTGCATAAATAACTTAAGTGAGAAAATAAATAGGTAACTTAACTCTTTAAAAACCACACCCCTCTCTCGGGGATTGCAAACACCACCAGCCCCGCGGGCTTTCCAATCGGCATGTGCTCCTGTTTAAAAGTGTTTTTCCTTTTTAACAATTAAAAGCTACACAGAAAGGAAGAGGTGTCTGGAAATGATTTTCAGGAGTCTTGTGGGTGGCAACGACGCTGCTTTGCAGTTTCTCAGCATATGTACAGCATTTGTAACCCCACCCCCTTACGTTCTTTTAATATAAGAAATGCCATCCGGTAAGAGCAGCAAGAAGCTGTGTTGTAGACAGAAGTGCATCTGTGAGTGGGGAGCGGGGGAGGGGCCGCGGGAGGGGTCTGCTCCCCCAGGACCCGCGAGCCCAGCATCTTGGGGTCTCCACTTTCTCCACCGAAGGTGCCTTTAAAACCTGGCGTAGAGCCGGGCCGATGGGGAAATCCCGCCCCTCCCACCACCCTGGGGACCCTCGCCTGCATTTCCCCGATTGACGAAGTCAGTTCTTTGAGATGGAGGGGCAGAGGTAGCCAAGCATCTGGCGAGGCCAGGCCGGGACACCAGGCAGCTTCTTCCAGGGGGTTGTCAGCCATAAATAGCCATTTGTTGCATCTTTGGCTGTCGGTTCAGAGCTCACAGCCCTGAATTCTGGTAGTGCCCCTGGCCGTGAGTCAATCTAATCAGCCTCTGTCTCTGTCTCCCTCTCTCTCCCCTCCGCCCCTTCAAAGGGCACCCATGGACGCATTTAACAGAGGATTCCTGAGACCTTTGCTCCCCACCCGCCTCTTACAAAGAGGAAGTCGAGGTCCCTAAAGGGGATCACACAGTCCAAGTGGCAGAGTCAGGACCAGAAACCCACCCGCAGACCCACCCCCCACCCCCCAGTCCTGGGCTCCTGGCACCACACAGCTCCAGGGGTGGGCAGAGGTGCAGGGGGACTCTTAGGGAACCTTCCTAACCCTCCCTGGACTTTTCACAGCCTTCACGGCTCCCTTAAAACTTCAGGGCGGGACCAGCAAAGGTGGGTGGGCCCCGGGGGCGGGGCTGCCTGGCTCAGTGTCAGTGGCTCTTAGCTCCCGCCCCTTCCCTGCGGGACCCTCTTTGCGGGCCAAAGCGGGGAGCTTTGCTGGCACCCGGGCTTCCGCCCGGGCGGAAGGTTTCGGCCCCTGCCTCGGGGTGGGGGTGAGGGCCAGGCACTTGAAGTGAAATACCAACGAAACCCGCGCAGAAGACGGAAACCCGGACGCGCCTGGGCCGGGGCGCGTCGGGGCGGCGCGGGTGGGGCGCGGGCTCTAGTAGGCGTTCTCCAGCTCGGCCTGGTTGGCTTTGGCTCCCCGGGCGCGGGGCCGCGACTTGCGGCCCTTCTGCGGCCGCGCGGCTTCGGGCCCGAAGTCCTTGAGCTCCGATTGGTTGTGGAAGCGGGTGAGACGCTTGCACTTGCACGAGGCCACGAGGCGCACCTTGCGCGCGCGCGGTGCCGCGCCGCCGGGACACAGCAGCTGCACGCGCTGCGCGCGGTAGCGGTCGGGGATGCAGCGGAAGTCGGGCCCGCTCGGGCGCCACCACTTGCCGCGGCCGATGGCGTTGGGCAGCAGGCGCGCCGGGCCGCACTGGCCGGAGCACACCAGCTCGGTGACCGGCTTGGCGCTGCGGCACGGCCCGTCCGTCACGTGGCGGGTGAAGTGCAGCTCACGGCAGCTGTACTCCGACACGTCTGCGGAGAGAGGCGCGCGTGAGGGTGGGGCCTGGGCCGGCTGGCGCCCCACGCCCCGTGCCCCGAGCCCCATCCCATCTCTAACACACCTGGGCCTCCTGCCCCTGTGCACCTGTTACAGGAAGGCCCCCCTACTCCTGCAGGTTAGGGGATCAACCCAGGGCCACCCTCTGCCCTTGTGGCCGAGTGGCAGCTAGGGTTAAAGTGCAAGGGCCCCATCCCTTAACACCTGTGTGACCTCGGACAAATTACTTAACCTCTCACTTCTCCCAGTCTGCAAAATGGGTTGTCTGGAGTCTCCAGCGAGCCAGTCCTTCGTGCACAATTGCACAGCTGGGTTCACAGGAGGGGTGGGAGCTGCGGGCTGTGGGGCCTTGTTTTTATTCTTCGGGGGTGGGGGGCATCTGCTGAGTTTAACCACACCTGTGCACGAGGGGCCCTGGCCTGCACCGGGGCGGTACCAGCCACACCTGCATGGGTCTGGCTTTTCCCGAATTCCTTTCCCAGCCACTTGGCAGGGGCGGGCAGGAGAAGGAGAAAGGGGGAGAGAGGTCGATTGCAGGCCGTAAATCAGAGCGGCTGCAGGAGAGGAGCAGCATGGGCGGGAGGCGGCAGGGGAGGAATTCATTAGACTTGAAAGGAGCCGAAGGTGCGCGTCCAACCCCCTCATTATCAGACGGGACGCTGAAGCCAGGAGAGGGGAAAGGACCTGCCCAAAAGGCAGTTCGGCTCGCCCAGCACCACCTCCCACCGCCCACACCTTCTGCCTGCAGCTTGGGTGAAAGGGGTCTGCTGGGGGGGCCCGCGGGAGGCGGGGCTGGGCCCCCGGGGGCACAGGACTGCTTTTTACCACAGTTACTTCCTGCCAGAGGGGCACTGGGCTCTGATTCCATAGCGTCAGCTGCCACCAGCATTTATTAAGCACCTACTATGTACCAGGCTCCTGGCTAAGCACGTCTGCTGCTCTGTGGCACTCAAGTGGGCACCTGATGGCGACACAAGCCTGCTCGCTGGATGTGGCTCGGCCCCCTGCACACACTGACTGTGCCTCTTTCAGTGGGCTTAGGCAGGTGGGGGCTTTCTAAACAGCTGGTCCACCCCAACAGCTTTCACTGGACAGTTCCCCGGTGACACAGAGGCATGAGAACCAGCGCAGCAGGGCCGTGGCTGGCTGCCTGGTTTCGGGGCTGGCATCCTCCACCTGCAGCAGTGCTGGGTGGGGCGGCCTGTTGCCCAGGGAAGGAGGCTTTTCCAAGAATAGTGCCCCCCCCAGCACTTCCTCTGCAGAGCCGGATGGTGGGCTGTGGCCTCTCACGAGAGCCTGGGGAAGTGGACATGTTATATTCGGGTCCCCTGCAGCCTTGTAAGTGGGAGCCCCTTGAGCTCAGGGGCTGGGGAGGAGTGCTCCTGCCGCCCACCCTCTGTTGTGAAACCCAGGGTCGCTGCTGGCCCCCAGGGGCCTGCCCTTCCCCGGGGCCCACTTCCAGCAGCTGGGTGGGAGGCTGGCAGGGGTGGCACACAGGAGCCCTGCAGCGGCCCCACTGCCACCCAGGGATAAGAGAGGCTGGGTCTGGGGTGGGGGCTCCGCACTGGCAGTGCCACCTGTGTCCACTCCGTGCACAGAGGCTGCTGCCTTCCCTGTCTCCGCCCCCGCCAGGGCCTGGACTCAGCTGCCACCCATGCCAGAGGCTGAAGCTGTGCCTACACCCCCACTTCGTTCAAGGCCAGCTGGCCGGGTAGACGGTGGGCAGTAGGAGCTGAAGGGGCCTCTCTGGCTTCCTTCTCCCACTGCCGTGCGAGGGTCTCGGGTTCTAACACCCCTCCCCTCCTGCACACGCCTGGCGGCCTTGCAGTTGAATGGCCCTGAGCTCAGATCTCAGCTCCGCTGCTTATAACCAAGGAGCTCCATCTCAGGAGCCTCCGTAGCTTTCACTTGGATCTGGGGGTTGCCCTGCACGTGCTGGGTCTGCGGTCACAGTGCAGCGACAGCCTGCCTAGAGCATTCGGTGCTCAGCACGTGCCACTCCAGATGTGCGGGGCCCTTGCCTTGTCCCCAGTCCTGGCTCCTGCCTTGTCCCCAGTCCTGGCTCCTGTGCTTTCAGGAGAGGTTTCTTTGAACCCTTTTCTATCCTGTGCCTTGGAGCCTGCTGCCTTGCTGCACCCTCACCGCCTCAGCCCCTCCTGGTCCAGTGCCCCTGAACTTGAAGGCTAAGGTTGCACTGGCTCACCACCCCTCCCTACCTCCAGGAGTGCCTGTCCCTGCATCGGTGAGCCCCAGCCTTCACAGCCTACCGAAGAGAAGATTCTAAAACATCCCCCCTTCCTCCCCAGGACCCTTGGGCTAACGGCTCTCCCCTCCCCCATACCTTTGGTCTCGAAGGGGTGGTGGGGAGGCCTCCCTCCATTCTCCGCCCGGTTCATGGTCTTGTTCTCCAGCTCCGGGGGAGGCGCGGGGTACCGCCCGAGCTCAGGGATAACTTCCGTGGCGTCATTCTTGAAGGCCTGCCACCCTTGGCCCTCTACCATGTGGACGGCTGCATGCACCAGCAGGCAGAGGAGACACAGGGCTAGGGAGAGCTGCATGGTGCCAGCCACGGGAGGGCACCTGCCTTCTAGGAGCACAGGCTTGGCTCCCCAGCCCAGACTCGGTCCCCTTTTTAAAGCCCCCTCTGCCTCGTGCCAGCCAATGAGGACAGGCTGGGGCAGGGCTGGCTCCATGTCTCTGGGGGAGGGAAGGGGTGTGCTCAGAGCAAGCCCTCCCCAAAGATTTCTCCTGGAGCTCAGCAAACTTCCAACTTGCTGCTGGCACTCCCAGGTGATCGGAGGGAGGGGCGTGTGAGGCAGGGCCCACGCCTGCTCCCCAGGCACCTCCCCCGGCAGGCAGGCGGCTGTGGCTTTCCCATATCAGCAGGAGCTCACAGCTCCGGCTGCTGGGTGTCTACCTCCCTCAGGCATTTGCATGGTACCCGCGGAGCCGCCTAAGCCTAACCAAGGAAACGAGTAGCTCAGAGTTCTCCACGGGCCTGAGCTCGCTGGTGCAGCTGCCCGGGCAGAGGCCACCCTCACCTCCCCATCGGACAGCCCCACAGGCTCAGCCAGGGGCAGGAGCAGGCTTTTCAAGAAACCCCATTTTGGTCCCAAAGCCATGAGGCTCAGCATGGATCATCTTGACCAAGAAAACCTCCCTGGAAGTCAAGAGAGAAGAGAGCCGCAGGGCCCCAGCTCGGTGACCGCTGGGGCGCAAGGGCAGGATGCTGGCGACATGTGGAGTTGTGCAGGTCCCGCAGAGCACTGGCTGCAGCTCCCGGGCTGGTGCGCTGAGGGTGGTCCCTTCCCTGGCCACACTGTGGCCTTCTTAGCCAAAGCCGAGGCGCATGTGTTCAGTACTGACCTTTTTTCCCCGTCTGCCAGCCTGCTACCTTTGCAGAAGCAACTTGGAGTCCTCTCTGGGAGACCCCAGTGGTGCCTACCCTGGGATGCATTCCCCAAAGCCATTGCAGCCCAGTCCAAGCAGCCAAGAGAAACCCAGGGGGTCGCACTCTCAGCTCCCCCCACCCCAGGAGATCAGGCCTCTGGGGAGGGGGAGGGGCCGGGGAGGAAGGTTCACACCCGAGGTGCCAGAAAAGAAAGGGCCAGGGCAAGCTTTCCCTGGGGACAGTGCGGTGTGGGAGGCAGGAGGCGCTGGGCTCCTGCCCGGAGGGAGGGAGGCTGGGAAGAGGGCTGTGGCCCGGATCCCCTTGGTATTTTCACTGGGCAATGAATCAGCCCGCTCCACCTGCACAGCCTCTTGGAGGCCGCTGCCACCTGCCTCAACTTGTACGTTGCTATGTCCATCTGCGGCCGACTGTCCCCCGCCTTTCCGTCATCCATCACTTGACACATGGATGCAGCTGCCCTGACAGTTTTACAAGCCAGACAGAAGCCCCCGCAGGAAGGGCCCTCTCTGATACCTGCTTCCTAAGTCGGTTTCCTTCGGGGCAGACGAAAACAGCTGTGGCCATTGTTGGGGGTGATCTATCTCTCCCAGCAGAGCCAGCAGGGTTGTGAGAAGCGGCGCCCCCTCCCCTTGTCTGTGACCCTCCAGCCTCCTTCCCCTGGCTCTGGAATGTGGACTGTTAACCCTGCTGTGGCCGGACCACAGCCCTCTCACCCTGAACTTTGTAGAGAGCCACTGCCCTGCCAGGGTTCTCGGAGTTGGCAGGACAGATGCTTAGAGCCCCACCTGCTGTTGGGAGCCTCTGACCAGCGTCAGTCAATGGGAAGCTATGGGACCATCCTTGGAACTCTTCCGCCACCTGCTGGAGACAAAAGGAGGAGCCAGCGCCTGCCAGATGGCCCGGCTTAGGACTCATTTAGTTCATTAGGAACTGAAGTCACATTAAAAAGAGAAAAAAGGGAGGGGCAGCATTGTGGCATAGCGGGTAAAACCACGGCCTGCAACGCCAGCATCCCACATGGGCACTGGTTCGAGTCCGGGCTGCTGCACTTCTGATTCAGCTCCCTGCTAATGCACCTGGGGAAGCAGCAGAGGATGGCCCAAGGGCCTGGACCCCTGTACCCATGTGGGAGACCTGGAGGAAGCTCCTGGCTCCTAGCTTCGGACTGGCTGGCCACTTAGGCTATTTGGGGAATGAACCAACAAATGGAAGATTGATGTCTCTTCCTCTCTCTGTGCAACTAAGTTTCAAATAAATAAATCTTAAAAAGAAAGAAGGAGAACCCAGCGGACTTGAACTGCCCGATGACCGCCAGCACTCTGCGTTCTCCGCCGGAGGGCAGCCACGCGTTTCACAGATGGCTCAGCGTGCGGCTGTCACCGCTGTCTCAGTGTTGGGTCACACACAGCTCTTTCTAGTAGCCACTCAGTCCACAGCCTTGCCACTGTCCAGACTTAGGCCATATCCCAGGGTTCTAGTGGGTTCCTTTTGTGGATTGATGGATTGTTTCCATTTTTATGAATGTCCAAACAAAATCACTTTGGATTAATTTTTAAATTTTGTAGGGCTGGCGCTGTGGCACAGGGGGTTAACGCCCTGACCTGAAGCACCATTTATATCAATCATTCTTTCATATCAAAAAATGTGATGCAGAGGCCAGTGTTGTGGCACAGCAGACGGGGCTGCCGCCTGCGACCCCGGCATCCCCTATGGGCGCAGGTTCAAGTCCTGGCTGCTCCACTTCCGATCCAGTCCCTGCTAACGCAGCTACACAGAGCAGTGGAGGATGCCCCAACTGCTTCCACAGGGGAAGCTCCTGGCTCCTGGCTTTGGCTTTGCCCAGCCCAGGCCATTGAGGTCATCTGGAGAGTGAACCAGCGAATGGAGGAACCCCCCCCTGTGTGTGTGTGTGTGTGTGTGTGTGTGTTTCTCTCTGCCTCTCTGTAACTGCCTTTCAAATAAATAAAATCTTAAAAAAAAATTTTTTTTTAAAGTGTGATGTGAATGGAAACAATCAGTATGTACCCTTTGGGGCCTGGCTTTTTTTGCACAGCCTACTTCCCCGGAGAATTGTCCAAGTCCAGGGATCCCTAACTGGTTCCTTTGGACTACTGAGTGGTGTCCCACAAGCACTGATTTCCACAGGGAAGGGTGCGGCCGAGGCAGCGGGCAGCTTGGTAGGTCCTGCCCATGTTGCAGCACGGCTCTCTTCCAGGCCCAGCTGGTCCCCAGCCCCACCTGCGACACACAGGCGTGCACCTGCAGTAAGTGCTGGGCTGCCATGGTGAGTGCCACCTGCTGAGCAGCTTAGACAGTGCAGTTAACCGTCTCACGCTTCTGGAAGCTGAAACGGAAGGTGCAGGTATTGGCAGGGTAAACTCCTGAGTGTGCGGGCACGAGCTGCCCCAGGCTGCCCCCCTGCCCCAGGCTGCCCTCTGCCCCCCAGGCTGCCCCCTGCCCCAGGCTGCCCCCCTGCCCCAGGCTGCCCCCCTGCCCCAGGCTGTCCCCTGCCCCAGGCTGTCCCCCTGCCCCAGGCTGCCCCTCTGCCCCCCAGGCTTCGCCCCTGCCCCAGGCTTCCCCCTGCCCCAGGCTGCCCTCTGCCTGCTGGCAGCTGCTTCCCTTCCTGGGCTTGGGGAAGCACCACCCCCAGCTCTGCCTCCCTCCTCTCCCTGGACCCAGACGCCCCCCTGTTTTAAGCACCAGGCCATGCTGGCTCAGAGCCCGTTCCACGGACCTCAGCCTAACTAATGATGACTGGATCATTCGAATTCTAAAATGCCACCCAGTCATCTTCACGAGGTCACTGTGGAACCCCAGTCCCCTCTTTCTTAGAAACACAAATCTTATCTCCCTCGCTGGGGTGGGCCACTTTATCAAGCACATTCCTAACACAGGAAGTTTCTGGTACTGGAGATACGGCCAATGAAGACCTGCTGCAAAAACAGAATGGCCGTGGTTCCTACAGGGCGAGAGGGGCTGATTCCCAGATGAGGGTCATTGCACAGAGAAAACACAACAGCCTAAGGGAAACCATGACAAGGACATGAGAAACGACTTCTTGATCATGTAAGACATTTATTTTGGTTACAACCTTAGTGTTTTAACACTGATTCGCGATACAGCAGACATTAAACTTGTCTTTAAAAAATCATTTTCATATCTTCCCTTTTTCTGTCCAGAAAATCACGCTCTCACGATCATATTACCCCCAAAGCGAGCAGGAGGCAACAGGTCCTAAAGTGGAACTTGCAGCCCATCTGCTTGACGCACCCAGGACGGCCTCAGTCTCCCCTCGGGAGAGGACCAGCTCTGTGCTCTTCAGTGATTCCTGACACCAGTTTTATGGCAAAGAAGATTCCCTGCAAGAAAAGCCCATATCCTCGTATTTAAGACAAGTGCTTATTTTGATTAAAACATTAGCATCTGGACATTGTTAGCATCTTAGCACGAACTGGGAACACAAAAGGCACCAACATTCCACTTCCCATCCTTCCATTGCCACGGGCGGAGCGCAGCGCCACCTGCTGGCCATAATATTATTATTCCTAGCACATCCTATACTTTGCAGACGATGCTAAATCCAAGTGGGATTCTAACAGACCCGTACAGTGTCAGAGCCAAAAGGGGGCCCTTGAGGTCTTCTGGGCGAGCTCCCTCTTTTGACAGGCAGTGGGCTTCTGCTCTCAAGCTAACTCAGTGGCAGGGGAGCTGCTTTAAGATAGAGAAGACAACCACTTGGTGTTCTAATTTGCCTGGGTGGGGCTCTGTTGGGTCGCAGACGGGGGTCAGGGGTAGGGAGGGGGTAAGGGCACCCTGAGTTCCTATCCCATTGCATCCCCAGTGGGTAGAGAGCTGCCCAGGAACAGCTCCCACTCAGCTGGGCAGGCATTGGCTCTTAGACTACAGACGTTCATTTTACGGGGAGTTAAAAATAAATCTCAAAAAGAAAGGGTAAGGTTCCTGGGACACAGACCACTAAGAAATCCCAAGTTAGCATCCTCATGCGCCCACAGAGAGGCCTTCAGGGGCCCTCCCTTGGTTAACTGGCCACACCATGCTGCTCCGTTCACTAGGTAGCCACGGCTGTCCTGTGAGGCGACCAATGCCGGGGCGTGAGATGGGAGGCACAGCACCTGCACCTCTTCCAGGAGCAGAGCGGCAGGCTGTGATGTAGGGATGCTGCCTGACACCTGTAAGAGCAGCCGCATGTTCTAGCCCTGTCAGCGGGGCCAGGAGGGCGCGTGCAGTGCACCTGGACTCTCCTGGGCATGGGGCATGGGGCAGGGGGCAGCTCGTTTTTCTTTTAAAATGTTTTATTGGGCCGGCGCCGTGGCTCACTTGGTTAATCCTCCACCTGTGGCGCCGGAATCCCATATGGGTGCCGGGTTCTAGTCCTAGTTGCTCCTCTTCCAGTCCAGCTCTCTGCTGTGGCCTGGGAAGGCAGTGGAGGATGGCCCAGGGGCTTGGGCCCTGCACCTGCATGGGAGACCAGGAGGAAGCACCTGGCTCCTGGCTTCGGATTGGCGCAGCTCCAGCCATGGTGGCCATTTGGGGGGTGAACCAATGGAAGGAAGACCTTTCTCTCTGTCTCTAACTAAAAAAAAAAAAAAAAAAAAGATTTCAAAAAAAAGTGTTTTATTTATTTGCATCTACCTGAAAGGCAGAATGACAGAGCAAGAGAGAGATAGATCATCTATCTGCTGGTTCACTCCCCAAATGCATGAAACAGCCAGGGCTGGGCCAGGACAAAGCCAGGAGCCTTGAACTTCCATCCAGGTCTCCTGCATGGGTAGCAGGGCCTCGAGTGCTTTAGTTGTCATCTGCTGCCGTCCAAGACACATCGGCAGGAAACTGGGTCAGAGGCAGAAGGGCCAGGACCCGCACCAGCACTCCGACGCGGGTGTGAGCGCCCCAAGCAGCAGTGACACCTCCGCGCCACAGCTCCGGCTCCAGGGGCTCCTGCTGAAGGGCTGTGCTGAGAAAGAACCAGCGTCTGGAAGGGCAGCCCTGGCGTCTTGCCTCTGCCTTAACAAAGAGCCCAGCGACCCTGGGAGCCCTGCCCTTGGCCATCCTGACCTCCAAGTGCTTTCCTTCCTATTAACAACACGTGAGTATGCTCCACCACTGCAGGCCACGTGGGCGGGGCAGCGAAGCCCCCCAAAGCTGGAAAGCACGGCACAGGTCCACGGACAGTCATTTCACGGAGGTGGGGCTACCTGGGCAGCTCAGGGGAGAGGGGTCAGTGACCACCCAGCTGTGCAACTCCCAGAAAGGCACATTCCTTACATCCACATATTAACACTACCTGAATTTAAATTGACACGCGCGACAAAAGTCCCTGATGGCGCCTCCCCTGCAGGAGACACCTGCACAGATCCTGCCCGTGTCCTCACACGGGGCCAGGCCTCTGGCAGCCTGGCTCACCCACACAGACCACACTACATATTTGGTGCATAAATAAGGAGGTTCAGTCCCTAACCTTTGATCAAACACTTCTGTGCTCGCTTGCTGGGACTGTGGCTGAGAACCTCCCCCCACCCCCAGCACTACCCAGAGTGACCCAGAGACGAACAGCAGCACGTCCCAGTGACGGCCACACCCCACAAGATGTGTCCACAGCAGAGCACACACACCGGAGCACCTGTGCACCCCGACATCACCCTCACTGTCAGTAAACATGGTCTTTCTCTCACTTTGCATCCAGCACAGGCACGAAGAGGATGCCTCCGTCCTGCCCGGCTGAGTCCCACCGGGGCTCCCGCACTGGCCTGGCACCATCAGGGCCACCGGAAGCCTGCTCATCCCAGGGCTGCGTTTCAGAAGGCACCCCCGGCTCACAACCCTCCCTCCCCACCGTCACTGGCCAACTGCCTCCTCCAGGGCCTGGAATAGCAACGGAGACGCCGAGCAGCCGGCGTGAGCTCCCGAGCCGCCCAACGCCGTCATTCAGGACAAAACACTTGTAATTCTCCAAATGGTGCGGTTTTGAAATAGACTGGACTTCAACACCCCGTTTTCAAAACACCACGCCCAAGGCCCCTGCTCTTCCAGCAGGCGCGAGCCCGCCGAGGCGGACAGCCGGCAGCAGCGCACGGCCAACTGGGGCTTCCCAGAGAGGCACCGCTGGCGAGCCCCGGGGCCGGGGGCGCGTCCTCCGGGAGAAACGGCTGGCCCACCCAGGGGCCTCTGGGGCACCTGTAATCCTAAGGAAGACATCCAAACACAGTCTTGGCGGCCGCTTCCACCCAGCAGCAGGTATGGCCGCTCCGCTCCGAGCGGAAGTGGAAGGCTGAGAGGACCGCGGGGGGACAGACGTGGCGGGGACGCCGGGGCCTGCGCTGGCACCGCCCGCGGACTAGGGCACAAGGGGCTGAGGTCCCCGCCTCCTGCCCTGCGCCACGGGGCGGCGCGCACAGGCCTTCCTGGGTCCCGGCTCAGGGAGAGGACACCGTGAATTACGGGGCAGGACGACCAGGGAGCGAGACTGCCCTCTTCGGCAGGCTTCTTGACGTGCTCCTGGGGGCAGCGGCCCCGGGCTGTGCTGGGACGGACGCGTGGGCAAGTGCCTTGTGACGCGGGGAGCGGGGAACACTGTGGGTCCTAAACGTGGCGGCGCGGCCGTCCTCCGCCGGGGCCTCCCCGGGTGCACCTCCGGAGCAGAGGCAGAAGGGGGCGCCCTAGAGTTTCAGCTTCCCCTCCTTGGCCAGTCTGTCGTTGAGCTGGCAGAGCTGGGCCAGGAAGCCGTCGTTGGGGCCGATCTCACGGTTCTGCCGCACGACGCTCAGGGCAGACCTGACGTCCATCTTGTGTCGCATCATGAGGTACGCGATGACCAGGGTCGGGGAGCGGCTGTAACCCTCGCGGCAGTGGACGAGCACCCGGCCTGCAAGACAACAGGGAGACGCGGTGGGCTGGGGACAGCGAACCAGACCGTGGCTCTTGTCGGAATCCCGCCCCTGAAATGCAAGTGAAAAGCTGACTCCCACGCGTGCCCCTGTGCGGCCACCAGGACGGCCACAGGAGGACGGAGGCAGCACCTGCGCCTGGGAGGATGTGGAGCGAGTGGCCCCGCCCGTGTGGCAGGGGCGCCAAGCAGGACACACGCCTCGGACAACGGCCCCAGGAGCCACCGCAGCCGCGCACACGCGTCCACACATGTGCTCCCTGTCCCACGCGTACCGTGATGTCCACAGGCAGCAGGCCTCAGGGCGGGCCCAAGCTGTTCAAACCACATACATGAGTGCAACAGTCCACAACTGGCCAGGTCCCCGGAGAGCAGAAAAGTAGGCACAACGGCTTCCAGTGACCGAGATGGGAGCAGGGGGAGGGGCGGGTGGGGAACACACTGGGTTTTTGTGTTTTCTTTCTTTTTTTTAAGATTTATTTATTTATTTGAGAGGTAGAGTTACAGAGGAGAGACAGAGAGAGAGCCCTTCCATCCACTGGTTCACTCCCCAAACGGCTGCAATGGCCAGAGGTGAGCCGATCCGAAGCCAGGAGCCAGGAGCTCCTTCCAGGTCTCCCACACAGGGCCCAAGGACAAGGGCCATCTTCTACTGCTTTCCCAGGCCACAGCAGAGAGCTGGATCGGAAATGGAGCAGCCAGGACTCGAACCAGCACCCATATGGGATGCTGGTGCCTTGCGTTTTCTTTCTTGACCCCCGGCTGGTATGTGGCTGTGTGCAAATCTCTGACCAACCTCTAGATGGACTTTATCTCTTAAAGACAAAATGTGGAAACAACGCAAATGTCCGTCATCAAGTGAACGGCTCAGCAAACTGGTACACGGGGGCAGTAGAACACTACTTAGCGACAAGAAGGACCAGCTACTGACGCTGGGCACAACCTGAATGAAGTTCAGAATGCTTCCGCTAAGCGAAGGGGCACTGTGTGATTCCACTTCCGGGAAGCGCTAGACTGCACCCCTCATCTCTGGCAACAGCACATCAGGGGCTGATGGGGAAGGGAGGGACAGGGCAGGAGGGGACAGGAGGAAACCCAGGGGTGACGGAGACACTCATGACCCAGGAGCTGGTGAAGGCTGCACAGGGGCTGCGCACCCTCAGGATGCAGGAACCGCACGCCTGAAACACCAGGGGCTGCGTACTGTCAAGACGTGGGAACCATATACACATAATACAGAAGGCAGAAGTATCCATGGAGGGCTGGCACTGCGGCGTAGCAGGTAAAGCCACCGCCTGCAGTACCAGCATCCCATATGGGTGCCGGTTCTAGTCCTGGCTGCTCCACTTCCCATCCAGCTCTCTGCTATGGCCTGGGAAAGCAGTGGAGGATGGCACAAGACCTTGGGCCCCTGCACCTGCATGGGAGACTGGGAAGAAGCTCCTGGCTCCTGGCTTTGGATTGGCGCAGCTCCGGCTGTTGTGGCCAATTGGGGAGTGAACCAGCAGATGGAAGACCTTTCTCTCTCACTCTCTCTCTGACTCGCCTTCTCTCTCTGTGTAACTATGACTTTCAAATAAAATTTTAAAAATCTTTTAAAAAATTATTTATGGGTTTACTAAAGTTTTTGCACCAAAATGATTTTAATGCCATGTTTTCAGAAACATTTTGAAGTATTCTCATATGTATAGTTTATTGAATGTCAATTATACCTCAACAACGTAATTCAAAAAAAAGTGTGCATACCGAGTACCAACACACACACACACACACACACACACCCCCTCATGGCTCTTCCAAAGGCTGGCCCTTCTTTCTGACGTCATTTCCTGCTCCCCCTCCTCCCTCGTGCCAGCCTGCACTGCCTCCCTCCTCAGGTGCCACTCAGTGTCCTCCCCCCTCTACCCAGGAGGGTCTTCCCTGCCCGCTCCCAGCCCACACCACCTGACCCCTGGTCTCATCTCCCAAGCCCTACATAGGCCGGTGCCCCCTCTGGCCTGGCCGCTGCCATCCACCGCTGACGAGCAAGCACTGTGAGGCAGGGCTGTTGTCATCTATGCTGCCCGGGCCGTGTCCCCAGCCACAGGTGCAGGACGAGTGAGGAGGAGGTGCCAGCGGCCATGGCCAGTGAGACCCTAGCAGGTTGCAGGAAGGCCCCGCCAGCCGCAAACCTCGGCCCCTCTCTGCCACCACCACTCTGCACACAGAGCGAGCGCTCTGTTCAGGTCCTGGCGCGCCTCACCCTCAGTACCTCGAAACAGGGCTCTCCCTGCCCCCTTACCACCACCAAGCCACCCTCCAGCCAGCACGTGGCAGGATCCTGCCAAGACACAAACCCATTGGTCCGCGTTTGCAGGGTGGTCTGGTCGCCACGGGGTGGCTTAGGAGGCCAGCTGCCTGCAGCCTCCCACGTGCCGATCCTTGCCTGGAACAGACTCTCTTGGCCTCCTGGTAAACTCCCACTCCTCCTGTGCCGGTTCAAGCATTTCCTTCCTTGGCATAGGAATTCAAGTCTTGGAAGCCGTGTGAACCTTGGTTTACATTTTTAATTTTTATTCATTTATCTGAGAGGCTGAGGGACATAGCAAGAGTTTCCATCCACTGGGTTCAACCTCCCAAATGCCCACAACAGCTGGGGAGCCAAAACTAGGAGCCAGGAATTCAATCTGGGTCTCCCACATGGGTGGCAGGAACCCAACTACTCGGGTCATCACCGCTGCCCCTCAGGGTTCACATCAGCAGGAAGCTGGAAACAGGAGCCGGACACAGGGATCGAATCCAGCTGTTCCGATCCAGCTACGCAGGTGTCCTAACCAGTATCTTAACTGCTAGGCCAATGCCGGCCCCTTGGTTTAAATTTTGACTTGCTGATTGGAGTGTTATTCGCCTTAGCAACATCTGACCTAACTGTGTATCCCATCCTATGACAGGATGAGGGACACATTCAGACAACAATACCTTCTCAGGGCTGGTGCCGTGGCATGGCAGGCAAAGCCTCCTGCAGCACCTGCATCCCATACGGGTGCCGGTACAAGTCCCAGCTGCTCCATTTCCAATCCAGCTCCCTGCTAGTGCGCCTGGGAAAGCAGCAGAACATGGCCCAAGTGCTTGGGCCCCTGCACCCACTTGGGAAACCTGGATGAAGCTCCTGGCTCCTGGCTTTGGTTTGGCCCAGCCCTGGCTATTGTGGCCATTTGGGGAGTGAACTAGCAGACAGAAGACTCTCTCTCTCTCTTTCTCTCACAGCATCTCTGCCTTTTAGATAAATAGATAAATGAAAAAAGAAAGAAAGAAAGAAAGAAAGAAAGAAAGAAAGAAAGAAAGAAAGAAAAGAAAAGAAAAGAAAAGAAAAGAAAAGAAAAGAAAAGAAAAGAAAAGAAAAGAAAAGAAAAGAAAAGAAAAAGAAAAGAAAAGAAAAGGAAAAGCCCTCGCAAAGCTCCCCTACAAAATCTGGTTACACATGTCAGCGTGGCGAATGTAGAGCACCTGGCTGCTCGGTCAAGCATTGGCCAGCCTGTGGCTGAGCAGGCATCTGCAGCATGCCAAGCAGTCATGGCGACGGCCTGGAGAATGTGGGCTTCCCCCAATCAGCTGGAGACAAAAACAGGTTCTGGGAGAAAGATGCCATTCTGTCTGGAGACTTGAACACAGAACTCCCACCGAGCTTCCAGCCCTACAGATTCCAGGCTCACCAGCTGTGACAGTCACAGGAGGCAGGTCCTCCGAGGAACGCCAACACCATTTGTCGGGAGAACCCTGACTGGCACGCTGGTGATTAACTCTGAGACCCAGCTAACCCCACGGCTGCCGTCTTCTCGTCTGTGCGGACGGTACCGCTGCACAACATGCAAAGGTCCGGCCTCATGCCTGGCACAGGTGCGCACTCAACAAATTGCCCCATTGCCAGCCATCATCCGGTGGCACCCGGTCACCTCCTCCAGAAGCCCCCACACAGCAGGCATTTCTCAACAGCAGGGACTGTGGGGCGCTGACTTAGGACACCCATGCCACTGGCCCCACTTCTGGCACCCACGCCGCCAGCACCCGTGTGCTCAGTGAGCATCTGCCCCCCATCCCGAGTGAGTGAGTGAGCGCCCACTGCCACCTCCACCGGGCAGTACTCAGCAGGGATCTCCTAGCCCAGAGTCAAAGAGTTGCCCTACCCTGAAACTCCACCCTCCTTGCCCAGTGGCTCCCAAATCAGGAAGCCAAGTCCCCCCCTTCCTGCCCCTCTACCTCTGGCCAGTTTTCCCAAAGCTTACAGAGTGGAGCTCCCCCACCCTGGACCCACGCTGGGACCCTCTGCAGAGTGGCCGCCTCACCACCTGCCCATGACACACAGAGCCTACTCGGCCTTCCAGACCCAGCCCAGATGCCACCTCCTCCATGAAGCCTCCCCAGAAGTGAGTGCTCCCTCCTCTGAGTCCCCCAGCTCTTGGAAATGGCTTCCAGGTGGCCCAGGTCCTGCACCCTGTTGGAGGCCAGCACAAGTCTGTTCACTCACTTGGCCAATCAGTCTTAGAGGCGCAGGGAATTCATGTCCCCTACTGTGCATGATGCTACATGAGGTGTTGGGGAGAGAGACAGGGACGCCGTGGCACCAGCCTGTGTGGAAGAAGCCTGTCATGGAGAGGATACTGTGCCCAGTGTGAAAGCACAAGGAAGAACTGGCTGGGGGAGGCGAGGGCACTCCAGACTGAAGGCCCAGCCCACCTGGGCCAAGGCAGAGGTCACAAGGCTCAAGGTGTGTGTTTGCAGAACAGGAAGCAAAGCCAGAGCTCCAGGTTCCTGGAGAGACGAGTGATCCCTGTTACCGGGCAAGAGCAAGACACTCATCCTCCATCCACACAGGGAGGAGTGCAACCCAGCTGCAGGGGAGTGGGTGAGGGTGGCAGAGACAGCGGCGGGTCACCACGAAGCCTGCAGACTCTCCCCCAAGCCCTGCACGGCTATCCAGTTGTATCTACTGCGACTCCTTTGGTCGGGGCGGCTGCCAGGCCCGAGGAGCATGGCTGCCACAGAAACAAGGCCGACTGCCTGGGGCCGGTGGCGCGGGGCAGGGGTTAAAGCTGCTGCCCGCAATGCCTGCATCCCGTGTGAGAGCAGTTCAAGTCCTGGCTGCTCCACTTCCCATCCAGCTCCCTGCTCGTGCACCTGGCATTGCTGGGGCCCCTGCCACCCCTGTGGGAGACCCAGATGGAGTTCCAGGCTCCTGGCTTTGACCTGGCCCAGCCCTGGCCATGCGGCCTTTTGGGGAGTGAACCAGCAGATGGAAGATTGTATGTGTGTGTGTGTGTGTGTATGCATGTGTGCAAGCATGTGCGTGTGACTCTTTTCAAGTAAATGAATCAATAAGCATTAAGAAAAGAAACAAGGTGGATTCCCCTCTCCTGAGACAGCTTGGGGTAGGGAGGGCGGGAGAAGCTGGGACAAACAGCTCCAGACAGAAACGGAAGTGGCCCAGCCTGCGAGCTCATGTCTGCCCCATGGCCTTCTAGGGTTTCTCACTGACGCCTCCTCCGAGTGCCAGCCCCAAGGCCATTCTCCTTCCATCCGACCTTCTGTCTGGGCTGCAGGAAGCACTCAGAGGGCAGCTGGAAGACTGGGAGCGTGGGCTGCAGCCTGCAGACCCCCAGCCGCCCCGCTTCCTCTTGCCAGGTGCTGGTGGGAGCAGGTGGCCACTGGGCTGGGACGGGAGGTTGCACTTGCTGCTCAGAAAGGAAGGGCCCCGAGGAAGAGCTGGCTGCACTGCTGTGAGCAGAGCCTCCAGGGGACCGGGGGCACGCGACACGGAGGGTGGTAGAGGAAGGCGCAGGAAAGAGCCGGGTCCACACCCCACGGCCAAGCACCGAATCCACCAGCCCTGGCGCTCCTGCCCCCAGGACCACGGTGCGTCCTCCTCCTCCCTTTTCTCCCATTACCGTTCTTTTGAGCCAACGCCTGGTCTATGAAGTCTGCAGCCCTTTCAAAGTAGGCGCTGAGGTTGAACTCCTGGGTGTCGTTGGCCTTGATGCCCAGGTAGGTGATGCCGGAGTCCTGGTAGAAGTTGGCGTTGGTGTTGACATGCATGAAGGACCGGCCCTCAGCGGCGTTCAGGACGTGGGTGATGCCCAGCTTCTGCAGCTTGGGGATGTCCTGAGCCACAGACCTGGACAGGAGACAGCGGCAGCAGCTGATCAACCGACCGGCTGGCAGCCCCAGCTGGGGAAGACGGGCAAGAATCGAAGCCTCTTGGCTAAGCACAGAAACCCTCTGGGGCCTGGGCCCTGCCAGCTTCTGCAGCCTCATCCTGGGACCTCGCCCCCTCACTCCAGCCGTATCTCATGACCGGCATCTTCCCCAAATAGCCTGGTGGCTTCACGCCCAGGCTCACCCCCTCCCTGGGCTGCGCTCCGCCCACCCCGCCCCTGCTCTGTGGACATGAAACTTCTCATATTTCATCGCCCTGGGCAGTGTCACCTCCTCTCCACATCCACCTGCAGTCACACCCCCGTGCCCGTAGGGTACAGCCAAGGGCTCAAACACCCCAGACTGCCTGGCTCTGACACCAGCCTGCCACCTGCCAGCGAGGCAACCCTCAGCGACACTTCACCTTTCTCTGCCTCAGCTCCCTCGCTGTAAAATGCCACATTGCCATGGCAAGTGCTACTAATCTTTTTTTTTTTTCTTTTTTGAAAGGCACAGCAACAGAAAGAAAGATCTTCCATTTGCCAGTTCACTCCCTAAATGACCGTAAGAGCCAGGCCAGGGCCAGCCCGAAGCCAGAAGCCAGGAACTGCCCTAAGCACCCACATGGGTGCAGGGACCCAAGCGCTTGGGTGATTGCCCTCTGCCATCTCAGGCACGTTAGCAGGAAGCTGGATTGGAAGCAGAGTAGTCAGGACTCAAGCTGGCCCTGTGACTTGGGATGCCAGCATCGCAAGGAGCGGCTCAACCCACTGCGCCACAACACCGGCCCCACAAATGCTGCTATTCCAATGCACGACTGCGCTTGTTTGTTTATTTATAAACCCAGGCTGGGAGCTCCGGGGGGCAGGAATCAGATCTGCTTCAGGTCTGTTTCCCCAGCAGCTGCTATGGTGCCTGGCGTGTGGTAGATGCAGAGTAAGTACCTGGTGAATGGGAGGACAGCATTGTCCCGTGCCAGGCAGCCCTGCCCCGCCGTCCAGTGGGACCAGCCACACTCCGCTCGCCATGTTCCTGAAGCTCGCTCGGGTAAGCTGGCACTTGGGGAGCAAGAGTCCCCAAGAGAACTGCAGGGGTTCCAAGACGCCTGCGCTCAGGGATCACAGCGCCCCACCACTCCACCACACAACATCCCCATTCAAACAGCGGCTTGCACTTCTATGACACGTGCACGGAGGAGGGGTGGCGACATCCCGCTGCACAGGGCTTAACCTTGGCCCCGCAGGGCAGGCGGAGGGACGGGTGTGGGTTCACGCGCTGCCAATCATGGAGCCTCGAGGAGACCTCCTTTCTCCTGACACCCAGCCCCACCGTCTCCCATCTCACGGCGTCCCATGCCCACCATGGGAAAACCCAGAGGCCTGGAAAACGGGCCTTCACACAGGCTCTGGCTCTGGGGGCCGGACTTTTTTGAGGGGCTCCCAATGGGTGGGGGAGTCCAGGTGCTCATGACACTTGGGTGCCCAGGAGCTCCTGCTTGCTAGCACCACACACACGCGTGTGCACACACATACACACACACACACCAGGCCACGTCAAGGTCAGATCTGCCTCGCAGGCGAGCAAGGTGTTCTCGATGCCACTGGCACTTAGCACCCCATCAGCAGTTAGCACGCCAGCTCCCACCAGATGTTTGAAGCCTTGGTTTCCCCTCAGGGAGGAGGTGGGTCTACAGTGGAACACCTGGGTCTGCCCCAGTGAGCATGGCTCCCGAGGCAGCCAAGCCCCACTTATTGGGGGGGTGGCAGAAAGTACCCCCAGAAGTTTGCAATTCCTGGGTCCTCTGGCTGAGGCCGAGGGACTCTGCCTTAGCTGTCCAGTGTGTGATGCTGCCCAGGACTGCCAGGTGGTGGTGACGGGAAGCACTCTGAGGTCACTCCCCTCATCTCCCGGTGCTGATATGAATGCAACAGCCTACACACCTGCCCCTTCCTGATGCCTCCTGCTCTTCGTGGACCCTGTAGTGCCTGGCTCACAGCAGGTGCTGGGCGGGAGTGGATGGCACGGCAATGAGCTCTGTCCTCGGGAGGCTGGGACCGGCCTTTCCAACCCCTCCTAGCCAGGCGATGGATTCCCATTTCTGCGGCCGTCCTTGGCAGGATGGCGGCTACACGCACGAACAAAACCGCAATCCTGTGCTCACAACTGCTCTGCCATCCGGGCCACCCACCCGCTGCCCTGTGGAAGCTGAGAGGAGGGTTAGCTCCAGGTTTTCAACACATGCTCCCGGGCAGGCACACGGGGCTGTACCAGCATCTGATCTATTCTTTCTCTTGGCTGGCATTTCAGTGCCTCCCAGAATTGGTAACCCTGGGTCCCTCCCGCTGCTGAGAAATGCTGATAGGTAGTTTAAAGAACAGAGAACCGGAAAATCAATTTACTAAGAAGCCCTGGTAAGTGATCAATAATAAATGCATTCCCTGGTGGTGAGAGGACTGCGATGGGAGCCTTTTCCAAGTGATGGTTTGGGGGAGGGGGGTTATCGGTGGATGGTTCTAGAAGCCCATGCAAGTCAAACCCTGTCTGGAAGGTGGGAGAAGAGGTCAAGAAACCCCGGCCCAGCTTTCCGGACTCCCACGTTTCAGGTATTTTTTGATTCCCTGATCTGGGACAGGAAAAGTTCCACGCCCGGATTGAGACGTCAGCCCGTTGCCATGGCAACGGAGGCAGACATTCCGCGGTGACCTCACTGCAGAACCAGGCAGCTGTCACATGATGCGCGGGCAGGAGACCGGCCGGGCGACCGAGGGCCACCTGTTAAGGGAACATGGTAGCCGACCCCGCCCAAGGCCGAACTCCAAGACTGGAGAGGGCACCCCCGGGGGCTCCGCGCACCCCTCTTCGCGGGAGGACCGCGCTCTGGCAAACACGCGGGGGTGGGCGCCGACTCCGGCCCCCTCCCAGCCCCGAGGTTGGGCCGGGAATGGTGGCCGCGCCCGCGATGCCCCCACCCGCGCCTCCCCACTCCCCCGCCGTAGCCCCCGGTGGGCGGGGCGCCCGGGGAGGGGCGACCGGGCCGGCCCCGAGGGGCACTCACGCGTTGCCGACGTAGATCCTCGGGGTGACCTCGTTGCACGGCTGGCTCGGGAGGCTGTAGCAGCCGCTGCCGTCCGAGAGCAGGTCGTTGAGATCTTGCACCGAGAGCTCGAACGGGCCCGACATGGCGGCGGCCGGGCCCTGCACGCCGGGGCAGGAGCGAGCGAGGGGAGAGCGGCCGGGTCAGCTGGGCGGGGGCTGGCGAGCCGGGAGCCGCCCCGTCCCGCCCCGGGGGCGGGCCCGCCGGGCGCGGGGGCCACCGCGCTGCTCTCCGGGGAGGCTGCGCGCCGCCGGGCTTCGCGCGGCCGCTCCTCAAGACCCCCCCACCCCGGGGCGCGCGCCCGAGCGGCCTCGGCTCGTGAGCTTCGGGGGCCTCTCCCAGCCCCGGCTCAGCTGCTTCTGGATCTTTGTAAAGTGGGAAATGCAGTCACATCCTTCCCTGAACCGAATGCGGGGCGCAATAAATGTTCCTGTTGTCGGGGTGCAACCAGGTGTCGCTTAGATTATTTTAGGAAGACTGGGGCACCGGGGTTCCCGCTCTGACGCCCCCTGCTGTATCCCCCGGGGCTTGTCAGAGTCTCCGCCCCAGTCTGACCCACCGACCTCAGGAAACCCCTACCAAGGTCTAAGTCTAAGAGGCACTACTCTAGGGCCATCTGCTCCCCGCCCCCTTCTCCCCTAGTTACTTGAAAGGCAGGTGACACACACACACACACACACACACACACACACAGAGAGAGAGAGAGAGAGAGAGAGAGAGAGAGAGAGGAGAGTCTTCCATCTGCTGATTCACTTCCCAAATGGCTGCTACAGCCAGGGCTGGGCCATGGGGAAGCCAGGAGTTGAACTCTGTGTCTCCCAGGTGAGTGGCAGGGGCTCAAGGACTTGGGTCATCTTCTGCTGCCTTCCCAGGTGCTTTAGCAGGGAGCTGGGTCCAAAGCAGAGCAGCCTGGACCCAGGCTCAGCACCTGCCCTGCAGGCAGTGGGCTAAAGTGCTGCTCCCCCGCCCCCCAGCCCACCTGCTTTCACCATTCTTGGAGAATCAGCATCCTGCTTAAAAACTGGGAGCCCTGAGCAGCCAGGCTTGGAACTCTGGCCCTGGAGAATGAACCTCTCTGAGCCTGTTTGCTGAAACAGAGATCGGGCATCCCTAGTTGAAAAAAACCTGAAATGCCCCAAAGCTCGACATGCAGCACGGAAGTGAGTGACGCCACGCGTGGGAAGTTCACGCCTGGCTTTGTGTGACAGGTCGCAGTCAACACCAGGAGCACCAGAATTATTGTATAAACTTATCTTCAGGTGCATATGAAACACAAATGGATTTCATGTTTAGATTCGGGCTCCACCCCTAAGACAGCTCAGTATGTAAGTGCAAATAGTCCAAAATAATAATAAAAAAAAAAATCCGACATCTGAATTCTTTCTGGTCCTAAGTAGTTTGGAGCCTGGAACACCGAACTCCGAGGGTTGCTGGAAAGACTAAATGCGGCACTCAGGGAAAGCACCCAGCACCAGCAGTAAGCACTCAGGAAGTGTTCGTCGTTTGTCTTGGCACAGGGTATGACCGGTGCTAGCATGCGGACCCCCAGACCCGCGGCCAGCCCACCAGGTGCCACCTGGCGTCAGCACTCAGCCTGTCCTGAGCTCCCCCTTAGTGCCAAAGACACAGTCTCTGTCCTGGAGGAAATCTGCTCTCTCCTCCGAGACCCCCTACCCCGAATGGGGTGAATGTGGCCCCCGGAATCAAGACTCCCACCTCCTGTGCCCAGCTCTGCACTGACTTGGCTGCTGCACCGCTTCCCTGCCGCTCTGCCCTTTAGTTCCTCGGCTGTGAAATGAAGGAATTGCATCCGATTCTCAAGGTCACCTTTCACCTTCCCCGGAAGCTGATGCCTCTCCTTCCCGCGCTGGCAGCATCTGCGTTCCAGGCAGGTGGGAGAGCTTCCGAGTCTCTCGACCTTAATCTTGACCGGGGCCTGCGTTAGCACTGAGAACAGAAGCCCAGAGGCAGCCGGCCGTGCCCTGCTGCTGCGCCTCCTCCTCTGAGCCCTGTCCCTGATGTCACAACTGGGTAGCTATGACAACCTGCCACAGGGGCCCTAAGCACCTCCCAGAGGGCCCCGGGTGCTCATTTCTGAAGTGAGACTAGGAAGAGAAGATGAACAGTTCTCTGGATTATCTGGCCTACCCTGTTATCGTCTCTAATCACAGGCAAAGCACAACCTTCAGGAAGAAACTGGACTTCGGCCACTACGTATTTCACAAGAATAGAATACAAATAGGTAGGTGGGCTGTTTGGACTGGACGCTGAAGTTTCCAGCGCAAAGACGTTGACACAAACCAGATCATTGCGTGACTTCAGGATGACGTGGCTGAACGCTGAGTTTAGTCCGGTGTACATCAGCATCAGTAACGGAATGTACTTTCCACCGGGAAGCTTGTTTAAGGGAGACACTCGTTTTATTGTTTGAAAGGTTCCGTTCATGGAAAGGCAGAGCAACAGAGAGAGGAAGAGGCAGATCTGTCGTCTGCCAGTGCACTCCCCAAATGGGCCAGGCAGAAGCCAGGAGCCAGGAACTCCACCCAGGTCTCCCACATGGGTGGCAAGTACTTGGGCTGCCTTCTGCTGCCTTCCTAGGCGCATTAGCAGGAAACTGGATTGGGAGCAGAGCAGCTGGGACTCAAGTCAGCACTTCAGTACGGGATGCCAGTGTTGCAAAGGTGGCTTAGCCCCCTGCGCCACAACACCAGCTCCATCCAAGGCGCTCGTTTTAAACTCTTTAAACCAAAGTAAACCTGAGGCTAGGACTTCAGGGAAGAGACGGAAGAGAGGCTCTTTCGCTGGGTGAAGAGGACGTTCATCTCTCTAAGTGTCACTTGTTCTAGTCCTCACCATTCTTCCATTTCTGCTGAGGTCAGTTTGGGAAATTATACCAAATTGAAATTCCTGAACTGGAATATGATCGTCACGCTCACTGGTCAGGGTCATTGTCAGGCCCCCGTGCGGAGGTTTGCTAAGCTCCAGGGTCCCTGTGCTCTAACGATGTTCTCTCTTATTCCTCTGCCCCAGTGAAGCCGACCGTGGACACCAAGCCTCCAGCGGCACACACACACCACATTTTAAAACTGAGCAAACTACAGGTACTTGTTTTGGCTGTCTGCAGCCAGATTTTACTGGTCTTTTCTCTAAGCCCTAAAGAGGCCCGGCTTCCCCAGAGCCTGCTAAGTACCCACCTAGCCCCTGTGTCGGTGCGCCGCCTCCCCATCCCCTGCCCCCAGCTCCCTAAGCTTGGCCCCCCACGTGTTCCTCTCCTGCAGTCCCAGAGGAGGGTGGCTCAGCCACTGTGGGGGAGCCATGACACCCCCATGTGGGTGGGGTTTCTTCCCAGGGTGAACAAAAGAGAATCGATAAGATCGAGTATGAAAATAAGCAGCTATGTCAGAAAATCGCCAACGCCCATCGCGGCCCCGCCAAGGTGGACTGCTGGAACGAGTATTTCTCCAAGAGGTACAGTTCTTTCTCTTCGTTTCAGTGTTTGGGAGACAAACTTGCCCTTCCTTTGGGTTTTCACGCGAGGTTCTCCTGTGTGAGGGGAGCACCTCGGGGTATTTATCTCGAGGGATAGGCAGAGAGATTGTGGTGAGGAAGGGGAAACGTCCCGACTGGGGCTTTGGCCAGGGTTACAGCTAACTTCGATTTGCAGCTACAATGAAACACCGTACTCCAATCGCTTACGAACAACACTCAACACTGGAGGAAGGGTGGGGCTCTCCCTGAGACTTCTTTTATGAGGGCACTAATCCCTTTGCAGGGGTGGGTACCGGGCCTGTGAAATCACCTGGCCTGGCCCTTTCATGGCAACCGTGGGCTGACTTTTAAGTTGCTAACTCTGCGTGGCCGGCAGAGGGCATTATAAATTCCCAAATGGCCCTTGGCAGGAAAAAAAAAAAAGTCCCCCAACCCTGCTTTAGGGTGACCGAATCACCTCTCCAGGTCCCCCTACCCCCAACACTTCACCTTGGAGGTTAGGATTTCAGGAAACGAACCGTGGGCGGGGGCACACATTCAGACCACAGCACCATAGCTGGGACCGCGAGGCAGTGTTCCAGGCACCAGGCGTCCGAGATGAAATGACATACGTATGGCCTCAGAAGTAAAACCCCACAGGGGAGCTGTCTATGGCAACAGCAACAGCACAGTGTGGTGGGGAGTGTGCCAGGGAGAGTTTGGAGTGGGTGATGCGGAGACCCCTTTCCTATGTCTGGAGACGGGAGCGGGAGGTGAACCAAAACTTGTCGCCAGACTTTTGTGATTTGTCCAAAAAGAGCCCTTCCCCTGCCGCCCCCAAAAGAAAGCAGAGATTCTCAAGCCTGGTTTCACATTATATAATCCTTGGGGCACGTGTGCGAGATGGTGTCGCCCAAGCTCCAGCCCAGACCAATAAAGCAGAATCTTGCAGTGGGGTTAGGACCCCCCCCCCCCCTCGGTCAAACCTGCAGAGGCGTGCACATTCCCCGCAGTGCGGGCGTCTGTGACGGCTCAGCAGACGCACCTCTCCCACCCCACCCAGGAGAAGCACTTCCTTCCGCATCTGTTTTGTGGCTTTGTGTTTTTCAGCTTAAACAGGGAAACAAGGAACCGGGAGCTGGTGAGGATCACCGTGGAGAACCAGGGCATCCTCAAGAGGCTGGGTGACCGCAAGCCCCACTACGACCGCAGGGCATCGGAGATGGACTGGCAGGCACGTGGCCATTCTTGCTGTATCCCCCCCGCGCACACACACAGTTTGTCCTGCTCAGCCTACAGACGGTCTCAGAAGCACCTCTAAGTGGCTGGAGCCAGATCCCATGGAATGCCACAATGGTTAGAACAGAAACCATCGAAGGCTAACAAAGCCAACAGACTAGCGAACCAACAGCTAAAGACATCTCGCTGTCTTAGGTGTTAGTTCCAGGAAATATCCAGTAGCAGCGTCCCCGGCCCCTTAACTCATTAAAGATGGCTGAATGCGCAGGGGGCATCCAGCAGGTGCTTGGTCTGCTCCCTTCAGAGATGAAAAGGGGGGAAGGGGAGCCATGCACTGTGCTTTAAAGGAAACCTCCACTCCCTTGCTTGGGTCTGGGAACCGCTCGCAAGCCCCCCTTAAGGACTTAGGACGTCAGCTGTAGCATCAGCACCCTGCATTGACATGGATCTTTCTGTTTTTTTTTTTTCTTCCAGAATTCAAGGCGCTATATCAAAAATACAACAAGATATCTTCTCTCCCAAGATGAATAGGTTTGTGTATCTGCACCACATGGTCACAGTTGATACCAAAGCCCTAAGAAACCCATAAATGGTGAACGAGAGGTCATCTGTACAGGGAACTCGGCGCTCTCTTTGTTTCTTCCCTCCACACAAGCGGGAACGACAGTGTCGTTTGCCGTCGGCTTCGAGGCTCTGTAGGAGTCTGCAGGGAAGCCATGGGTTCTGCTAAGACCTAAACGGGAGGCCTCATGGCTTTAAAGTTGTGCCAACGTTACATTACAGGTCTCTGCCACTGTTCAAAAGGACTGTCGTGTCGGCATTTTGTATTATTTAACACCGTTAGGAATGAGTAGGGGAGAAGGAGAAATGGACACCCCGGCTTTCCAAAGGCTGGTTCTGTGTCATTGACCTGTCTCCCTCTCTCCCTGCTGAACACAAGGCTCCTCACCATGGAAAAGCTGCCCGAGAGGGCGCAGAGGCCTTGGCTGCTCGGACTCTGCAGACGCCCCTGAGGGGCTGCACACTCCGCCTTAGGACGCTGTAATAAAGCCCAGAACAAGAACGGGGCAGGCAGGAGGAAATACACAATGAGCATCTTTATTTGAGGCTATGAAAAAGTAGTAATGGCAGGAAAGAGAGAGAGAGAGAGAGCAGTCAAGAGAGGAGGGATGGAGGGACAGACGAGTACGCTCTTAACCATGCCAGGGGTGGAAAAGGTGGGCTGTGATGAGCCCCGAATCCAGCGCTGTCCAAATGGGAAGCAAAAGCACATGACAACATCAAAGCTGGGACCACACAAGCGACACACGCCATTAGCCCCTCTGTGGCTCTGCAGGCTTCCAGGAGCCCTGTTCGCAGCCAGGGAGCAGCAGCAGTGAAAACGTCTCCCGCGTGCTGAGACGCTGCTGTGTGGGTTCTGTGATGCGACGTGCTGGTTTTCAGCCTAAATCCATGTATTTTTTATGAAGGCTTATTTTTATTTATTTGAAATGCATTGTTACAGAAAGAGGCAGAGAAAGAGAGAGAGGGGTCTTCCATCCGCTGGTTCACTCCCTAAATGGCTGCAATGGCTGGGGCTCAGCCGATCTGAAGCCAGGAGCTTCAACCAGGTCTCCCCCATGGGTGCAGGGGCCCAAGGAATTGGGCCATCTTCTACTGCTTTCCCAGGCCACAGCAGAGCTAGACTGGAAGTAGAGCAGCCAGGACTTGAGACAGAGCCTTATATGGGATGCTTTACCCACTACGCCACAGCGCCAGCCCCCTTAACTAGCATCTAACCACTAAGCTAAACGTCCACCTGTTTGCTCTTTTATTGCTGAGTAACACTAATGATATGGTTGTTCCAAGACTTGATCACCATCTATTCACTGAAGGACATTCGGGTAGTTTGTTTATTTTTAAGATTCATTTTATTTATTTATTTAATTAATTAATTAATTAATTTTGACAGGCAGAGTGGACAGTGAGAGAGAGACAGAGAGAGAAAGGTCTTTCTTTTCCATTGGTTCACCCCCCAATGGCTGCTGCAGCCGGCGCACTGCGCTGATCCGTTGGCAGGAGCCAGGTGCTTCTCCTGGTCTCCCATGCAGGTGCAGTGCCCAAGCACTTGGGCCATCCTCCACTGCACTCCCAGGCCACAGCAGAGAGCTGGACAGGAAGAGGAGCGACCAGGACAGAATCCGACGCCCCGACCGGGACTAGGACCCGGTGTGCCGGCGCCACAGGCGGAGGATTAGCCTATTGAGCCATGGCGCCAGCAGTTTATTTATTTTTAATATTAAGGATAAAGCTGTGGGGCCGGCACCATGGCACAGTAGGTTAATCCTCTGTCTGTGGCACCAGCATCCCATAGGGGCACCAGTTTGAGTCCCGGCTACTCCTCTTCCGATCCAGCTCTCTGCTATGGCCTGGGAAAGCAGTAGAAGATGGCCCAATTCCTTGGGCCCCTGCACCCACGTGGGAGACCTGGAAGAGAAGCTCCTGGCTCCTGGCTTTGGATTGGCTCAGTTCTGGCCATTGTGGCCAAACTGGAGAGTGAACCAGCAGATGGAGGACCTTTCTGTCTGTCTGTCTCTCTCTTATTGTCTATAACTCTACCTCTCAAATTAATAATAAATAGTCTTTAAAAAATATAAAGCTGCTACAAACATTTGTGCACAAGTTTCTGCTTGCAAATAAGTTTTTTTAAAAAAAGATTTCATTTATTCGAGAAGCAAAGTTACAGAGAAAGAGAGGGAGAGATAGAGAAAAAGTCTTCCATCCACTGGTTCACTCCCCAAATGGCTGCAACAGCCAGAGCTGAGCCTCGTCTGGGTCTCCCATGTAGGTGCAGGGACCCAAGCACTTGTGCCATCCTCTACTGCCTTCCCAGGCCAGAGAGAGCTGGATCGGAAGGGCTTCCCAGTCAGGACACAAACCGGCGCCCATATGGGCTTAACCTGCTACACAGCACTGACCCTGCAATTAAGTTTTGATTTATCTGGGACAAATGCTCAAATAGTATGGTAGGTTCATTTTTAGGTTTATATATATATATATATATATATATATATATGTTAATGTCATGAGTTTGATGTTTGAGCTAATTTTGTCCCAAATTGATAAGCTGTTAATTGTCTTAAAAAAAAAAAAAAAGACTATTTGAGAAGTAGAGTTACAGACAGTGAGAGGGAGAGACAGAAAAATCCTCCCTCCATTGGTTCACTTCCCAAATGGCTGGGACGACCAGAGCTGTGCCGATTTAAAGCCAGGAGCCAGGAGCTTCTTCCCAGTCTCCCACGTGGGTGCAGGGGCCCAAGGACTTGGGCCATCTTCTGCTTTCCCAGGCCACAGCAGAGAGCTGGACTGGAAGAGGAGCAACCGGGACTAGAACTGGTGCCCATATGGGATGCCGGCGCCACAGGCGGAGGATTAACCTATTGTACCATAGCGCCGGCCCCTTGTTTTTAGTTTTAAAAGGAACTTTTCAGAGTTTCATGTTCCTGCCAGCAGTGGATGAGTGATCCAGTTTCCCCACATGTCGCTCCCCCTCTTCATGGGGGAACGACACTAAACCCTGCCTAGACTTCCTATCCGAGTCACGGCACCATTATGTCGTTCCCCGTCTTCGTGGAGGAACGACACAGGACCCTGCGCTGTTCTTTCGTCTGCTCGGCCCTTCCCGGGTTTGCTGCTGGTCCTTCCCGGGTTGGCTGCCGACCCCTCCACCTCCGTGGAAGGGCGGTTCCCCCTGCCACATTCCCCACTTCCGCGGGGGAGCGGCACACCGCCGGCCGGCTCTCTCGGGGGCTGCACAGGTGTTCCCTCAGATGTTCCCCTTAGATGTTCCTGGTGCATGTTGTCTCTCTCCTCCTTTATAGTCCTCTTCCGCCAATCCCAACTCTGCTACCCACACGCCGAGTACGCTGCTCTCCTCCAATCAGGAGCAGGTCCTACAGTTTATTGGTTGAACTGGAAGCAGCTGTGTAGAAGCTGTTTCCCTTCTCAGCACCATATTGTGGGAGAGCAGATGCATAGAATAAGTCTTAATTCCAGTAACTTAGTCTAGTCCAAGTTGCTCCCCACACCCACACCCTCAGCAACCCTTGATACCATCTCATTTTTATTTTAGCCATTCTGACATGTGCGCAGTGACATCTTGTATGGTTTAAATTTGCATTTTTCTAGCAGATAATGAAGTTGAATCCCTTTCATGTGCTTATTTGCTATCTGTGTGTCCTCTTTGGTGAAATGCCTGGGCGTGTCTTTTGCTCGTCAGTTAACTGGATTTTCTAACACTGAATTTTGTTATATGGTAAATATGTCTTTTGCCAAATACATGACTTGCATGGATTTTCTCTCAGTCCATAATTTTGTCTAACAGTCTTCCCCAAACTGTTTATCGTGATGACATCGTTTGTTCTGTCTTCACCGTGGCGATGTCGAGGTGCTGACTCTGACAGTGCAACGTGGTTTTGCTGGCACTGGGGCCGGCGTGGTGGTGTAGCGAGCGAGCCTCCCCCTGCGGCGCCGGCATCCGGCACAGGCACCGGCTCTCGTCCCAGGGGCTCCTCTGCCCATGCAGCTCTCTGCTGATGGTCTGGGAGAGTGGAAGATGGCCCACGTGCTAGAGCCCCTGCACCCTCGCGGGAGACCCGGAGGAAACTCCTGGCTTCAGATCAGCTCGGCTCTGACTGTTGTGGCCATTTGGGGAGTGAACCAGTGGATGGAAGACCTCTCTCTCTGTCTCTCCCTCTCTCTGTAACTCTACTTCTCAAATCAATAAAACTTAAATTCCTTATCAGCTGGTTCCCATTCATCTCGTGTGTGTGTGTGTGTGTGTGTGTGTGTGTGTGTGTAACAATCATTAAAGCCAGGAAGTCACCTTTTGCTCTCATCCTGACCTCCTCCCTACAAATCTCCAATCTACAAGGCCTACTCTATCTCAGGCACGTGTGATTTGTAACTGGTGTTAACACCCAAGTGTGCCCTGGTCACTCTGTAGTTGACGACCTTGGCCTCGGCCATTCTTCCTCACAGGCATGGTGGTTTTTTTTTGTTGTTGTTGTTGTTGTTTAAGATTTATTTATTTTATTTGAAAGTCAGAGTTACACAGAGAGAGGAGAGGCAGAGAGGTCGGTCTTCCATCCACTGGTTCACTCCCCAAATGGCCTTAATGGCTGGAGCTGGGCCAATCCAAAGTCAGGAGCCAGGGGATTCTTCTGGGTCTCCCACGTGGGTGCAGGGGCCCAAGGACTTGGGCCATCTTCTACTGCTTTCCCAGGCCACAGCAGAGAGCTGGATCGGAAGTGGAGCAGCCAGGACTTGAACCAGTGCCCATTTGGGATGCCAGCACTGCAGGCAGTGGCTTTATTCGGTACGCCACAGTGCCGGCCGCAAGGCATAGTTTTAAATACAGCATCCAAGGCCCACTGTGATCCTGCCCTTCTGTCTTTGCAGCCTTTCTCAGCACAAATTCTTAATTTCAAGCAATAAAAGCTTTGATTTAAGTGTTGAAATAATTCATGGAAAGAAAATGAATTCATTAAAAGTACTTGCTAGGAAACTGCAAAACTAAGCTTCAAGGTTTTTTTGTTTTTTTGTTTTTTTTTTTGACAGGCAGAGTGGACAGTGTGAGAGAGAGACAGAGAGAAAGGTCTTCCTTTTGCCGTTGGTTCACCCTCCAATGGCCGCCACGGCCAGCACACTGCAACCTGCGCACCGCACTGATCTGATGGCAGGAGCCAGGTGCTTCTCCTGGTCTCCCATGGGGTGCAGGGCCCAAGCACTTGGGCCATCCTCCACTGCACTCCCTGGCCACAGCAGAGAGCTGGCCTGGAAGAGGGGCAACCGGGACAGAATCCAGCGCCCAGACCAGGACTAGAACCTGGTGTGCCGGCACCACAAGGCGGAGGATTAGCCTGTTGAGCCGCGGCGCCGGCCAGCTTCAAGGTTTAACGCGAGAACCACACCCAGGCCACGGGGCCCGATTTGGAGGCACAGCCACTCACTGCTGCCCCCAAACTAGAACTTGAAGAGTAGCTGCTGCCACCTGAGCCTCCGCTGTCTGCCACTCCAGGCCAGGGAAGGCGCAGGTGACTCGTGTGACTCAGACCCTGCGTCCATTCCCTGGCTGCAAAGGACTCTGGGAAGGCAATGTATCTGGCTTTTGTCCCCTTCCAGGCATGGGCTCTTCCTCTCGCAGGAGTCGGAGGACAGGAAATGTCCCCCAGATCAGGACGGGGCTCAGGCGCTACGTTCCTGAGCACATCACGAACTTCCGCATCTCCCCTCTCATCGCTCCTGGCCGTTTCAGGCTAACAGAAGATTTTTTCTCCGCCCATGCTTTGCATTGTCCTTTCTAGCCAGAAGCCCACTCCCCAGGAAGTTGCCATGAGCTACTCCAGATCTATCAGGCACAGTTTCAAAATGTGAGGGCATTTTTCTATTTTCATTGTTACTGAGTTTTGGTTTGATTCTATTACGTCCAGAGAAACTATCCTATAATTTCCATGCTTTTTCATTTGTTCAGGTGGTTTTATGACCCACGATGTGGCCTATGTAGGTGACTACTTTGTGGCAGCTGGAAATAACGTGGACTGTGGGGTTACGGGCAGGCGGGAGCTCTATGGATGTGTCAGGTCCTGATGGTTGATGGCGTCAGTTCTTCCGGTTCTATCCACTGCTGGGAGTGCAGTCCCCTCTAGAATCGCAAGTTTGTCCATTTCTCCTCTCAGCTCCGTCAGTTTGGCTTCATGTATTGGAAGCTCTGTGGTGTTTGGTGAATACACATTAGGGCTGCTCTATGTTCTTGGTAGGTTGATCACTTCATCACTCAATGTCCCTCTTCGTCCCTGGTTATTTCTCTGAAGAGTACTTATCTTCTATCAATAAAACCATTGCTGCTTTTTAAAAATAGCTTACGTGATATATTTTCTATCCTGACTCTCAGCCTATGTCATGGAAAACACACTTGCAGTCAGCCTATAGTCGGGTTCTTTCAGCCACTCTGCCAGTGTCTTAATTAATCCCTTTATCATCTCAACTTTTTAATGAAGATTTATTTATTTGAAAGGCAGAGTGACAGAGACAGTGATAGAGACACAGAGAGAGAGAGAAAATCTACCATCTGCTAGTTCACTTCCCAAATGGCCACAACAGCCAGGGCTGGGCCAGGCCTACGCAGGGAGCTCAAAATTCCATCCAGGTCTCCCACGTGGGTGGCAGCAGCCCAAGCACTTGGCCATCATCTGCTGCTTTCCCAGGTGCACTAGCAGAGAACTATTTCTAGCTTCTCCATGCTTAAAATATGATTATTTCTTCTACGTAACTGGCATACCACATCAGAGGGTTGGTAGCTGCTGCTCCAATCAGGACATCTAGGAAACTGGAGAGGTCAAAGATGTCGTCCCTGATGCTGCTTCTGTTCTTTTTTCCCTCCAGTCTGGGAGGCCCAGCCGTTCGCTGATTTCTTTTGTTGAGAAAGCTTCCTCTACTCACGCTTCAAGGGCAGGTCTCAAAACACGTTCTTCCCTTCCATCCGAGGCTTTTTCTCCTTCATCTCGAGGTGCGGTGTCAGCAGATCCGAGACCAAGACCAGCTGCTTTCAGAACGTGACAAATGCTCCCTGCTTTCCGGACGTGGACTCTGCTGCGTGATGCTGGCTGTTTCTCCCTGTCTCAAACACTGGTTTCTTCACCTCTGGTTTTCAGATGAACCTCGAGGGCTCAGTGTGGGTTTTGGCTAGGTAGGCTAGAGTTGGGTCAACGTCTCGAATCTGTAGCTTTGTCTTTCCCCAGAGTTGGGGAGTTTCCAGCCCCCTGCCTCTCGCTCTCCCTCTCCCGCTGGCCTCCCTGACCCGGCTGTGAGCCCCCACCTGCCCCAAGGCACTTCCTTCACTGCTCTGTCCTCAAGTGTGCTGGCGGGACTTCTATCATAGCTGCTCTGCAGGGAGTTCAAGGCTTTGTGTTTTTTTTTTGTTGTTGTTGTTGTTGTTTTTACTTATTGTATTTTTCATTTCCATAGTTTCCATTTGGTTCTTTTTCACATCTCTTTGTTTGTTTGTTATGAAGATATCCTTTTTTTTTTTCATTTATTTCAAAGGGATTTATCACTGTTGAAGCATTTTCACCAAAACTGCTTTGAGGGGCCGGCATGGCTCACTTGGTTAATCCTCCACCTGTGGCGCCGGCATCCCATATGGGTGTTGGGTTCTAGTCCCTGTTGCTCCTCTTCCAGTCCAGCTCTTTGCTGTGGCTGGGGAGGGCAGTGGAGGATGGCCCAAGTGCTTGCGTGCCTGCACCTGTGTGGGAGACCAGGAGGAAGCACCTGGTTCCTGGCTTAGGATTGGCGTAGCTCCAGCCGTAGTGGCCCTTTGGGGGGTGAACCAACGAAGGAAGACCTTTCTCTTTCTCTCTCACTAACTCTGTCTGTCAAATAAATAAATTAAATTATTTTTTAAAAAAGCTGCTTTGAGACCCTGCCAGCTACGCTGCAGCACCTGCATCGCGTTGGCATCATCCCCAGCTGTCTTGCCGAGGCTGGGGTTTTCCTGGTTCGGGTGTGCTCAGTGATTCCCCACTGCATCCCAGGCGTTCGGGCTATGACGTCAGGCATCTCTTACCCCCGTATGCAGCAGGTGGCCGTCCTGTGTCAGTGCAGGGTCGAGGCTCGTGCCTCCCTTGGTGGGTTTTGGTTCCAACGAAACGTGGAGCCTTTGTGAAGCTACCGTGATCCGTTTCGCCTTCAGTGTTGCTGGGGCTCCTGCTCCGGGCCTTCGCTGGTTTCTGCCAAGGCAGAACATGCTTCCCTGGGGCACGTGGTGTCACTCCCTGGCCATCCGCAGACGCAGACACGGCTGGGCCTGCACCTCCACAGCTGTGCCACTGGGGGCAGGGCAGCAAGACACAGGACTTGGCTGCTGCTACTAACAAACTGAACCAGCAGCTGGTGTCACGGCAGGAAGCTAGGGCCGGGCTCCCCACTGAGTGTCTGTGGCGCTGTCCCTTGTCCAGAGAAAGCAACCTTGTCAGGACCAGAACTGTGGCACAGCAGGTTAGGCCAGCATTTGCGCTGCAAGCATCCCACATGCTCCACTTTGGTTCCAGCTCCCTGGTAGTGCACCTGGGAAAGCAAGGAAAATGACCCAAGAGCTTGCCACTCACGTGGAAGACCCAGATGGAATATTCCAGGCTCCAGCTTCAAGCCTGGCCCAGTCCTGGCTGTTGCGGTCATCTGGGAAGTGAACCAGCGGATGGCAGTGAGCTCTCTCTCTCTCTCACTCAATCTTTCAAATAAATAAATCTTTAAAAAAAAAAAAAAAAAAGGGTAAGCAAGCCACAGACCACTGGAGGGAGATGGGAAACAAACAGGAAACCCAAGGCTCGCCATCGCAGTTCCTCCAGCCCGAGGTCCTGGTCAATCCCCCACATTCTGTTCCGCTTCATCCCTTTACCACTGCCTGTTGCATTTCCAAGGTGTTTAATTGTATTCAGAGGAGAAGTGGAAGAAAAATCATTCGGCACCATGTTGTGAGAGCCAAGTCTGAGCCTTAAAGCAAGAACAGCTGGAGAATGTATTCAGGGAGCGGGGAAAGGGCAGCAGGAAGTCGATCAGTGTTAACTCCACCAAACTGAAAGGCAGCTGACTGGCTCCCTAATGATCTGATTCAAAAATGGGCTTCGCACAGAAGTGGAAATCTGTAGTTATTAAATAAACCAAGTGTTGGGGCCGGCACTGTGGCACAGTAGGTTAAAGGCCTGGCCTGCAGCACCAGCATTCCACATGGATGCTGGTTCGAGTCCTGGCTGCTCCACTTCCGATCCAGCTCCCTGCTGATGCATCTGGGAAAGCAGTAGAAGATGGCTCCAGTGTTTGGGCTCCTGTACCCACGTGAGAGACCTGGAAGAAGCTCCTGGCTCCTGCCTTTGAGTTGGCTCAGCTCCAGCCATGTGGCCATTTGGGGACTGAACCAATGGATGGAAGACTTTCTCTCTCTCTGTAACTCTTTCAAATAAATAAAACAAATAAAAACTAAATAAACTGGCCGGCGCCGCATCTCAATAGGCTAATCCTCCACCTGCAGCGCCGGCACACTGGGTTCTAGTCCCGGTTGGGGTGCCAGATTCTGTCCCGGTTGCTCCTCTCCCAGGACAGCTCTCTGCTGTGGCCCGGGAGTGCAGTGGAGGATGGCCCAAGTGCTTGGGCCCTGCACCTGCATGGGAGACCAGGAGAAGCACCTGGCTCCTGGCTTCGGATCAGCTTGGTACGCCGGCTGCAGCGCGCCACCCGCAGCGGCCATTGGAGGGTGAACCAATGGCAAAAGGAAGACCTTTCTGTCTCTCTCTCTCTCACTGTCCACTCTGCCTGTCAAAAAAAAAAAAAAAAAAAAAAAACAAAAAAACAAAAAAACTAAATAAACCAAGTGCTTTGGCAAACAGATGGACAATCTGGCCACCTGTTTAAAACAGGTATTAGAACAGAAAATGGTGACTGCACAGTGGGCTTGTATTTAACATACCAGAGCCCTGCTTGTGAATGACAGACGGTTGTAACTTTCTTAAACCCAACTCCTGTAGGGAGTAGAGAGGGTGTCAGATTACACATCCCTGGATC
Source organism: Oryctolagus cuniculus (assembly GCF_051225735.1). NCBI lineage: Eukaryota > Metazoa > Chordata > Mammalia > Lagomorpha > Leporidae > Oryctolagus > Oryctolagus cuniculus. Next base: position 19,294,652 of record NC_142883.1, on the reverse strand, counting down.
AAGGGTGGCAAGTAAGATATATTTACTTGCTAATTCTGCTCAACTGGTACTGTGTCCTGCAAGATGTGAAGGCAGTGCCTACATTCAACAGGAGAGTGCTGTGATCAATTAGCAATGTCTGTCACAGATGCAGGAATGGGTGGTGGCAGCACACACACCAACCATTTAGCATTCCTGAACCAGGAAATTCCTCTAGAGCTCACACCCTCTCTGGTTAGACACAGGGAGAAGGGCTTACCTGTGTTTGACGGCCCAGAGAGAGCAGGAGGAAAGTACATCTCAGAGGGTTTTATAATGAGACTTCTTGGTGTGGAAGCTCAGAGTGAGACTTTTAAGCAAATGTGGGCAAGGTGCTCAGAACCCATGTAGTGCTAGGTGGAATGGGACTTGGAATGCATTCACACACAGTCCACCAATACGTATCTGCACACAGGTGCAATTTTAAAACAACGCTGCTGCTGCTTATGAACAGCAAAATCACCTTTCAGATGACCCCTTCCTCTGGGGCCCCGTCCCCCCTCCTGTCACACATCGAGCTGCCGTCGGCCTGGGTCAGGAGGCTACCTGACAAGAAGTAAAGAAGCTGCCTTTTGGGGCCAATGTTCTGGCACAGCAGATTAAGCCACCACCTGCAACGTTGGCATCCCATATGAGTGCCAGATCAAGTCCTGGCTGCTCCACTTCCAATCCAGCTCTCCGCTAATGTACCTGGGAAGGCAGCAGAAGATGACCCGAGTGCTTGGGCTCCTGCCACCCACACAGGAGTGGATGGAGTTCCAGGTTCCTGGCTTCAGTCTGGCCCAGTCCGGCCTGTTGCAGCCATCTGGGGAGTGAACCAGTAGATGGAAGCTCTATCTCTCTCTAAAGATAGATAGATAAATAGATAGATAGATAGGTAGGTAGGTAGGTAGGTAGGTATATGGACAAACCTGCCTTTCAAGTAAAAATCTTAATCACATTTTAACTCCCTGTTCCATAATACATGTAAAGAGAATCACTACTGTTTCATATGACAATGTGCAAAAACATTGAGTAAGCAGCAGAAATTACCTACTGAGTCATACAACATACAGAAAAACTGACTCCCAGCGCTCAGCCACTGTATTCCAGGAGTGGAGGGAAAGTCGTCCAAGTGGGACTTCCTAGCACTGGCGTGGGGTTCCACCACATGGCCTCCCAGGGGTTTGCAAGAGCAAGTTTTCAAATTTTTTTTTTTAAGATTTATTTTCATTGGCAAGGCAGAGTTACACACAGACAGAGGGAGAGACCAAGAGATCTTCCATCTGCTGGTTCGCTCCCCAGATGGCTGCAACAGCTGGGGCTTGGCCAGGAGCTTCTTCTGGGTCTCCCACATGGGAGCAGGGGCCCAAGGACTTGGGCCATCTTCCATTGCTTCCCCAGGCCATAGCAGAGAGCTGGATCGGAAGTGGAGCAGCCGGGACTCAAACTGGTGCCCACAGAGACGCCAGCGTCACAGGTGGCAGCTTTACCTGCTACGCCACGGCGCCAGCACCCCAGGAGTAATTTTTACCTGTGTGTTTTTCACCTGTGATGGCCGTTGGCCCCCAGCCCTCCCACACAACACACAACTGCGGCTGCGCCATCCACACTTCCCAACACAACACCCTCCCCCACCCGGTTCTGTGTGAACCGCTCAAGGCCACTTTCCCTTTAGGAGAAGCCAACACTCTAAGTGCAAAGCAGTCCCTGTCCTTTTGCTAGAAAGTTCTGAAGAGCGTGATCCTCTAGGTGGGCCCACCGGGTCGGGGAGCCGCAGGGCAGCACAGGTGCCCTGGTGTAAGGAGGTAAAGGGGACTCACCTTTGACCTGGCATCCTTTGCTCCCCACGGATTAAAAAAAAAAAAAAAAAAGAACTTAAAAACGTACACATGTGTAAGTAGCCACGTTTCAGTCTTACACACTTTGTGAACTCGCTCCTCACTTGCATGTCAATCATTTACTGAGCTGCCTCGACGAGGGAACCACGGAAGAACGGGACAGTATAGCACAGTGGTTAAGGACCATCTCTGACATCAGGGGGATAAGGGATTTTTTCGGAGCTTTGTACGCTTTGGTACATGAACCTTTCCAAGCCTTACTTATGCTCCTTTGTGTGATGGGATAGTAAGAGTCTCCTGCACTGGCCTGGTGTGTTTGTGAAGATAACACGAGCAAAGGCCCTGTTACAGTGTCTGGAACAGGATAAAGACTCAAACACATTGGCTGCTCACAACAGATCAATTCTCTGAGCAGCCAGGCTACGACCTGCACGTCTGTCACAAACATATCCCATAGATGTCACAAGTCCTCGGTGACATTCGTCGCTTTTGCCCAGAGACAACCCCTTAGGCCCACACTCTGAGTCTACAGACTTTTATTTTGACAGAAATGACATCAGGACCTACAGTTTTGGCAAGGAGTCACCTGGTTTCCCATGACCTAGCACAACAGGAGCGCCAGGAATCTCAAGTGGGGACGGGCTAGAACCAAGGCCATTGTCAGGAACAGAACAAACCAAAGCCAGGGCTTGACTTTAGAAGTCCGAGGGTGATGAGACGGGACCAGCAGCCCGGAGCCCCCCAGCGTCCCCGAAGGCACAGCTGCGACGCGGGGCGGGCCAGGCCTTCGCGGGGACGGTGAGGTGTGCCTCTGTCACCCAGAAGTCCACGTCCGCCCACTGTTTAAAAAGGCAGAACCACGCCGTCTGTTTCCAGGCGAGCACTTATCCAGAAAAGGTTATGAGTGCTTGGACACGCAGCCGTGCCAGCTGCTCGGTCCCTCGGCTCAAACCATTTCATTTCCGATAAAGCTAAAAAAAGGAAGCATCCCTGGGCTCTCATGGCGGCCGCGCCCTGCCCATCGCCTGCGCCGCTGCCACCCCGAAACACAGAGGCTGCTTAACTTTGGTACAAAGAATCAGGGCCTCCGGCCTGCGACACTGTGACAAAGGAAAGGTGATATGTCCCCTTCAACTCACGGATCCAAAGGGCGCCAACGGGAAACAGCCGACAAAACCCAGGATCCAACAGGATCTCCCACTTCTGGGCTTCTCGATGACAGCGTGGGGGCGGGGCAGAGGAGCAAGGCTGGGCTGGACAGTCCTCAAGGCCCCTCCAGCCACCTGATGCCTGGGAGGAAGTTACCTGACCCAACCAACAGGCACCCAGTGAGCGTCCTTGCGTAGCGCCTCCACGAGCCCGCGCAGCTGGCTGCAGGCAGCCTGCAGGTCCTCCCTCAGCAGCACGGCGTCCACCAGGTGGCCATAGTGCTGGTCCACGAAGGCGGCAGACGCAGCCATCTCCTGCTGCTGCTCGTCCTGCAAGGAGAGAGGCTGCGTAGAGCAAGGGGCGGTCCTTCGGGAAAGCCACGCCCCCACCGCCACCGTTCGCTGCGGAGTGCACCCGGCTGCCCCGCTGACACCACCCGTGACCACAGGGGCAGAACGCAGTGACGCCACCACATCAACGTTGCAAGAAAGCGGGCAGGCCACAGACACGATCACAGCGTGGTCACTCGCTCACAAAATCCCCCCAGGACCTGTGAGCTGAGAGCCACCGCACACAGCGCCCCAGGGGATGCTGGGTTTGTATCTGAAGGCGAGAGGTGTGTGTTAGCGTCACCACTGCTGCCCCCGCAGGACCCCCAGAGACGCCGCCATCCTGCGTCCCACGGCCATCCAGCGTCCAGGCTAAATGACAAGACAGGACTATAAATGATGTTCACGAGATAGAAGCAAAGCAAGCAGTTCTAGAATCACCCTGGGGAACAAAGAGGCAAGTAAGGGGTTCTAAAGACCTACAGCAGACAGCTCAACTCACAGCGCAGAACTCGGGTTCTCTCTGCACATCCTCATTCAATGGCCAAACACAAGCATGGCAGACAAAGCAGAGTCATTTAGGAAAGTGCTGGGACACCCCCGACCCCCCACTTCTGAGGGCGCCTGACCAGACTGCTCTCCTGCCACCTAGCATCAAGGGACAGACAGCAACTCCATCTGACTCAACCTGGCAGCGACTGCTTCTTCCTTCCAAACAAAGTCTACAAAGTCCACTGGACAGAGCTGCAGCCCGACAAGCAGCCTGGTTTTTGGAAGAGAAGAAATCGGCAGTGAAGTTACAAACTGCAAGTTCTCACTGCGTTCGCTCCCTCCCCTTCCTATCCCCGTCCAGGCCTCTGCCGCCTTCTCAGCTTCCAGGGCTCAGTGTTCATGCTGCCAGGGGGAAGGGGTGGGTTCTGTCCGGCCCGCAACCCCACCCCCCAACCCAAAATGTTCCTTCCTCTTCTGCCACCAGGCAAAGAGAGTACCTACAAGTTCACGATGTGAGTTCCAAAGGTCTAGAAGACAGGGTTTCAAAGACTGATTAATTTATTTGGAAGAAAGAGACAAAGAGATAGACATCTTCCATCTGCTGGTTTACTCCCCAAATAACCACATGACTGGAGCCGGGCCAGGCTGAAGCCAGGAGCCAGGAACTCCATCCGGGCCTCCCACATGGGTGGCAGGGGCCCAAGCACTTGAGCCACCTTCAGGCACATTCGCAGGGAGCTGAGACTGGAAACGGAGCAGCCAGGACACGAACCAGTACTCCCATCAGCGACGCCGGCATCACAGGTGGCAGCTCCACCTGCCACGTCGCAGTCCCGGCCCTGAGTTTCTGCTACCATACACCCAGTGAAAACCTAAGAGGAGGCCGAGCTCACTGCTTCTCCTTCCCGCTTCCCCCCATGAGTGGAAAACCAGACCCAGGAGAGAGGCCTCCAGTCCTCGGTCTGTCCTGCAGGGCTACTGTCACACTCAGAAGCGCTCTGCAGCGGCCCTGTCCCCACAGGGCTCCTGGGCTGCCAGCCCCGCCTTCCCCACCCTGGGCACACGTCCCCGGGGACCTGTCTGCCGCCTCCAGAGCCCCCTGCTGCCCGCAGCCACGCGGTTCATCCTGGAAGCACCGAGCTGGCTGAGAGATTACAGACGGACAATGTCTGCATCCAAGCACCCCCATCTCCCTAACAAACACTTGCACCCGGGAAGAACTGCAGTAACCCCACTGCAGAACAAGCTGGGCATTGGCTTCGTGGCCACGAACCCCTGAACTCTCTTCCCAGCCTGTAAGGTGGGACCCGCCACCTGCGTTTTCAGCAAGGTGGTGACGGTGACAGTGACGCCCCTGCGTCACACAGGAAAGATCCTCCCAGGCTGTCTCTTGTCCCCCTGCTGGGTCAGCTAGCTGTGTCAGCAGCAAGAGCCCCATCAGCTTGCGGGCAGCAGAGGCAGGGACAGAGGATGTGCCCAGTGGGTGTTTCACAGAACAGGTCCCCCACCTGGACCCCGGGGGCCACACAGTGCACAAATGCTGTCTGTTATGCCAAGTGTGGCCTGGGGGCTGCCCACATGCTCCTAAGTCACGTGAAAGGTGGAGGCTAGAAACAGAGACGCCAGAGCCCCACGCAAACCTCCCAGGTCAGAGTCTCCGGGGGTGGAGCCTGGGCTGTGTGTAGGGACAGCCTCCGCGGGGACTCCGCGAATGACGGTGGCGTCAGGACAGGGTCTGCAGAGGGGCACGGTGACTTCACAACTGGAGAGTGAGCCAACTGACCCCCAGACAGCAAAACCCATCCACCAGGTGCGTGCAGTCACGCGGCGGGCACTAGAGGAGATGGCAAAACTGGCCTCACCGGGAGGGTGCCAGCAACAGACCACGTCCGCTTCTCCCGAACAACCGCCGTGGGCCAGGCAGCACCAGAAACACGCACTTCCCGCGGACCCGAAGCTCTGGCAGCACGTTCCTGCGCCCTAGGAAGCCGTCTCTTACCCTCCCTACACCCTATAGACGCCTTAAAATAAGTCTTTCCCACTCTTATTCAATTCTACCAATCCTAAAACATTTGTTTAAAAAAAAAAAAAAACACTGCCGGCGCTGCGGCTGACTAGGCTAATCCTCTGCCTGTGGCGTCGGCACCCCGGGTTCTAGTCCGGATTCTGTCCCAGTTGCCCCTCTTCCAGGCCAGCTCTCTGCTGTGGCCTGGGAAGGCAGTGGAGGATGGCCCAGGTGCTTGGGCCCTGCACCCCATGGGAGACCAGGAGGAAGCACCTGGCTCCTAGATTTGGATTGGTGCGGCGCACCAGCTGTAGCGGCCATTTGGGGGGGTGAACCAACAGAAAAAGAAGACCTTTCTCTTTGTCTCTCTCTCTCTCACTAACTCTGCCTGTCAAAAAAAAAGAAAAAAAAAATATATATATATCAGAATGGCTGGCATGGCGGTGCGGTGGGTTAAGGTGCATCTCACATCAGAGGACCAGTTTGAGTCCCACTTGTTCCACTTCCATTCAAACTCCCTCTAATGCTCCTGGGAAAGCAATGGATGACGGCTCAAATACTTAGGCCCCTGCTACCCATGTGAGAGACCCGGATGGAGCTCTAGGCTCTAGGTTTCGGCCTGACACAGCCCTGGTCGTTGCATGCATTTAGGGAGTGAATAAAGATCTCTCGTGCGCGCACGCGCGCTCTCTCTCTCTCTCTTTCTCTGTCACTAGTTCACTATTTTGAAGATAAGTAAATCTTCAAAAACATTTTTAAAAAATTTAGAGTAAATCTCCAGGATCTTGAGTTGGGCAATGTTTTCTTAGACACGGCAGCAAAAACGAAGAAAGAAAAAACAGATCAATTGAACTTGACCAAAATTTTTAAACTTTCTGCTTCCAAACTGGTGGAAGAAAGTATTTGCAAGTCATACATCTGATAAGGGACTGTGTCCAGAATACATGAAGGATTCTTATGACCCAATAACAAAGAAGAGAATCAGATTTTAAGACGGACAAAGTATTTCAATAGACGTTTCTTGTTCTCACCACCGCCACAAGGAGTGTGCTATGGATTTCTAAGTAGCTCTGCACCCAAGCTGAGGCTCCCCGCAGGGCTCCTAGAGAGGAAAATGTCCGATGCTCCCACAAGTCAGTCACCCTCAGTAGCTGGCAGAGTGGACGCTTGCGTCAGAACGCGCATGGCCAAGCTCTGCCTCGCACTCCTCCTTGGGCCGGGGCTCCCCCACTGAGGGGGAGGACCCGAGGGCCTCTCAGAGGAGCCAGCCACACTGGAGCCTGCTCTGGAACGGGGCTGCTCCTGACCCCTGGAACAACTTCCGGCTCAGACTCCCGCCCGCCTCTGTTGAGAGCCAAGTCAGCAAGCCCAGACCCCTGGGACAACTCTGCCAACGCCCAGGTTTGGGGTGGGGGTCCTGACACGGCCGTCCCGCCTCCCCGCTGGGCTGCCCACAGCACTCCCAGGAAACAAACAAGCCCCTCCCAACTTACGAGAGGGGCCGCTGTGCCCTCACAGGCCGGAGACACCGGGGGCGACTTCCTTTGTTCCTGAACAGCAGGCTTCACGAAGATGACATAGGGTTTGAACTCCGAGGTCCTCACTTGCTTCAGTGCCTGAGAAAGAAAGTTCCGGAATGTCACATACCCTCGAAGCACTGCAGTGTAAAACCCATTTTTTGAAAGCGCCATCCCATAACCTCCAGGTCAAAGGTCCCGGTTACACTGACCCTACGACAGCACACTGCAGACAGATCGCCTCATCCTCCAATGTGACACTCAACCCAGCCGGGCCCTGAGGCCACACACACAGGATGGAAGATTCCAGAGCCTGGCTCAGAGCCTCGAGTCCCCTCGGCTCCAACTAACCTTTGGAGGCTTTTCCCCACCCACTGGGTCCCCACGCACGGGGGAGCAGGATTCAGCATGCATCAGTCTGGCCAAGTGGCAGCACCGTGGACAACGCTCGGGGAATCCAAGCTGCCACACAGGCCTCCTCCTCCTGACTCTCAAAGCATGGCCGCCTGGAACCAAACCGCAGGCTAGGTTTTTGATATGCAAATCATACTGCTCATTAGTGCATTTTATCCATACTGTTTGGAAACATCAGTACTAAACTGCTATTTGCATTATCTGCACCCCCCAAAAAAACAGCAAAATCACTTTGCTTAAACAATTCGACATGCAGGCACTGCACATCGCCTGCAAGCTCCCGGCGGGACGCGGCCGGGGAAGGCTGTCCCTCACAGGCCCGCGCACTCTGGACCGTGTTGCAAGCACACATCTATACAATAAAGCCTACAGTGGGGATCACAAGTCAAGATCTGTCTCTACAGAGGGAACAAAAAATCCCCAGGCTGAGTTCAAAGCTGAAAGTCAAGGTTAAGAAGATGGCTAGGCCCCTGGGGCACCCGCCACAGGCTGGGCGGACAGAACTGGAAATGTTTTTGAAGCACCACACAGGGCCAGCCTCCCTCCCTCTTTTGCCCTTTCAAACCACTCTCTCGCCTGCCTCCCTGGGCGGTTCCCTGAGCACCGGTGCCATTTGTTCCAGCTGGGGAGGAGGCAGCCCGGCTCCGCCCGGGTCACATGTCACAATGAGCCAGCGCTGCCACCATCTACCGCGTGATTCGCTCCCTGCGGGGGTTACCAGCCCCGGCCTGCCATCCTACTAGAGGGGCTGTGCTCTTGACAGTTGGTACAGTGCCTGTGGATGGAGATGCACCTATGGGTACAAAGCTCTCACTCCATTCTCCAGGTGAGACCCCAGGAAAGGGAACACCCGTGTTCCGGAATGAAAATCCCTCAGCCGGGGGGACAGGGAAGTGTCGAGGTTCTGCACATCAGCCAGTCCCCTGGGTTATAAATACCAACTGGAAATCCCCAGCTGGCCCGAGAACTCACTTCCGGTTCCACATCCACCAAACAAACTTTGTTTTTGGCCATAACAGCCTGAATGGCCTCCAGGCTGGTTCCGTAGAGGTTATCTTGGTATTCCCCGTGCTCCAGGAACCTGAGACACCAGCAAAGGGGACAAGACCTTGAGTTAGGAAAACAGACTCCCTGGTGCCACTTCTCGCCCACCGCCCCCACAGTTTGTCACAGCGCCCCCTGGAGGTCAAGGAGCACAGGACAGACAGACGCACGGCTGGCTCCAACAACCTACTTGTTGTGCTGTATGTCGGCTTCGAACGCTTGCCTCGAGACAAAGTGATATTCCACCCCTTCCTTCTCGTGGCTCTCCCGGGGCCGCGTGGTGTCTTGGAAAGAAAGAGGGAGAGCTGGGCAGAGCGAAGTCCAGCCCAGGGAGCCGCAGCCTCCCGTGGGAGCCCCCGGCCTCTGCTCATCTAAGCCGCCCACCTCCGCGCGGCCCTGCCCTCCCCAGGCCTGTCACCACACAGCACCGTTCTCTGACGAAGCACAAGGAGGCCGCCCATTCTGCAGCTGAAGGGACTGAGGAGCCGAGCGGTTAAGCTCGGGGAGCCTCGGCCAGGAGTGGCAGAGGCAGGGTGGCTGTCTCTCTCCCTCTCTCTCTCTCATGGCCTCAGTGACGCTGTGGCTTTGGAAGAATCAGCTATGGAGCCTCTGGTCCCGGCCTTTATTTCTTCATCGTTTTTCAGTTTCAAGGGCAAAAGGAGCCACAGCTGCGTCTGCCCTGCTGTGTGCCTTTAATTCGTTATCCAACTGCTCCTCACTGTGACAGCAAAAGGAGACGTGCGGCCAGCCAGCCACCAGGTGCATTCAATGAGTTTAATGTCTCCCCACTGATCTGCACGCTAGGACCGAAAGGCACACTTCTGGGGCACACACAGGCAGCAGCACACGGCTTCTTCCAAGACAAGGCGGGGTCTCGGTGGGGACGCCGTGTTCTCTGAGTGGCAGCTTCATCCCAACTGCATCATTCCCTCGCTCACTGTTCTCCGCCCACTGGTCACATTCTTACACCTCAGATGAGCCGGTAAGACCCTCAGGGTCCGCTCGACCCCTGCCTCAGCGTCACCTCCTCCCCGGCCTCCCCAGTCCCTAGCCCAGCTACTCCAGGTCACCTCTGGCCCCTCGGCACGGGCCAGTCCCTCTCCACAGAGAACCCAGCCACCCTCTCTACCACAAAATCCCAGCTGCGTGGGGGACGCCTGGCGGCACTGAAGAGCTCGTCGGGGAGCGACTCCATCCACATGAAGCCTTCCAGGTCCATCAGAGGGGTGTGGCCAGAGTGGCCCCCGGCCCCACCACCTCCCGCACATCCCTGCCCCTGCACACTGGTTCCCAGAGCCCAGGGGCCAGGCTCTGGCGCCGAGGCCCAGGGGACAGCCCGTGACCTAAGCAAGCCTCTAGCTGCCCTGCCCAGAGCAGTCTGGGAAGGTCCCATTGCCACCACCACAGCATCCTCCCTTGGCAGTCACAGGCCATCTGCGCCACATCTGCCTCACGACAGCAGGACCCACAGCGACACCCAGAGTGGACAGGGCAGGAGCGGCAGGCAGCAGAGAGAGGCCGTGGCACAGCCTCATTAAGAAGTGACTGGGGCCAGCCAGATCCTGGCTTCATCACTTACCAGCTGCATGACGCTGAGCAAGTAACTTAACCTCTCTGATCCCGCTCTCAGGGGTCCCAGAGCGCCTGGCCACCTGGGGCAGCAGGAAGCCTCAGGACCTGGCTGGAGTGGTGTCACCCAGGAATGCACAAGCACCCTGACAGGCTGGCACCCAGCTGCAGGGGGCAGCCTGGGCAACAGCACGAGCTGGACTGTCCAGCGTCCCTGAAATGCTCTCTCCAGTCACCCACAGGGCAGGGCCAGAGTCAGCTCATCCGCCCCCTACTGTAGGAGCCTCCGTGGCGTCAGATTGGGACTGTCTGGGACTGTCACCTGGCCTGCAGTGTGCTCCGGACTCCCCTCCTGCCCCCAGCCAGGAACCAGGCCTGTGGTCCTCCAGCTGCTGTCCCAGAGGTTGCTGGTGGACCACTGTGGGCAGTTATCACCCTCATGCCGAGGTCTCACGATCGGCTACAGCAGGCAGCGCCTGGCATCCCCCAGACCCGAAGTGAGGGTGGGATGGACACAGGGAATCAAGTTCCTAGGAAAGTGCGTGCACACACACATGCACACACACACATACGTGCACACACGCACACAGGGGCCCTCTTACGTGGAACAGCAACACCGAAGTGCTGTGGGTCCTCGGCCACCACCTTTTGCTTCAGCTCATGCAATCGGGCTCCCAGAGACCCTGGGAAACAAGGGAAATTCGGGCTGACCGGGCTGCCTGCTGAGCCCCCTCCCCGCCCCTCCGGGGAAGAAACCGCGGCATGTCACGTACCGATCAGGACCACCAGGCGGGGCCGCTCCCCGGGCTGCTGCTGGTACCTGGTCACCTCCTCATAGGTCAGCAGCTCCGGAGACTCGGCTCCCACGGACGTCTTCCCCTCCTGGGAGCCCCCCAGCCTCTCCCGGCAGCCAAGGCGGAAACTCCTCCGAAGACCAGCTTGGGGGGAAGGGCAGAGGGACACCACTGGCAGTTGTCCCAAATTTTCCAGTAAAGGCTTTCTCCTCCTGGCTGGACCTGGAGGTGGGACTGAGTCCCACTGACCTCTCCCAACCGCCTCCCGCTCCGGGAAGGGCTGTACCGGAAGCACAGCAACGTGGAAAGAGTGGCCCTGGCACCCAAACACTAGGGTTCAAGGTCACTGTTTCTCTTGGCATGTGACCGACCTTGGGAAAACCTCTTCACCGCTCTGAGCCTGGGAAATGGGGACACAACCCTCCATGAAATGGGTGGTCCCAGGTTGGATCCTGGGTGAGGGGACCCTGCCTGAAGGGCAAGACTGTGACAATTTTTTTTTTCTTTTGGACAGGCAGAGTGGACAGTGAGAGAGAGAGACAGAGAGAAAGCTTTTCCTTTACCGTTGGTTCACCCTCCAATGGCTGGCATACCGCACCGATCTGCAGCCAGGAGCCAGGTGCTTCTCCTGGTCTCCCATGCGGGAGCAGGGCCCAAGGACCTGGACCATCCTCCACTGCACTCCCCGGCCACAGCAGAGAGCTGGACTGGAAGAGGACAACCAGGACAGAATCCGGTGCCCCGACCGGGACTAGAACCTGGTGTGCTGGCGCCGCAGGCGGAGAATTAGCCTATTGAGCCACGGCGCCGGCAAGACTGTGACAATTTTAACAGCAGCACACAGCACAGCTGCAAATCCAGGACGTGAGAACCACCCTGAAGGTCGGTCAGGAGAGCCCTCGCCCTTAGGATACACCAGCTGAGCTGTGTGGGGTAAAGAGACAGGAGGGCTACAGCTGACTCCCGCGTGACGCGGGCAAAGACTGTCCCTTCAGCCGCCCTGTCTGTGGCTTCCGCGGATTGGATTCCACCAATAGTGGATCAAAAATGTTGCGACTGTACTGAACGTGTATTTTCCTGGTTATTATAAACAATACAGTATAAACACTACACACCACCATATAGCAAGGATTCTGTAGCATTTACAGTGTCAGGTACTACAGGTAATCTAGAGATGACTTAAAGGAATCGGGAGGGAGGGGGCAGGTTACGCGCAAACACTGCGTCATTTTGACAAAAGACTCGAGCAGCCACGGGAGGTCCCGGATCAAGGCCTGGACACGGATGGACGACTGCAGACATGGAGAAGGAAACAATAAAGCAACCAAGGCCAAGTGTTAACAAGGTGGCCCTGGGTGTGGAGGGCAAGGGAGATCTTTGTGCAACCCGTACAACTTTTCAGAGAGTTTGAAATAACTTCGAGATAAAAGCTTAAGCTCTCGGGACCGGCCCTGTGGCGGAGCAGGTAATGCCACCACCTGCAGTGCTGGCATCCCAAATGGGCAACGGTTCAAGTCCAGGCTGTTCCACTACTGATCCAGCTCTCTGCTATGGCCTGGGAAACCCATGGAAGATGGCCCAAGCGCTTGGGCCCCTGCACTCGCATGGGAGACCCGGAAGAAGGTCCTGGCTCCTGGTTTTGGATCGGCACAGCTCCGGCCATTGTGGCCATCTGAGGAGTGAACCAGAGGATGGAAGACCTCTCTCTGCCTCTGCCTCTCTGTAATTCTGCCTTTCAAATAAATAAATCTTATTTTAAAAAAAAAAAAAAAAAAAAGCTTAGGATCTCTGGCTGTCTCTAGGGCCTGGGGAACCCTGGTGAGAGGAAGAGTCTTTGGAGGCCCAGCCCGTGCAGCGGAGCGTGAACCATGAATGAACTCCCGTCGGGTGATGCGTGGGTCAGGCGTCTGCTGCAGCTGTCAAGAGGCCGCGCGAGACGCCCACCTCCACCGTCCCAGTGCCTGGTGTGAGGCCTGCTATTCCACTTCCCAGCCAACTTCCCGCTAATGCACACCCTGGGGACAGCAGGTGACAACTCAAGTACTTGGGTCCCTGCCACCGTGTGAGAGTCCCAGATTGAGTTGAACTCCTGGCTTAAACCTGGCCCAGCCCTGGCTGTCTGTGGGCATCTGGGGAGTGAACCATCACGTGGAAGGACTCTGTCTCATTTTCTGCCTTTCAAATACAATGAAAACACACACACAACTTGATAGAAGACGATAACCACGGTAAAAGCAGTGTTAATGCAGTGGGCTGTGTGCCAGTCTTTCACCAGTGGCTGGCGGAAGGCGGGGCGGGGGCTCCCCCAGCTGACAGGGATAGGGAGAGGTGAGCACCCTTCACCCCGGCCCGGCTGCTCTTGGCTCGTCCCTGCGGCTCAGATCCTTCTGCCCATGTCCTGCCTGATGCTGGAGCCGTGGGTGGGCAGCCTGGGCAGGGGTCAGCGAGGACCTTGCTACTCACCCACGTAGTGTCCTCTGAGATAGCCCTCACAGTCGCAGGTCTCTGGCAACCAAACAGAGGGAGGGAGGCCAGTGAGTGGCGCTGGACCCACACCCTGCCAGAGGGGCCCAGTCTCCGGCTGGCCAGGCACCCCAGCGTGGAGCCTCGGGGCAAGCTCAGAAACCCATGTCTTGGCCACCCTAGGAGAATGAACCCTTCCTCTCCGCCCACTTGTCCACACTCAGGCCCCTCGAAGCCTTTCCAGGCCCTGGTGGGGGCTCTGGGCCACTCTCCCAGCCCTGAACCAGGATCCACTCTGCCTGCCCCAACCCCCAGGCTCCTGGTCACACAGTCAGCCTAGCTGAGCCAAGTGGTGGCCTTGCAGGGTGTGCAGGCAGGGGCCCTGAGGCCTGAGCCCTGTCCCCACCAGCTCTGCACGCTTCAAGGTATGAGCCAGGCCCGCTGCAGCCCCGGGTGGATGTGCAAAAGCTGGGGCGACGGCGGGGCGGGGGCACAGCCCCCAGTGGGGGATGGAAGACGAGCCCCTCCAGCCCAGGACATGCCATAGAAACAGGCCCCTGCCCATGTGCACAGGGGACGAACACCGGCCTACCTTTGTCACAAGGCTGGTCATCTGCGGTGTGCACAAAAGACAGACGGAGTGGCATTAGCACAGTATCGGGAAGCCCTGCGGCTGAGAGGCAGCCGCGGCCTCGGGGCCCCAAGGAGCCTCCATCTGTCCCCTCTCTTCCTCCCCCAAAGCTGTGATCTGCGCTGCTCTAATCAGTCTTCCTGTGCACATCTCATTAGTAGCCCACAGAGAGCCAGCTCATCTCTGCGGGGGGCGGCGTCAAGGCCGTTCCTTCCAACTGGACAGCGAGCCTGGAAAGGCGCCCTTGGCAATGGCCACTGAAGCTGCTCCCTGCATGGCCCTGCAGGGAGAATCCGCCCTGCTCTCCCTTGCCAGGGGTTCTGCAAATGCCAGAGGGTGGACGGGGCAGAGCAGAGCAGCCGCCAGCTACACTCTGGTCTCTGTGCCTGTTCGGGTCTCACCTGCACCAGAGGGGCCAGGCCCTGGCAGCCCGGCCTCGGAGCTAGGGCCTTAGACAGCGGGCCTGTGAGACCCCAGCCCAGCTCCCCTCGCTGGACTTCGCCCAACTCTGCCCATCTTGGAAAAGGAGATGCCCGACTGCACCTCCATCCCAGGGTGGTCGTGGCAATGGCAGGAAGGTAAAGGGATAAAGGTGAAGTGCCACACGGGGCAGACGAAACACCGGCCTCTCAGGGATGCCCCAGTTTCAAGCAAACAAGGAATTTCTTGGTATAAGTATATCCCGAACACTGCATGGGATATACTTATGCTAAAAAACAAATCTATCTGACATGCAAATGGAACTGGGTCTCCTTTGTAAGCACCTGAAGGCACAGGATCACTCAGGCCTGCTCCCCTCCCCTCCCTCCCAACGTCAATGGCTCCATTTTCAGAGTCAGACAGAGCCACTGGGAATCTGATGAAAGCCATGGACCCCTCCCAAACACACACCCCCCACTTGGGGAGAGGCGTTACTATATGCCTCTGTGGCCCCCAAATACTGAAGTGCCTCCGCAGGCAGCAACTGCCCCCTGCCCACCCACCCCCACATCCCCTCCTCCCGCCAGCCCCGACACCAGTCCCCAGGTCCTAGCCCCGGCCCCTCCCTGCCAATCTACTCACAGGGGGGCTTCTTGAGGCTCTGGGGGCTCGGCAGGGTGCCCGCGGCCCTCCGGTAGCTCAGTCGTCTAGGGAGAGACAAAGGGTCACCCGGGCTCTGGGTCAGAGAAGCAGCTGCAGGGAACCTTCCAGGCCAAGGCCCGGGGCCACCAAGGGCAGAAACCGGCGCGGCGGGCTCCGGCGCAGGGGCCACTTCCCCCGGGGCCTTGCTAGTCTCTTGCCCTTGGAAAGGCCTGCACAGCTCGGGACAGCTGCACATGGGGACCCAGGCCCAAATTCTGTATCCAACACTTGGAGGGAAATCCCGGGAAGCAAATAAATGTTGCTGTTTAGAGTGGCGAGACCTGCTCCTCCTCGTCTGCAGTTTTGCACCCTCTAAGGCCTCTGCATCCAAAGTCTCCACCCAGGGATCTAAGCAGCCTCAGGTCGCAAACACGGGTTGAAAAGACAAGTGCACACGCAGAGACTTTCCCACCTCATCGTTATTCCCTAAATGACACAGAGTAACCGTGTGCAGGGCACTCGGATTGCATTAGGTATTACAAGTGACCCAGAGATGGTTTGAAGTGTGTCGGGGTGGGTATAGATTATAGGAAAACACCCAGCATTTCATATAACAGATGGACTTCAGCACCTGAGGGTTTTAGGATCTGCCAGGGGTCCTGGAACCAATCCCCCAAAGACACCAAGGGACAACCGCCTAAACTAATAACGAAAAGTCCACGAACGTAGTTAAGTCTCAAACAGTCATCAGCACCCATCACAGGACAGGAAGAACAAGCACAGCCTAACTGGTACTTACTGCAAGGAGCAACACTTAGCAGGCACCCCTACTGGGGTTGGTACCCAAGCCTCTGGCCACCGCAGGGCCACCCCAGGACGGCACGCCCCAGACCCACCTCTCCTGGAACTGCTTGGAGGGGATGAGGCCGGCTCGAAGGTTGGCGTCCCCAACACGCTTGGCCTGCCACCACGTGGGGTCGTCCTGGCTCACCACCTCCAGGACCTGCCTGCGCTGGAAGGGCAGGCCTGCCTCCTGGCACGGGATGGCCCGGTCCTCCTGAGGGTTGTAGTGGAAGAGGGCCCGCATGAACACCTGCGTGGGAAGGGCTCTGGTGAGGCGGCAGTGCAGCCACGTGACAACGGCCAGTCACAGGCAGGAAGAACAAGCAGCCTTGAGAAGAGGAAGCTCATCAGAAACACAGTGCACCTGCTTTCTTATTGTTCTTCCGCCTTCTTAGCTATGATAGAAAATCCAACAGGAATTGGAAAACTGGGACCAGAGTCCTGGTGCAGTGAGTGGGCTAAGCCAATGCCTGAGATGCCGGCATCCCAGATCTGAGCGCCAGTCTGAGTCCTGCCTACTGTGCTTCTGGTGCAGGTTCTTGCTAATGTGCGCCCTGGGAAGGCCGCACGTGACGGCTCAAGTACGTGGGTCCCTGCCACCCAGGTGGGAGACCTGGATGGAGTTCCAGGTCCTGGCATTGACCTGCCCCAGATCTGACCATTACAGCCACTTGAGGAGTGAACCCGCAGACGAAGATCAGTCAATCTCTCTCTCTCTCTCTCTCTCTCTCTGTTTCCCTCCCTCTTCCCTTCTTGCTCTTTCAAATAAATGAATGAATAAATCTTTAATAAAAAAGAATCGGAAAATCGAGGCACGCCTTTGACAGAGAATTCAGTCAGCGCCTGGGGACACCCACCTCCCCCATCAGAGAGCCAGGTTCAAGTCCCAGCTGCTCTGCTTCTGCTCAGTGCCCGGCCAATCCTGGGAAGCAGCAGGTGATGACGAAAACTACTCGGGTCCCACCACCCACGCAGGAGACCTGGATGGGCTTCGGCCTGGCCAGCTCCTGGCTACTGCAGGGAATGTGGGGAGAGACCCAGAGGACGGAAGACCTTGTCTTTCCAATAAAATGAAAATTAAAAAAAAAAAAAAAAAAAAGGAATGTTAACAGATAGGCCCATGACTGAATCTTTTACTTTTTTTTTTTTTTAGATTTTATTAATTTGAAAGAGTACAGAGAGAGAGGGAGAGAAAGACAAAGAGGTCTTCCATCCACTGGTTCACTCCCCAGATGGCTACAATGGCCGGGGCTGGGCCAGGCTGAAGCCAGGAGCCAGGAGCTTCATCTGCATCTCCCACGTGGGTTCAGAGGTCCAAGCACTTGGGCCATCTAGTGCTGCTTTCCCAGGTGCATTAGCAGGGAGCTGGGTCAGAGGTGGAGCAGCCAGGTCTCAAACTGATGCCCATATGAGATGCTGGCATCGCAGGCGGAGGCTTAACCCACCAAGCCACACGCTGGCCCCTGAATCTCACTTTTTTTTTTTGACAGGCAAAGTTAGACAGTGAGAGAGAGAGACAGAGAGAAAAGGTCTTCCTTCCGTTGGTTCACCCCCCAAATGGCTGCTACAGCTGGCGCACTGCACTGATCAGAAGGCAGGAGCCAGGTGCTTCTCCTGGTCTCCCATGGGATGCAGGGCCCAGGCACTTGGGCCATCCTCCACTGCACTCCCGGGTCACAGCAGAGAGCTGGCCTGGAAGAGGGGCAACTGGGACAGAATCCGGCACCCCAACTGGGACTAGAACTCGGGGTGCCAGCGCTGCAGATGAAGGATTAGCCGAGTGAGCCGCGGCGCCGGCCGAATCTCACTTTTCAACCTAAATATTTCCTCATCTACCTGGTCTGCTACCCTCCTGACAGCCTCTTAACTACACAAAGCAACAACAGATCCTGGGCACCAAAGGCAAAAGCAAGCACAACCAGTAACTCAAATGCTCCTTCGGATTTGCACATGCGCCTAATGAGGACAGCAGGCATCTGTCAAACAAGGAATCCAGATGCTGCTGGAAGACACCAATCCACAAAGCACAGGTCCTGAGTCCCCAGCTTCACTTGACACTAAAGCTGCATCCCAGCCCCTCTGCTCCGACTCACCTTTCACCCTGGAGCCCACTCTGGAGCAGACAGTGAGGACACGGCGATGTCCCTCTCGTGTCTGACTCAGAGGCATGGGTTGATTTTATTTCTACTTCCAGACCATCAGAGCCCAGTTGCTTCCGTGGCAAATGGTGGGTGGGACAGAGCTATTTGGCATCTGTGTTCAAACTGTCTGCCTGTCTGTGCCAACGGAAAAGATTCTAGACAAGAATAAGAGTGGCGTGAGGACAGATACCCCTACCCAGCCCAGCTGTCACCAGGGTCCTGGGCACTTAGGAAAGTGTCTTCCTAACTGGCCAGCCAGCTCACACATGAGATCAGGAAAAAAATAGCGAGGAGGGGTGGCCTGAAGGACAGCTGCCCATCGTGTCCTCCAGGAAAGCCAGGCTCTCCTGTGCCACATCAGAGCCTCTGCCAGCCTACCCGGTGCCTCATTCACCTGCAAAGGAAGAACCACCTTCCACCTGGTCAGAGCCGGTGGACCAGTGCCTGGGGCTTCAAAAGGGTGCAAATTAGCAACAGCCATATAAAAATTAGTTCTTCCCTTGTTGTAAAAAAGCTGTCATTGCCGGCGCTGTGGCATAGTGGGTAAGGCCACTGCCTGCAGTGTGACTTCCCATATGGGCGCCGGTTCAAGTCCTGGCTGCTCCTCTTCTGATCAGCTCTTTACCTATGGTCTGGGAAAGCAGCAGAAGATGGCCAAGTCCTGGGGGCCCTGTACCCGTGTGGGAGACCTGGAAGAAGCTCTTGGCTTTTAATCAAATTGGCCATTTGGGCAGTGAACCAGTGAATAGAAGACATCTCTTTCCCCCCCACCCCACCCTGCCTCTGCCTCTGCCTCTCTGTAACTCTGCCTTTCCAATAAATCTTTAAAAAAAAAAAATAAAAGCTGTCATTGAAGACATCGCCCTTTATTAATCTTCATCCATGCAAGGATTTATTGGCATCTCCTCTGTGCCAGATGCTGCCGGTCCCTTCTTTCCTGCACTGAGTATTGGGGATGGGGGTGGAGGGGACTTGGCCTGCTCCTTCCATCCACCAATGGAAAGCAAGAAATTCACTGGGGGCCGGTGCTGTGGTGCAGCAGGTTAAAGCCCCTGCCTGCAGTGTCGGCATCCCATATGGATGCTGGTTCAAGTCCCAGCTGCTCCATTTCCTATCCAGCTCCCTGCTAATGGCCCAGGAAAGCAGTAGAAGATGGCCCAAGTGCTTGGGCCCCTGCACCCACGTGGGAGACCTGAAAGAAGCTCCTGGTGCCTGGATTCGGATTGGCTCAGCTCTAGCAGTTGTGGCTATTTGGGGAGTGAATCAGCAGATGGAAGACCTTTCTCTCAGTCTCTACCTCTCTCTTTAACTCTTTCAAATAAAGTAAATCTTAAAAAAAAAAAAATTCACGGATCCAATGTTGTGGCACAGCGGATTAAGTGGCCACGCAATATGCCAGCATCCCATGTGAGCACTGGTTCAAGTCCCAGCAGCTCCACTTCTGATCAAGCTCCCTGCTAATGTGCCTTGGAAGGCTGTGGAGATGGCTGAAGTGCTGAGGCCCCTGCATCCGTGTGGGCGACCCAGTGGAATTCCAGGCTCCTGGCTATGTGTGCTGCCCCTGCCCCCAGGGCTGGACCATGTCCACGCACCCCAGACTGACTTCCAAGAGCCAGCACTAAATGGCTTTGCCTAAGCACCTGCTCTCTGCCACCCTAACCCAGCAGGGAGGCCTTGCCAGCAATGAGCCCAGGGTAGCCCGGCAGGGGCTGGTGCACAGAACTCAGCATCTTGGGCTCGGGGGTGGGATTTTGGAGGCACGTGTTCTACGGGGTTCCCGAGTTCTTTAGCAAGCCAAGCCCAGGTGCCCAAAGTGCCAACCGCTTCACGGCACAGCCTTGGTCACATGGCTGCCTGCCCTTTCCCTCTCCTATACCGGACCTTTGGGGTCACCTCCCAAAGAAACCATTTTCATCCAAATCCTTATCTTCAGTTGGCTTCTAAGAGACCCGAAACTAAGCCGAGGTTGTGCCAAACCCCCAGCAAAACCGGCAAGTCCAGCTGGAGGACAGACTGGACCCTCCCCTGGGCCCCACATCGCCTCTTCTCACTGTACCCTAATCCATGCCCTTCATGACACCCTGGAGCCCCCGCACCTGCAGACACCGCCACCCGCCCCACCCGCCCCCAGGCCCCACTGCCAGCTCTGTGACTGCATGCCCGTGCCCGTCTGTAGCTCTGAAGAATCCTCCCCAAACCACAGCCAGGAAACACCACTCCCCACGCCCTGCCCCTGCACGAGGAACTCTGCAGACCACCACGGCCACCCCACCCAGGGCAGCTGGCAGGGCGCCGGGCACAGAGTGGGTGCCCACAAGAGGGAGGCCAGCAAATAACTCAGTCACCGGCAGTTTCTCCCCTGCTCCAGGGTCCAGCACGCCTGATGCCTTCTCTCCTCCTCTCCGTGGCCCTGAGTTCCTATTCCAGCTAGAACACCCGTGTCTTTTATTAGCAAGCTACATCAACTGCTGTTCAGAAAGAGGCAGGGTACAAACAAATGAATCATTTTGCCCCTCCACTGAAGCTACTGGCCACAGATGCTGTGCTCCCAAATGGTTGGCCCAGGGGTTGTGCTGTGGCACAGGGGGCTAAGCCACCACCTACGACACCACCATCCCAAACAAGTGCAGGTTTGAGCCCCTGCTGCTGCTCCATTTCCAATCCAGCTCTCTGCCATGGCCTGGGACAGCAGCAGCAGATGGCCCAAGCACTTGGGTCCCTGCATCCACATGGGAGATTGGATGGAGCTCCTGGCTCCTGGCTTCAGCCTGGCCCAGACCTGGCCATTGTGGCCATTTGGGGAGTGAACCAGAAGATGGGGACCCAGTGCCCCGGCCCGCCAGCAAGTGCCCCTCCGGAGCCGAGGGCGCCCACCTGGCCGTACCTTGCTCTCCTTGAAGCGATCCTCCTCCTGCGTGGCTGGGATGATTTTGAGGGTGATGGATCCCTGGGACTGGGCCTGCGAAAAGAGAGAACAGAGACCGTTTACCTTCTCGGTCTGACTCTCCACGTGTTCAAGGCTTACTACTGAGGTCTAAAAACTAACATTCAGGGGCCCGAGTGTGATACAGTGGGTTATGCCACTGCCTGTAACTCCAGCATCCTACATCTGAGCACAGGTTCAAATCCCAGCTGTTCCACTTCCAATCCAGCTTCCTGCTAATGGGCCAGCAGATGACGGCCCATATACTTAGGTCCCTGCCACCCACCTGAGACACCAGATGGAGTTCCTGGCTCCTGGCTTTGGCCTGACCCACCTCAGGCCACTGCAGTCATTTGGGGAGTGAACCAGTGGATGTCTCTCCTTCCTTCACTCTATCCCTCCCTTTGTCTTCCTCTCTCTCACTCTGCCTGTCACATAGATAAATAAACCTTGAAAAATTTTAACAGAAAATGGAATTAGGGGCTGTCACTGTGGCACAGTGGGTTAAAGCCATGGTCTGCAGCACTGGCATTCCATATGGGCGCTGGTTCAAGTCCCGGATGCTCCATGTCTGATCCAGCTCTCTGCTAATGCCCCGGAAAAGCAGCAGAAGATGGCTCAAGTGCTTGGGCCCCTGCACCCTTGCAGGAGACCCAGAAGAAGCTCCTGGCTCCTGGCTTCATCTTGGCCCTGCCCTGGCCATTGCAGCCATTTGGGGAGTGAACCAGCAGATGGAAGATCTCCCTCTGTAACTCTACCTTTCAAATAAAGACAATAAATCTTTTTAAAAAATTTAGAAAGAAACATGGAATTAAAAGTTTAACAAACAAACAGAAAGTGATGTTCCAAATGCAGCCTCACTCCTAGAGCCCACCCTTGCAGAGGGCGCCCCGAATAAACCAGCAATGCAAACCCCAGAGAGCAAGCGTGTGCAGACCCTGGGACAGAGCGACAGCAGAGTTTAAACACACCCCCAGGACACGGCATGCGCGGGGCCTCCTGACCTCGGGCCCTAAAATCTCCTCCTGTGGCTTTTCTCCAGGGTCCCCTTCATGGTCCTCTTTCTCGCTGGATTTGGGGCCGCCCCCCAGCTAGCACTTTCCTCTGCGCATCCATCTTCCTGTGGCTCTTCCACCCCAGGCCACTCACATCTTTTGAGAAGGCCCCCTTCCCTCCACATGACAGGGACCCTGCCCCAGGGCCAGGGACCTCGTGAAGGCGGCCGTCAGACCAGGGGGTTCAGCCCCTCGGGGGCCTCCATCCCCGCATGGCTGCCCAGAAGGCCGGATCGCTGCTCAGGAGCGTAGGAGGTAGGGCCAGAGCCGGGGAAGGAGATGAAGGGCCGAGCTGTGGCTGGGGGCTCTGCCACGGGGCCTGCAGGGTGGCCTCCTCCTTCTGGACTTTTCTGTCTCTGCCCCCGGACCACCAGAACTTAGCAGAAGCACCAGGCTGCTGGGGACAAAGCTGTGATGGGGGCTCTTCCCCACTGTGGCTTTGACTGGCAGCCCTCGTGCTGCACCCCCAGCCCAGGCCCCCGCGCGCGGGAAGCGCCTCGTCTTTTCGAGGTGCCTGCACCCTCTTGAAAGCCACGAGTCCTTTCCCTACCTCACAGGGGAAAGAAACAAGCTCAGATGATTTGATGACTTGTCCGAGGCTGCGCAGTGAGAAAGGGGCAGAGCCAGGATTCAAACCCAGGCCCCAGCAGGGTCAGAAAGGGAGCCAGGGGCAGGGGCATGGGTGGCTGTGCTGAGAGAGGTGGTGGCCAGGAAGCTCTGTCCTGCTGCCCTCTCCCACCACCTTGAGTACTCTGTAAGGCTACTGGGCCTGCCGCCTCCGCATGGACACAGCCAGGCCAGGCCGGAAGCTGCCTGGCTCTGGGAGACCTGCTCGGGGGCTCTGGAGACGCCCACCCCATCCCCAGGAGCGCAGCACCCACCAGGATCTGGCTGATCTCGTCCGGCCTCTTGTGCAGGACGGCAATCCCGTTCACTTCCCGGAGCTCGTCTCCAACGTGCACCAAGCCTGGCAGACACAGGAAGCAGAAGCAGGCCTCAGCGCAGGTGCTCACAGCTTAGGGCACCACCAGCGTCTGTCTGAGGCTCCCACGGCCAGGCAGACACAGGGTTAAAAGATGGGTGGGGACTGGCACTGTGGAGCAGCGGGTTAAGCCATAGCCTGCAGCACTAGCATCCCATATGGGCACTGATTTGAATCCTAGCTGCTCCACTTCTGATCCAGCTCCCTGCTAATGCAACTGGGAAAGCAGTGGAGGATGGCCCATGTCCTTCGGCCCCTGCACCCATGCGGGAGACCCAGAAGAAGCTCCTGGCTCCTGGCTTCAGAGTGGCCTAGCCTTGGCCATTGTGGCCATCTGGGGAGTGAACCAGCAGGTGGAAGATCTCTCGGTCTCTGTCTCTCCCTCTAACTTTGCCTTTCAAATAAATAAATAAATCTGAAAAAAAAAAAAAAAACACAAAAACACAAAAACAGGTGGGTGTGAGGGGACGGCCTGAGCCCTGTGTGCTGGGTACCTCGCCCAACAGCGGAGTCTCACCCCCACCAGCAGGGACAGCCCTAGTTGACAAGCTGGAAGCTGAGACCCAGGCAGACAAAGCAGCTTGCCCAAGGTCACCAAGCTACAAAATGATGGAGCCCATATTCAAACCCATTCCTTTGAGATAGGAAGTCTATGTCTTTGCCCTGTAAACTCTGCTTTGTTTTTTTAAAGATTTATTTATTTATTTGAAAGTCAGAGTTACACAGAGCAAGAAGGAGAGACAGAAAGAGAGAGAGAAGTCCTCCATCCCCTGGTTCACTCCCCAATTGGCCTCAACGGCCAGAGCCCCACCAGTCTGAAGCCAGGAGCCAGGAGCTTCTTCCAGATCTCTTATGTGGGTGCAGGAGCCCAAGGACTTGGGCCATCCTCCACTGCTTTCCCAGGCCATAGCAGAGGGCTGGATTGGAAGTGGAGCAGCCGGGACTCAAACTGGTGCCTATATGGGATGCCGGTGTTGCAGGCAGTGGCTTTACCAGCTATGCCACAGCGCTGGCCCCACCTCTGCTCCTTTAACAACACAATTAACTCCTCACCTTGCTGGGTTTACAGGCACACTCAGGCCAGCCCTCTCAAATCTCCACTGAGAAATCTAAAGGTACCAGCAAGGGGTCAGTGCTGTGGCGCAGCAGGTAAGGCCACCACCTGCTATGCGCATCCCATGTGGGCACTGGTTCAAGTCCCAGCTGCTCCACTTCCAATCCAGCTCCCTGCTAACGTGCCTGGGAAAGCAATGGAGGAGGGCCCAAGTGCTTGGGCTCCTGATCCCACGTGGGAAACCTGGATGACGCTCCAGGCTCCTGGCTTTGGCCTGGCCCAGTCCTGGCCATTTTGGTCATTTGAGGAATGAACCAGTGGATGAAAAAAAGGAGAAAGGAAAGGGGGCTGGTGTTGTGGCAGGTTAAGATTCCGCCTGTGACACTGGCATCCCATATAGGTGCCAGTTCAAGTCCCAGCTGGTCCACTTCTAACCCAGCTCCCTGCTAACGCACCTGGGAAAGCAGCAGAAGACGGCCCAAGTGCTTGGGGCCCTGGCACCCACGTGGGAGACCCAGATGGCGTTTCAGGCTCCTGGCTTTGCCCTGGCCCAGCCCTAGCCATTGTGGCCATTTGGAGAGAAAACCAGTGGATGGAAGATTGCTCTGTGTGTATGTCTCTGACTCTCTGTAACTCTGGCTTTCAAATAAAATAAATCTTTAAAAAAAAAAAAAAAAAGGCACCAGTAAGGACACCACCAGGAGCTACAGAGGCCTGACAGCCCCAGCATTAACCCTGGCGGCTCCGCAGCCCCAGTCCCGCCTGCTACTCCTGGGGCCCTGGGCGACAGCAGCTGCTGAGCACGGCCTGGGAAGGGTCACAGTCCAACTCCCAGGCCCCCCCGGCCTGCAGGGTCACAGCCTGCACTTGACCCAGGTGCCCGCCCAGGGGGCCCCTGCGCTCCTTAACATTCGGGAAGCACTGCTTGAGGACCCCCACGCCCAGGGCCCCCGACTGGGAGGGGATCAGCCTCCTGCATGGGCAGCTCTGCCTCCCGGCCTCGCAGCCCTTCCACTCCAGTGCCCCACAGCCTGTTTTCCACGCAGATGAATCTGGGACACACACAGCCTCCCTTTGGTATGAGGAGCATGAGAAAGCAAGTCGGGGTGGGGGGGACCATCCTCCCCTAGTTAGGAACCCCCTTACCAAACCCACACTCTATGCTTAATTTTCATTGTCCTCGAGCTAAGCCAATGTGCCCCAAAGCACTCCATGCCCCTGGGCTTTCCGTAACAATCCCCACTGAGCTCGGGCAGGAGACCAGAACTCCAGTCCCAGTCCCAGAAAGCAAAGCGCATCCCAGTGAGGTGCGAGGCTGGGCCACCACGGCGACGGCCCTGCCCCAGCCAGGCCGACAGCACCTGGCCCGCACTCACCGCTCCGGTCGGCTGCGCCCCCTCGCATGATCCTGGCCACCACAACAGCCCCCGAGTGCTCGTCCCGCCGGATGGTGGCACCCTGCATTAGACGCGGAACGGGCAGGCTCCTGAGAGGCAGCCCCAGAGTCACCCTGACTCTGCCACTGCCCCTCCCCCTTCCGCCTGCCACCCCAGAGGGCGGACCGGTGGGGACCCTCTAAAAAGCAACACCTCGGCTTAGCACAGTCCCACGGCACAGCCTAAAAAAGCACAACTGCCCTGCGACATTGAAGACCCTCAAGGTCACTGGGAGGGAAGGTGGGCGCTTTCTGAGAAGCCACAGCCAGCTCGCCCCGACAGACCCCGGCACCCTCACCACTTGCCAAGACATTCAATATCGAGGACAGGAGCCAGCTGACTCTCAACCCACCACTAACCAGTCACGGGGTCCCTGGGACCAGCCAGAGCCCCAGGAGCCCCGCAGAGACAACGTCTAGGAGGAGGAAGGCCCTGATGAGCCCTCCATGTCCGCCCCAGGCAGCAGGGAGGCCAAGAACTAAGCCAGGGCTTCGAACCCAGCTCCACCACTGACCAGCGCCACGCGGCCCGAGCAAGGAAGCCCCTTGTCCGCTCTGAGCCTGTTCCCTCTGCGTTAGGGGCAGCACTGGACTCACAAGGTCGCGACACGATAACATCAGGTTAACTTGAGCGCTCAACAAATGAGCCGTTTATGTCTGCTAGAACGGCCAACGTGTTTGCGCAGTTGTCCACTCCACTCGTGTCACCTCTCTGAAGCTCATCAGACAAAGGCTGCAGGCAGGACAGGCCACCTGCTGAGAGCCCCAGCTTGTCCCCAGAATCTCTGGGCATCACTCACTCGTCTCTGAGCGCCAGCCCTCGCCCGCTTGCAGAACCCACGGCTGACTGCCCCCTTTGGCAGGTGGAACAGGGGCAGAGGAACCCGGCCTGTTTGCAAAGTCATCAGAGGTCGCTTAGTGAGAGCCGCGTGTAGAGAATGCCAGCTGTGGGACTGTCCAGGGCCAGGACGCCACCTCTCTCTCCATCTAATAAACAAGGCCGCCCCTGTGCGCAGGCAGTCCATGCTGACCCGGGGCTGCGGCGGACATCAGAGCGGGGGTCAGCAAACTTTCTCTGGGTGGGGCTCTGCAGCCACGTTCCCCATCAGCACCGCTCTCCTCTGCTCTGAGAGCGTGAAGGCTGCTACAGACGACGCACAAGTGAGCAGGTGAGGCCGAGCATCAATCACACGTGATATCAACCCGCCATGGGCTGGATTCGGGACTCGGCCGAGGCAGCCGTGATTATCAGATGCTACCTCGTACAGCTGTGCAGGTTACTGACTGCACAAAGCGGCTTGGCCACAGTTGAGGGGTCCGTATCTAGCCAGGGAAAGGGAAAGGCCCGAGGGGCCAGCACATGCTCTGAGGCCTTTAGGAGGCCGCCGTCCTGGTCCTCGGGGCGGGGACCACGTACCAGGGGCTCTTTGTTCTTCACCAGGCGCACGATCTTCACGGACTCCTCCTCAAACTCCTCGTCCATGCTCTCGGGCAGAGGCGGCAGGACGGGGTCGAAGTTCTTCTGGGCCACGGTGTCATGGACCATGAGCACGGCCTGCCAGGACAGCACAAGGAAGCAGGGCTGGCCCCACAGCTCAGGGGGCCGGGCAGGGGCCTGGGGGGCCCAGGCCTCTCACTAAGACACGGCCACCCCGGACGCCAGTGCCGAGGAGCCCCCGCTCAGCAGCTGCCTTCCTCAGCCTCAGTGCACTGGCACTCCCGCCCGCCCCCAGCCGGGGAGACACGAGCTACGTGGGGTGGGCGGGCAGGCGGGTGACTACCCTGAGGTGGGGGGTGGACAGCAGCTGCAGCAGCTCCCTCTCATCGCTGTGCACAGAGGCGGCCTGCAGCTCCTCCATCACCTGCAGGGAAAGGAGACAACGCCCGGGCAGCTGGGAGGAACTCACTAAGCCCCCCCGGGTACCACCCACGCTGTGTGCACCTGCTGACCACCTGGCTTTAGTGCGTCCTACAGAGGGCTTCGAAAAGTTCGTGGAAATGGGTCTTAGGAAAACATGCATGGGTTTCAACTCTTTTTGACCAAAGAACTTCTCTTTGCTAACCACTCTCCACAAACTTTGTGAAATACCCGCATCTCGCTTTGCCATTTCACAGGTACAAATCCTGAGGCCGGGGAGACGAAATGTCCTGCCCAAGGTCACGGAGCGGGCGAGTGGCACAGCCAGGATCCGAACCTGGGCTTTTCTGGCCAGACTTCCGCACCCTTACCACCGCGCTGCGCCACAGAGGAGGAAGCCGGGTCTCAGATAGGTTCGGGCGCCTCGTGGGAGGTCACAGAAGCCACAGCGAGGGCAGTGCCGAGCCTGGGAGCCTGGCTCTCAGGCACGCAGCACTGGAGAGGGACGCGGGGGTCTGCAGCACAGGCTGCTCTCCTCCCTCCCTCCCTGGGGTCAGTGCATCTGCTCAGGAGTTGATCTCAGTGAGCAGCCAGGACGGCTCCTCCGCACCATGCAGCAGGCAAGCACACCTTTGAAAAACTGAGCCGAGCAGGCACTTGGCCCAGCAGTAGAGATGCCCTTGCCCATACAGGAGGGCCTGGGCTCGAGTCCCAGCTGGGCTCCCGACTCCGGGAGGCAGTAGTGAAGGCTCCAATAATTGGGCTTCTGCTGCCCACGCGGGAGACCTGGACTGAGCTCTCGGCTCCTGGCTTCAGGCCGGCCCAGTCCTAGCTAGGGTGGGCATTTGGGGGGTGAATCAGCAGATGGGAGCTTGCTCTCTCCTTGTTTGTCTCTCAAACAAACAGAAATTTTAAAACACAGGCAGAATGGAAAGCCGGAGCCAGTAACGGGGACGCACTGTGAGTCCCCGCCCTTGAGGGCTGCAGGTGGGCACCCAGAAGGCAACGGGCGCGGGCGGCCGATCCTGGTCGCCAGCTCGCAGAACAGATGGGCGAGTGCTGACCCAATCCCGCACCCTCGCTCACAGCCCAGGAGGCAGACTTTGGCAAGAACACACAGGAGGTGGGTGTTACCCTGGCCCGGTCCATGGCTCCGGAGTTCATCTGTGCCTGCCAGAGGCCCAGGGGGGAGGAGGAGAAGGAGCTACTCTTCACCCATTCCCAGCACCCACAGGTTTAGCAAGGGCGACAGGGTGAGACGAGCCCCTGCGGGGTGGGGAGTGGGGCTGCCTCCCCAGGGCTTACGTCCTCAGCCAGGGCCACAGCGCTGTGCAGGACTGGCGTTGGGCTCTGCCTCTCATAGTAGCGAAGCTTCTCATGGATCTGCAAAGACAGGCGAAGCCTAGTTTAAGCCGGATACCACCCGCCCCACTGGCTGGCCGCGGGGACCCCGGGGGCAGCCCAAGAGGAAGCCTCTGCCGGGGCTGCGCAGACCTGCAGAGCCCGCCTGTCAGGGAGGCGGGAGGATGTGGAGCCCACCTTCATCAAGTACCCCAGGCTCTTCTCGCTGAACACATCCCGCAGGAAGCCCATCTCCTCCTGCTGGTTGGAGTCGGGTCTGAGCTGAGACGTCAGCAGTGCCAGGGTTTCGTGCAAACCTGGAGAGGGGAGGAGCAACAGGGGAAAACCAACTCAAGGACCCCTTCCGGGCCCTGCGGACCTCCTCCCCCAACGGCCCCTCAGGCATGGCGGCAGCAGGTGCCAGGGCATCCTGCAGCAGCCTGGACTGTTTCTAGCCCTGGAGTGCTGGGCAGGCGCAGGTCTTCCAGGCTGTGCCGGGGGCGAGGGGGGCACTCACCGGAGTCCTCCGATAGCACTGGCATGCCTGGGCCGGTCAGCTCCGCAGCTCTCCCAGCACGGAGGATGGGGTGGGGGAGGGGCTGGCGGCAACAGAGACGACACACCTGCCAGTCTGTCTGTGACCAATTCGGGGATACAGAGAATGGGAACAAGCTCACTTTTTCTCAGAAAGGAAGGAAAGAAAACATCTTTGCTGAGTGCCCCCCCCCCCCAAAGGCCAAGCATTGAGCTGCCTGATTGCACAGAAGGTTTTCATCAGCAGGAGGCCTGAGGAATGGATACTAACCATTCCCTCTTAAGAGTCAGAGGCTTGGAGGGGCTCCCTAAGTAACTCTGGAGTTAGTTAGGGAATCCATACTCCCCAGGAGTCTCCCAGGCTGGCGGTGGAGGCAGCCAGGGGCCCAGCCTGGCGGCAGGTGTACCCCTTGCCACTGTTACCCTGGGAGAGGCTGTGCCAGGCCCCGGACTGACACCTTCACCAACCACCTGGCTGGGCCTACAACCCCCCTCCCCCCAGCCCCAACCCAAAGGAGGCCTCCAGAAAAGAGCCTAGGGAGGAGGCGCGGGCCGTGAGAGTTGGGTTTCTACTATGCCACAGGAGGGACCCCAGGGCGCTCTGCAGCACGTGGACCCCAAAGTCCTCCTTCCACAGGGCGCAAGGAGAGTCATGATTCATTCATTCCGCAAACATGGAGCCAGCCCACTGCGCTGAGCAGCGGGGACGCGAAGATGCGTTAAGAATGGTGCCCGGCCCTCCCGCCTCAGAGCCCAGCTCCGCGGGACTCACCCTCCGGCTGCGTGCGGCTGCGAGCCCCCCGCTCCCCCGCGGCGGCCGAGCGCAGACTCCAGCTCGCTCTCAGAAGGGACCTGTGGGACCCAGGAGCGCGGCTGGGGGAGGGAGGCGACAGCCGGCGGCCCGGAGAGCGGTCTCGGAGGGTGCGGAGCAGGGACGCACCGGGCAGGGATGCGCGGGGGAAGGCGGTGGGGGACGGAGGGGCGGGGGCTCCGTGGGCCGCGAGGCTGCGGGGCCCGCGAGGGGCGGTCTCGGCGCGCGCCCCGCGCCCGCCCGGCCTCTCCCGCCAGCTCCCGCTGCCTTGTCTCTTCCCTGCGCCGCCTCCTACCTCGTCGCGCGGGGATCCAGGCTCCGTGACCGGGAGCGGCGCGGGCACCCCGAGCCTCAGCCGCCGCTGGCTCCGCCTTCCTGGGCCCCTCCCTGGCGCGGCCGCGCGGGGCGGGGGAGGCGGCGGCGGCGCAGGAGGAGGGGGAGGAGCGCAGGCGGCCCCGTGCCGGGCCCGGCGGCCCTGGGCCCGCAGGCGCTGCGCTAGCACCGCAGTCCCCTCCCTGTTCCCGCCTACCGAGCCTGGGCGCGGGGCCGGCCTCCCGCCCGCCCGCACCTCCCCAGCCCCGCGGGCCAAGGCCCGGACACCTGCTCCACGCACCGCTCGCTTTTGCCAGCACTTACTGAGCGCCCTCCAAGCGCCGGGCGCTGTGCCGGGGTCTGGAGTTCCAAGGCAAGCGAGGCAGAGATCCTGGCGTGGAGGGGCGGTCGGCCGCGAGGGCACCTCCCTGCAACAATGCAACGGGCTGGGAAGATTTATCGGTGCACCTGCCCCGGGGCGCGGATAGGCAGCGCGGAGAAGGCGGGCTCAGCTCTGCCCGCGTGTAGGGGGTGGGGCCGC
This sequence comes from Oryctolagus cuniculus, assembly GCF_051225735.1. Lineage (NCBI taxonomy): Eukaryota > Metazoa > Chordata > Mammalia > Lagomorpha > Leporidae > Oryctolagus > Oryctolagus cuniculus. The sequence goes on along the minus strand of NC_142883.1, from coordinate 19,263,515 downwards.
GAGGAAAAGGCGACGAGTGTCCAAGGGCTTCTCCAGAGGGCCAGCTGTGAAATGACCGTGACCGTCCCCGACTTCTGTTGTGCTGTGTCTGTGCCCAGGCGCTCCTCAGAGCACACCCCGGAAGCCCCTGATACGGAGACCATCAGTATTTCAGCTCAGCAGGGGTGGAGGGAGAAAGGGGGCTGGGGGGAGGGGGTTTGGGGGCGAGGGCAGGTAGGTACGCCCAGGCGAAGTCTGGGAGGAAACAAGCCGCGCCGGCCGGCCGGGAGAGGCGTCACACTCAGTCCTCAAAACTAGCTGCACCTGTGCTCCTCCGAGGCCCCCTGCCTGGGGCTGGACGGGGCTGAGACAGAGCACACTGGGTGGAGAAAGACAACGGCTGCGGTGCTGTTTGGGAAAGTCACCAGAGCCTTCTGATAAAGATAGCTTTTAACAAGGGTACCAAGAAATGGTGTTGGAACAGAAACAATAGGAAAAGTTAGCAGAAATGTCAGAAAAATCACTAAGTGCCTACAATAATGTCCCTGCTTCTCACTGAGATGTGAAGAGAGCTAAGTGCTCCCGGGTCTGACTCACCCTCTTAGTGGGGTCGGGGATGGGCCCACCCCCCCCCAGTCGCTCCTGGTTCCCTTCGCTGCCTGCCCCCCACCCCCCAAAGCAGACACCTGCAGCCTGAGGCAGGCAGTCTCCGTCTCCTCTTCAAGGACTCCCAGCTTTGGGGCTTTGACAGAGTGTGCTTCCTAAGCGTTCTTCTCTGGGGTCCGCTTGGACCCCAGAATCATTTATTCCTCCAGTAGTGAGCTCACTTCCTGTGCCCTCAGCAGCTGGTCTGAATGGTGCACCCTGACCCAGCACTGGCCCTGGGCCGCTGGCTACCTTGGCCCCCTCTCCGCCTTGGGATCCAGCTCTCATTCACCATGTCTCCTCCCTCTTGGCTGGTCTTTCCTTCCAACCTGCTCGCCCAAATGTCTCCTAGACACAGGGCTTGTGCCCAGAACATTCTAGCTCATATTGTTAAACCCTCAACCAAATACTTGCAAACCAACCTCTTTCCAACTGTGTAACCATGTTGGTTTCTTCACACCCTTCACGCCACTGGATGGATGTCAATGAACATTTTTGTCTTAATATGTGCACGTTCTAAGAATTCTTTGAGAGTGAGAGTGTGTGTGTGGTTTGTTTGAGGTAGAGTTACAGATAAAGAGGAAGAGACAGAGAGAGAGGTCTTCCATTGACTGGTTCACTCCCCAAATGGCCACAAGGGCTGGAGCTGAGCTGATTTGAAGCCAGGAGCTACTTCTGGGTCTCCCATGTGGGTGCAGGGGCCCAAGCACCTGAGCCATCTTCCGCTGCTTTCCCAGACTGTAAGCAGGGAGCTGGATTGGAAGTGGAGCAGCTGGGACTCGAAACGGCATCTATATGGGATGCCGGCGCTGCAGGCAGAGGCTTAACCTACAATATACCACAGCGCTGGCCCCAAGTATGTGTCTTTATGTAAGTGTATCAGCTGTATGAACTTGCTTCACAGAAAACTCTTTTAATTAACCATTTTTTTATCTTTTCTTGTTGTAGATTCATTTGAATTCTTCTAAATGAAGGAATTAACTCCATCATATTGTATATGATAGCACGCTATAAATTATATTTTTCTATAAATGTTAACATTTTCCAGTTTATATTCTGATTGATTTATTTATTTGAAAGGCAGAGTTACAAAGAGGCAGAGAGAGAGAGAGATGTCTTCCATTCCACTGGTTTATTCCCCAAATGGTTGCAACAGCGGAACTGGGCTGATCTAAAGCCAGGAGCCAGAAATTTCTTCCAGGTCTTCCACAGGGGTGCAGGCCCAAGGACTAGGGCCATCTTCTACTGCTTTCCCAGGCCATAGCAGAGAACTGGATTGGAAGTGGAGCAGCCGGGACTAGAACCGGTGCCCAGATGGGATGCCAGCCCTGCAGGCAGAGGCTTAACCCGCTACACCAGAGCACCAGCCCCCTAGCAGGCATATTTAAAAAAAATTTTTTTTTTAATTTTTTTGAGGGGCTGGCGCTATGGTGTAGCAGGTAAAGCCACCGCCAGCAGTGCTGGCATCCCATATGAGCACTGGTTCAAGTCCCCGCTGTTCCACTTCCAATCCAGCTCTCTGCTGTGGCCTGGGAAAGCAGTGGAAGATGGCCCAAGTCCTTGAGCCCCTGCACCCACATGGGAGACCCGGAAGAAGCTCCAGGTTCCTGGCTTTGGATCGGCAAAGTTCTGGCTATTGCAGCCAACTGGGAGGTGAACCATCAGATGGAAGACATCTGTGTGTGTGTGTGTGTGTGTGCCTCTCCTTCTCTCTCTGTGTAACTCTGACTTTCAAATAAATAAATAGATCTTTAAAAAAACTTTGAGAGGCAGGCCCCCTAAAATTTTTTAATTGTATTAACGTACCATAATTGCTTGTTTTCATGGGTACAGTGAAATTCCACCACATGTCTACAGCACAGACAGGATCAGGCCGCGAGCATTTGCAGTTCCATGTCATTCTCTGCTTCGAGCCCCAGAGCTCCTCTCCCAGTTCCTCATGAAGCGGATGGCACGCGACTGTGAGCCAGAGCCACTGTGCTGTGCTGGGGAAAGGCCTGTTACTTCTGCGTGCGTGTTCAGGTGTGTGTTCACATATGTGTGTTCATGTGTGTTCATGTATGTTCACATATGTGTGTTTGTGTGTGTTCATGTGTATGTGAGAGCATTTATTTGAAAGGTAGAGACAGAGAAAGATGGACAGCGATCTCCCCCGCCCTCCCCCCGGCGCATTGGTTCTCTCCCCAGATGCCTGCAACAGCCGTGGGTCAGGAACTCTCCATCCAAGTCTCCCATATGACTCAACAACTTGAGCCAACACCTGCTGCCTTCCCAGGGTGCACATCAGTGGGAAGCTGGAATTCGGAGCGGAGCCAGGACTCGAACCTAGGCCCTCAGATATGGGGTACAGGCATCTCAACCAGTGTCTTACAGCCACTAAGCCCAATGCCCACCTCTCCATAAACTTTGTAAGTATGCTCATATATATCATTACATATTTTTACAAGTAATTTGTTTATTTATCTGAAAGACAGAAGGGGGAGGAGATTTTCCTTTCATTGATTCACTCCCCAAATGGCCACAGTGGCTGGGACTGGGCCAGGCCAAAGCCAGGAGCCTGGAATTCCCTCCAGGTCTCCATGTGGGTTCAGGGGCCTAAGAACTCTGGCCATCTTCTGCTGCCTTCCCAGGCACATTAGCAGGGCACATTAGCTGAACTGGAAGTGGAGAAGCTGGGACTCGAACCAGTGCGTATATGTGATGCTGGGGTCGCAGGCCTGGCTTAACTCACTGCACCACAAGGCCAGCCCCAATACAATACTGTTTAATTTGGGCTGTTTTAAATTTCAGATAAATGGAAACACACAATACACCTGGCTTCGTCATGCAACATGATTTTTATGTTCACAATTTGTCTCTGATGTGTGTGACTGATATTTGACTTCTAATTCAAGTTCAAAGATTGAGGTTTTCCAGGACACTGAAATGAGATGGAGCTGTGTTGAATGTCCGTGGAAGCCTGGTTCACCTGCAGCTCACCCGTCCCCGGGGGCTGGGGGGCCTTTGTGGCGCCCGCGCTCCTCCAGCTGGTACAGCTCCTGGCTCCGCGGCTCCCCGGCTCCCCCAGGTGCTCACGTCCCAGTCACTGACAGAGTGCAGGCTCCACCCAGTGCTGTCTGCTCCGCCCAGTGGCCCTGGGGAGTAGTGACCGAGGGTTGGGTGGGGAGGGGGAGCCCCATGATAAAATCATGGCAGCTTTGCAAGGGGGGGAGCCCTGCCTGTCAGCCACTGCTTTCCCGCTCATTATGAGACCCTCCCCCTGTACCTGTTCATCCGCCATCGCCCTCAGCAGACACCACACCGAGGGTCTCGGCCTGTGACCCTCCAAAACCATGAGCCTTTCTCTCCCCCACCCCCACCATCTCTAGAACTCTGCCTTGCAAACAAATAAACAAATCCTTCACAAATAAATAAACAAGAGGGCTGGTGCTGAGGCACCTGCAACACCGGCATCAGGTATGAGCGTTGGTCTGAGTCCCGGCTGCTCCGCTTCGGGTCCAGCTCCCTGCAACCGCGCCTGGGAAAGCAGCGGGAGACAGCCCAAGTGCTAGGGCCCCTGCGCCCACCTGGGAGACCCAGAAGAAGCTCCTGGCTCCTGGCTTTGGCCTGGCCCATTTGGAGAGTGAACCAGCAGATCAAAGATCTCTCTCTCTCTCTTTCACTGTCTCTCTCTCTCTAACTCTGTCTTTCAAATAAGTAAATAAATATTTAAAAATAAATACATAAACCTTCTTCCCACCTCAGTAGCTCCCCCTTGGGGGGTTTTAGCCACAGGGATGAAAAGCTGACCCACACCCTAGTGTGACCGCAAGTCCACCAGGTCCCCCACCCCCGCCTTGGAGGAGCAGGACCCTCACGGGCAGGAAGTGCCCTGAGGCTGAAAGCACATGGGACACGGAGCCACTGAGCTCGTCTTCCTGGGTTTCTGTCTGCTCCATTCTCGGCCTGGTCATCTCTCGCGCCCCTACCAGCTTTTCATTGCCTTTTTAAAGTTCTTGAACTTACGTATTTCTGCTTGAATAACAGACATCTCTTTCCATCTCCTATTTCACTCTGCAAACGCCCATGACAGCCAGTGCTAGGCCAGGTCAAAGCCAGGAGCCCAGAAGCCAGTCATGGTCTCTAGAGTGTCGGGGACCCAAGTGCTCGAACCATCTCCTGCTGCCTCCAGGGGGCGCCGTAGCGGGACGCTGGGAGAGGCAGCCAGCTGGGGCTTGAATGCAGGTGCTCCAACACGGGACTCCGGAGTCACAGCGATGTCTTAACCACAGAGCCAAACTCCTCTCCGGATTTGTTTAAAAATAAACTCAACATTTTGGAATAATTTTAGATTTACAGAAAAGTTGGCAGTATAGAACAGAGAGTCCCAGAACACCTGTACTCTGGTTGCCTAGTGTTGGCATCTTACATAGCTACGGTGCATTTGTCAAAACTGAGAAACTCACACTGGTGCCTTCCTGCTAACTAAACCCCGGACTTCAGAAGTGTTTCACCTGCTTCTCCACTAATACCCTTTCTCTGCTCTGGGATCCAACCCAAGGCGCCACACTACACTTAACCTTCAACGTTTTTAAGAAGATTTTTTTAAATTCATTAATTTATTAATTTGAAAGAGAGAGAGTGTGTGTGTGTGTTTCCATCCACTGACTTACTCCCCACATGTTCGCAATGGCCAGGGCTGGGCCAGGAGCCAGGAAGTCAAGCCAGGTCCCTCGGCTGGGTGTCAAGTACTCAGGTACTTGAACCATCATCTGCTGTCTCTGTAACTCTGCTTTTCAAATAAATAGACTAAATCTTTAAAAAGAAAAAAAAACACTTAACAAGACCACTACTTTCCTGGAATGACACTCATCAACAATACACTGCATCACTCATTTAATATTTAAATATTGCAACCTAATGCCTGAGCAGTACTGGGGAGAAAAAAAATAGAAGGAACAGTTTGTAGGCAGGTACGACCTATTTCAGAATGCCAGTGCTGGGTCCAGGGTGCTAGGAAGCACACTGAAATGCAGGTGCTGCCTCCCGCGTACAGTAAGGAAGTTAGCGTTTAAGAAAAGCAAAGCAGAAAGCCCAGAAATTATTCTAAGGAAAAAAGAAATATGGCCGGCGCCGCAGCTCACTAGGCTAATCCTCCACCTTGCAGCGCTGGTACACCGGGTTCTAGTCCCAGTCGGGGCGCCAGATTCTGTCCCGGTTGCCCATCTTCCAGGCCAGCTCTCTGCTGTGGCCAGGGAGTGCAGTGGAGGATGGCCCAAGTCCTTGGGCCCTGCACCCCATGGGAGACCAGGAGAAGCAGCTGGCTCCTGCCATCGGATCAGCACGGTGCGCCGGCCGCAGCACACCAGCTGCGGCAGCCATTGGAAGGTGAACCAACGGCAAAGGAAGACCTTTCTCTGTCTCTCTCTCTCACTGTCCACTCTACCTGTAAAAAAAAAAAAAGAAGAAGAAGAAGAAGAAGAAGAAGAAGAAGAAGAAGAAGAAGAAGAAGAAGAAGAAATAAACCCTCAGAGTTACAAGAGTAAATGCTAGAATGGGGTAGTGCTGTGGCACGGCAGGTTAAGCCACCACCTGCGGCACCAGCTCATGTCCCGGCTGCCCCACTTCACATCCAACTGAGCTCCCTGCTAGTGCACCTGGGAAAGCAATGGAAGATGGTCCAAGTGCTCGGGCCCCTGCACCCACATTGGAGACCCGGATGAAGCTCCTGACTTCAGCCTGGCTCAGCCCAGGCCATTGCAGTCACTTGGGAAGTGAATGAGCAAAAGATTCTCTCTCTCTCTCTCTCTTTCTCTCTCTCTCTCTCTCTCTCTCTCTCTCTGTAACTGACTTTCAAACAAATAAGTGCATCTTAAAAAAAAAAAACTAGAACAGATGTTATTTTAATCTGTTTTTTCTAAATTGCAAACCCAAGTGGGTTTTCACCCACCTGACCTCCGTACTGCCTGAATGGCAGCCCTGCCCCCTAACCGCAGGGAAATCAACAGCTCCCCCCAAGTCTCAGGGTTAACATTTCAATATTACACTGCCAAGCAGGTAAAATTCCAACTGTGCAGATGGAAGGATGGACACCAAAACACTAATGGCAACTGTCGGGGCAGGAAGGGGCTTCCAGGAGACACCCCCCTACTGTGCAAAATTCTCTTCCACCTGCATCCACTTTGCAATCAGAAAAAACGTGCCAGGGCTCCTTCTAGTGTGTCTGTTTTGTTCCTTGCCAACCGCACTCAGGTTTGCAGGAAGAGCTGGTTCCAAAGGCATGCAACATCCCAAAGGCATGCAACAGCTGGGGACCGGGTCAGGAACCCCACACTCATTCCGGGTCTCCCACGTGGGCGGCAAGAACCCAAGAACTTGGGCCATGGACCTGCTGCCTCCCAGGCTGTTCATTGGCAGGAATGCTGGAATTAGGAGCGGAGCCGGGAATGGAACTCAGGACTTCTGATACAGGATGCGGGTATTCCAAGTAGTATCTTAACCTGGGCGCCAAACCCCGCCCCCCCTTCACTTAGACAATGAGGAGGGTGTGTAAGTAGCAGCCCAACCACAGCTCCAGGGTAGGCGCTCCTTTCAGCCCGGCCTGCATCGCCACCCTGTGATCTCTGGCGGTACTGCACCTTCCCGGGTGGTGACGGAAGAGGGGCAAGGCGCGCTTGGCAAGGGCCCCGACCGCTGGCCCTGACCCCTGGCAGTCTCTCGAAGCTTAGGGACCTTCTTCTTGGAATAATGACCCTTCCAAATATATGATAAAGTACATACGCCTAAAACAAAACTAACTAGTGAAATGGTCGTGAAAACATTTGTAGTTGTGTGATAGTAACAAACACGCATCTTTGTTGATGCTTTGAAAAACCCACACTCGGGCGGGTCTGGTAACTGACGCTTCTGCAAGCACTGAGGCGCATGCGTGCTATTTCACGCCGCCCGAACACCTTGATGTGCGGTGTTTGTGGGTTCTCTCCTGATGAAGCTACGCTGCACTCCTGAGAGAAGGGACAGCCGAGTGCCCACCACACATTCTCGAAGGTCAATGTGCCATTTTCCCCACCCACGTCCATGGGCTCGCTGAACTCTCCTCACAGAGCCTTTGGGGTGCACGGGCCACAGGTTAAAGCCCCTGGAAGGAGCTGGCATTGGGAGGCTTGGCTCCCGGGGCTCTGCTGGGGGAGTGGCCAGGCGTGCAGGGGTGACCGCAGGCCCCTCCCCTCCCTTCCTGTCTGGGTCTCGGCTCTGGAGGAAGGTTCATCCCGAGAGCCCAGAGAGGAGCGCCCGGTCTCAGCGCTGCTCCCACGGTGTCCAGCGCCCACCATGCAGCTCCTGGTCCTGCTGTGGGGCTGCCTGGTGCTCCCAGGTGAGATGGGGAGGGGCTCGTGGGAGGGCTGTGGGGCCCCTGCCTAGGCTCGCCCTCTGGGTCAGCAGAAAGGGGACCCCGTGTCCCTGATGAGCCGGTGGCTGTGACCTCGCCCCTGCATCCTCAGCCCCCAGAGGGGGAACCGCTCCTGCAGTTTCTGGAAGCGAGGGGCAGGGTTTCTCCCGGACCCGTGTGGCAGGAAGCGTCTCCCTCCAGCCCTCCACTTCCCTGCTCTGCATCAAGCCTAGAGCAGACCGGACAGCCCTGGCGGCGGCCCAGTTAAGCTCAGCAGAGCTGTGGCCTCTGGGCTGTGCCACTCCCAGCACTGCCGAGAGACAAAAGGGGAAAACTCAGGTCCAGCAAGGTCCCCAAGGTCACACGGCCACCAAGCGGCAGTGCTGGGAGTCCAACTCGCAGCCGTCAGAAGGCAGAGTTCCCTGGTCCCCTCATTCAGCCAGGTGTGGCAAGCCAGCACCAGCCCCGCCCCCGGCCCCCTGGAGGGCGGCCACAGGTCAGCCTGCCTCCCTCCCGCGGAAATGGCAACTTCTGGTCTTGATCTTGGGGTTGAGTCTGGACCCTTCCAAGCCCGGCCTGCGCTGTGGTTCCAGGTCTTGGAGCCCTGCAGGGCCCGAAGGAGATCAGCGGGTTTGAGGGCGACACGGTGTCGCTGCAGTGCACCTACGACGAGGAGCAGCAAGAACTCCCCAAGTACTGGTGCCGAGAGGCCGGCTTCCTGCTGTCTCGCTGCTCCAACACCGTGTACGCGGCACAGGACGGCCAGGAGACGACCGTGGGCAGGGTGTCCGTCCGCGACAGCCCCCAGGAGCGCGTGCTCACCGTGACCTTGAGAAACCTCACCCTGCAGGACGCGGGGATGTACTGGTGCGGGGCCAAGAGGCTGGGCTTCCACAAGACCTTCTCGGTCAAGCTGCTCGTCTTCCAAGGTACCGGGGCCTGGCGCGCCAGGGGAGCCGGGAGGCGCTGGCGGCCAGGGACGGGGCGCGCCGGAAAGCTACGCAGGCCGGGGGCGGGGGGCTGAGCGCCGTCTTCCACCGCCCATGTGGTCTGCAGCAGCGCCGCCCGCAGAGCAGCCAGGAGGGTGCCCACGTCTGCCCAAACCTCTGCTCAGTGTCTTTCCTCTCTGCCCACGTGGGCGGGAGGGAGGTGAAGAAGACCCCTCCTGGGGCGGCGCCAGCCATTGCTGCAGCCCAGCCCTGGCCCCAGCACCGTCTCAACACAGCCACGCTGGCCTCACTCTGCTTGGCCCTCAAGCAGCCGGTGCCCACCTCCTGCCCGCCAGATCTTACGGCCCAGGTGCTGGTGTTGGGAGTGCCGGGAACCAGCTGCTGGGTAGGGTGCCTGAGGGGGCACACCACGTGGCCACGGCAGGGGTTGGAGCACTCTGTGGGTACCTGGAACGCCGCCAGGACTCGCTGAGTTACAGAGAAAGGGCCCAGTGAGGACCCAGGGCGCTGGGCAGCTCCAGGCTGTGGCCAGTGAGTGTGAGTTGGGTCTTTGAATCCCCCTTTCACAGATGGGGACTGAGGCTCCCAGAGATGAACTGGTTTGCCCAAGGTCTCAAGGCAGGAAGTGATGCAGCCAGGAGTCAATGCGGGTGTTGCTGGCTTTGGCGTCCATCGTTTGTTTTTTTTTTTTTTTCTTCCTTCCTTTTCCCTAGGGCCAAGGGGCAGGGGGTGGCTGTAAAGATTTATGTATTCACTTATTGAAAAAGCGGAAGCCAGTGCCGCGGCTCAATAGGCTAATCCTCCGCCTGTTGCGCTGGCACACCAGGTTCTAGTCCCGGTCGGGGCGCCGGATTCTGTCCCGGTTGCTCCTCTTCCAGTCCAGCTCTCTGCTGTGGCCCGGGAGTGCAGTGAAGGATGGCTCAAGTCCTTGGGCCCTGCACGCGCATGGGAGACCAGGAGAAGCACCTGGCTCCTGCCAACGGATCAGCGCGGTGTGCTGGCCACAGCGGCCATTGGCGGGTGAACCAATGGAAAAGGAAGACCTTTCTCTGTCTCTCTCTCTCTCTCTCTCTCTCTCACTGTCCACTCTGCCTGTCAAAAAAAAAAAAATAATAATAACACGGAGCAACGCCAAGAGAGAAGGAGAGAGAGACAGAGGGATCGTCTGTCTGCCAATTCTCCTCCCAAATGGCCCCAATGGCCAGAGCTGGGCCAGGCCAAAGCCAGGAGCCAGGAGCTTCTTCCCAGTCTCCCACACGGGTGCAGGGGCCCAAGGACTTGGGCCATCTTCTACTACTTTTCCAGGCCACAGCAGAGAGCTGGATCAGAAGTGGAGCAGCTGGGACTCAAACCGGCACCCAAATGGGATGCCGGCACTGCAGGCAGCAACTTTACCCGCTACACCACAGCGCCAGCCCCATCATTTCCTCTATGACCAATGCCCAGAGGCCCCAGGCCTGAACTATGAAAAGATGAAGAAGTAGAAATATGGGAAGGAAAAGACACAGACTCTTTACTTGCAGAAGAAGTCCAAGGACAGAGTGTTGGAACAGAAGACGGCCACGCCGGGGGCATCTGGGCGGCACACAGTCAGAAGGGCCGTGGGGGCTCCAATGCTCTGCCCCTTCAAGTGCCTGCCCCGGCTGAGCTCAGAGGGTGAGGGTGGGTGTTTTGCCTCTGGGCTGCCCGGCCCAGCGGGCACAAGAGCAACCACAACGTAACCGAGCAGAGCAGTCCCCACCTCGCTGGGGAGAGTCCACTCCCAGACGTCCTGTGTGGGGCCAAGCTCTCTGGGTGCTGCTTTTTCCTACATGAACACACCTAGGATGGCTTCATTTAGAAGTCCCACTGGGGCCGGCGCTGGGGCGGAGTAGGCTGTCTCTGTCCACAGCGCCGGCAACCCAGTTCGAGTCCCGGCTGCTCCTCTTCTGATCCAGCTCTCCGCTTACGGCCTGGGAAAGCAGTAGATGTCCCAAATGGCCCCCTGCACCGGAGTGGGAGACCCGGAGGAAGCTCCTGGCTCCTGGCTCCAGATCTGCTCAACTCTGGCTGTTGTAGCCATCTGGGAAGTGAACCAGTGGATGGAAGACCTACCTCTCTGTCTCTCCCTGTCTTTGCCTATAACTCTACTTCTCAAATAAATAAAATCTTTTTTAAAAAAGAGAAGGTAGAAAATCTTCCCACTTAAAAAAAGAAAAAGAAAAAGAAAGAAAGAAATCGCCCAGGGTGTGGCTTAACCCAGGTGGTGCAGTGGGTTAAGCCTCCGCTGTGACATGGCATCCCACATCAGGGTGCCCATCGGAGTCCCGGCTGCTTCACTTCTGATCCAGCTCCCTACTGGTGCACCAGGTGCTTGGGCCCCTGCACCCAGGTGGGCTGGAGTTCCTGGCTCCAGGCTTCATCCAGGACCAGCCCTAGCTGTTGCAGCCACCGGGGAGTGAACAGGTTTTTTTTTTGTTGTTGTTGTTGTTGTTGTTGTTGTTTTGAGTGTCAATTGTTTAGTTCTGGAATTCTCCATGTAATACTTTCAGACCATTAACTGAATCCGTGGAAAGCAGAACTGTGGGCCGGGGGCTTCCGTGTTGCTCAGCCGGAGGCGCGCACAGCGTTCAGTGGGGGCACGAAGGGAAAGGACGTCCCCCTCCCAGGAGGGACATCAGGGAGAAATGGACTCTGAGCCCGTGTGGAAGGACAGGAAGTGTGTGGGCAGAGGGGACAGGACAGGCACACACACAGAGGAGCAGCAGGGGTGGGGAGGGGGCGGGAGGGGACAAAGGGCAGCTGGGTGCAGCTCCAGCACCACTTGAGAAGAGGCAAAGCTGACCCGGATGAAGTCCGAGTGTCAAAGGCCCTCAGCAGGGGCCGGCACTCTGGGGCAGCGGGTCAAGCCGCTGCCTGCAACGCCACCATCCCACATGGGCACCAGTTCAAGTCCATTTATCATCCAGCTCCTGCTAATGCAATTGTGAAAGATGGTCCGAATGCTTGAGCCCCTGCACCCGCGTGGGAGACCCGGATGAAGCTCCTGACTCCTGGCTTCGGCCTGGCTCAGTCCCAGCCATTGCAGTCATTTGGAGAATGAACCATCAGATGGAAGATCTCTCTGTCTCTCAGTAACTCTGCCTTTCAAATAAATAAAATAGATCTTTAAAGACAATGACATTGAATAGCGTGCTGTAAGTTTGGACTTCAGCCTGCAGGTTTCGGGGAGTCCAGAGTGATGGGATCCCATATAGGGTATTTTTTTTTTAGATTTATTTTATTTATTGGAAACTCAGAGTGACAGAGACAGGCAGAGACAGAGATTTTCCATGCACTGGTTCATTTCCCGAATGGCTGGGATGGTTGTGGCTAGGCCAGGCTGAAGTCAGGAACTTCATCCGGGTCTCTCACGTGGGTGCAGGTGCCCAGGCACTTGGGCCATCCTGAGCTGCTTTCCCAGGCACATTAGCAGGGAGCTGGGTGGAAGTGGAGCAGCCAGGACTTGAACCAGCACCCATATGGGATGTGGGCACTGCTAGGCGGCGGCTTTACCCGCTACACCACAACGCTGGTCCCCAATTATTTTTAAGACCAAACTGGCTTGGGTGTGAAGAGTGGCAGGGAGGAAGCTGGCTGGAGGCAGAGAGGCTGAAGGTCTGAGCCCAGCGGGAGGCAGAGGGCTGGGCCAGTGGTGATTCCTGATTGGGTGAGGTGAGAAGAGGGCAGGGCTCCGTGCCAAGGGCAGGGCGGGTGGAGGGCGGGAGCTGAGCTGCTCCCACGGCAGGACCCGCAGCTCAGACACAACTGGGGACCGGGCCTCGGCTGAAAGCAGCCTTTCCCTCTCCTCTAGGGCCCTGCTGTCCTCTCTCCCCCACTGCCTCCTCCCAGCCTCTGGTTACCTGGAGCCTGCAGCCCAAGGCAAAAGCTTGGCCAACCCAACCCCCAGATCCGAGTGAGTGGATGGTTTTCTGTCCCCCTCCATCTCCATAGGAAAAAACAAAAAAGCCTGTGGCCAGTGCCTGCTGGATGCCACCCGGGTGCCCCACACGCTGGGGGCTGGAGTGCTCAGCCGAAGAACGCAGGCTCGACGGGGTCAGGTGCCCACTCAAGGCCACACGGGGAACAGCAGAGCGAGGAAGCAGTCACAGCCTGGCCCCAAAGCTCATGCGCTCTCTACTCCGTCCAGGCTCTGGGGGGAGAGCCCTGGGCCTTGACCTCTGCCCTCTGCCCTCTGCCCACACCCTGCCCTGCTCTTGCAGGAGGTGAAGAGCTGACGGGCATGGGAGTGTTAAGGATGGGGGTAGGGGGCAGGGGATGGGGACGACTGGCCAGGACCATAGCGGGAGGGCAGGAAGGCAGACACTGGACTGGGTTGTGGAAGTGGGGGTGGAGCTGTGCCTGGGGGTGCAAAAAGAGGCCGGAGACTGCACCGGCGTGGGGCCTGCCCGATTCACGGCTGCTGGATTAAAACGGCCACAGCAGTGTCCGTGCAGAGGCTCCCAGCCGTCCTTTAGCTGCAGATGTCTGAAAAGCCGGAAGCCCAGGGCTCAGGGGACAGGGTCCGAGGTCTGGGGTGCTGGGGTCAGGTCGGGGAAGGTGCTGAGGCGTTGCTTTTAAACTTGTAGCTTCTGCTGGTCTCCACCCAACACTCACCACAGCCAAGCAGGGGAACACAGGGGCCAAAGCACCTCCGATGGCAGGGACCACCCCGTGCAGGCACACAGCAGCCGCCCCGTACCCAGGAACCTCTCCGCCCGCAGGGACCGCTGCTCCCGCCAGGGGCTCCTCCCCAACTGTGCAGCTGCACGCCCCTTCTGCAGAGGACGCCATGCCTGCCCCCAGCAGCGGCAGCTCCCAGCTCAGGTGAGCCCCAGGACACAGCCTCTTGGCCTGGTCCCAGCCTGTGGTCCAGAAGGCAGGTCCAAGCTCCTTTCCGCCCCCTGCAGGAGCCTGTGAGCAGTGCATGACCCGCGCTGCGGGAGCCTGGACACGCAGGCCTGCCCTGGGTGAGGGGCCCACCACCTCACCCCCTGCCCCAGCCTCCGGCTCAGCCCCTGGGGTCAGTAGCTTTCGCCTGTATACTTTGCACTGAGCCCTGTGTTGTGCATAAAAATAGGGAATCCGAGAAAAGTCATTTTCCTTACCCAACTGCAGTCCTAGCCCGAAGGCCGGCATCTCGGGGGTCCTGACTGCACTTGGCTCCTGCCATCCAGGTGACTGCTGGGGGGCCCCCACCCAGATGGAAGCGTCTCCTGGGCTTGGCCATGGGGACCGCCCTCACCAGACGGCCACTTAACCATGGGCTGACCAGACAGCCTGGCCCCTGGAGCCCGGTGATCTCTCGGGAGAGACAGGGGACCCACCCGGGGAGACTCACAGCAGGTTGTCGTCATTGGTGGCAGTAGTGGTGCCGGGGACACCAGCTGGATCCAGGCCACCGTGTCCCAGGGCGCACTCTGCCAGAATTGCTCAGTCTCTTCGGGCATCAGTTTCTCCCAGGGGAAAGCTGGGGCCACTCGCCCTCCAGCGACCCTGCTCCCGGAAGCCAGCGGCTCACACCCCCGCCGCGCCGGGTGGCATCAGGCACTGGGCTAAGAACGTTATGCGTTCTCACTATGGTGGGAAATGGATGTCCTGGGAGGTTAGGTCACTCGCCCCAGGCCACCCATGAAGAACGCAGTGGAGCCGGGATTTCCACCCAGGGTCTGAGCTCATAGAACAGTAGGGCTGGCCGGCACCACGGCTCACTTGGCTAATCCTCCACCTGTGGCGCTGGCACCCTGGGTTCTAGTCCCGGTCGGGGCACTGGATTCTGTCCTGGTCACTCCTCTTCCTGTCCAGCTCTCTGCTGTGTCCCGGGCAGCAGTGGAGGATGGCCCAAGTGCTTGGGCCCTGCACCCGCATGGGAGACCAGGAGGAAGCACCTGGCTCCTGGCTTCGGGTCAGCGTGATGCACCAGCTGCAGCATGCCAGCCACAGCGGCCATTGGAGGGTGAACCAACGGCAAAAGGAGGACCTTTCTCTCTGTGTCTCTCTCTCACTGTCCACTCTGCCTGTCAAAAAAAAAAAAGAAAAGAAAAGAAAAAAAGGAACAGGAGGGCAAGTGCAGGGACAGTAAGTGCTCCCCCAGTGGGGCTGGATTCCATGAGGGGCCGGGGTGGGGGTGGCTGTCTCAGCCCCTGCCCAGAACCCCAAACAGCACAGACTGGCTCCTCTGGTGACAAGCGCCGCCCCCGCCCCTGTCTTCCCCAGGGTGTCCATCCCGACGGTCCGCATGTTGGCCCCCTTCCTGGTGCTGCTGACCCTGCTGGTGGCCGCGGGCCTCATCACCGTGGGCAGCCACCTGCTGCCGTGGAGAAAGGAAGGTGAGCGAGGGTGGGGGAGGCTCACTGAGACCTGCAGCCCCTCCCCAGCCCACAACCCTGGAAAGACCGTGTAGGCTTCAGTGTGTCCTTCTGAGAGATGGGTATTGGGCCCGCCTACTTCTGAGGATTGACACGAAGCGCCAAAGGGAAGCGGGAGGATGCGGGGCTCCCAGCTTCCTCCCAGGTGTTCCCGTCGGCCCCACAACTCCACGCCCAGCATCCTCGTGTGGGGGCTGCAAGCCTGAGCACTTGAACTCCAATGGGGTGGACATCACAGCCCTGCACCTGCCCCAGGGTCGATCCCAGCTCCACCCCCTCTCGAGCTGTGTGACCTCGGGCGAGTCACCCAGTCGCTGCGAGCCTCGGTTTCCCCACACCAGATATCTGTTGAGCAGAAAGAGAATGCAAGACTGATAGGTAAAGGAGCAGACTTGAGTAGCCGCATGAAGAGAGCAGAGAAGTTCGTGTGACCAAAACATCACGGCGGCCGGGAGCCAGCAGGAAAATACGAGGGGCGCAGGGTCCATGTCTGTCTCAGTGCCCCCTGCAGTGTGAGCGGTGCCATTTCCCTGCCTGACAGCCACGTGTGCCCAGGGCTCCCCTGCTGGACCGGACGGTGTGGATTACAAGTCTCACCTGCAGCTCTGGGAATCCGAGCCACCATGTGCCAGGCACGTGGTTGCTTATCTCCTTGGCCCTGGAGGAAACTGAGGCAGCCTGCCCTCTGTTTGCACAGCGAGCAGGTGGTGGAGGCCGGACGATGGCTGCCAGGTCACCAGGGAGTGTGGCCGAGGAGGAATGCTGGGCCTGCTTCCCGACTCCTCCCCATGTGACCCCCAGGAAAGAATGTCGGCTTTGCCCTCATCCCCAGGCTGCCCAGAGAAGTCCCGGAGGGGGCACGCAGGGAGAACACAGTCCCCGTCCCAGCCTCAGAGCCACTGGGCACCTTGCAGCAGTGGCATCGCCCAGAGCCTTCAGAAATGCAGATTCTCAGGCCCCAGCCCCAACCTGTTCTCTCCGATTCTGCATTTGAAGGAAATGTCCAGGGCACCGTGTGGGCTTGGGAAGCAGTGGCCTCAGCTTGCAGACTCGTTGCCCCAGCCCCTCTCCTGCCCTCCCACGGCCGGTCATTCCCAAGGGGCTGGGCTGGAAGGGGCGGCCCGCCAGCTCCCACCCAGGAGCCCCTGCTCCCAGGTACAAGCAGGGGCCCACCTATTTTCCCCGGAGCAGCCGCAGGCCACTCCTGGCTTCAAGCTGCTCCCACTGGGTCTCTTTCAGCTCAGCCGGCCGCAGAGACAGAGAAGAGCAAGGGGACTCAGGTCTGCCTCTCGGCCTTGGTAAGGACCCAGCGCCAATCCCCAGAGCCTGCGGATCTGGGCTCCTGGGCCCTGCCTCTACGCCCTCCTGATTGGTCCTCTGTGCCTCGCCACCCACCTCCCAGCAGGCTGTGAGCCCGGCATCAGCCCTCCCCACCGCCGCCCCCGGGTGTGCGGCGGGCAGAGCGCCTGTCCTCACCCCTGGCTGCCCACCAGGTGCCAGGCAAGGTGGGCACAGGGAGCCCGGGGGTGCCTCTTACCCAGGCCTGGTTCCCTCTTCCCTCCCCCTCCGCAGAAGCAAAGCATCTGGGCCCCGGATGCAGGGGAGCTCATGGAAGCACCGTGGCAGACCAGACCGGGGGCTCGGGGAGCTGTCACAGGGGCACCCCCTCCCTGCCTGGTCCCAGCTGAACCCTCCAGGGTGAGGACCGGGAACTTGGACAGCGCACCAGACTCTGTCCTGTGCTTTCACCAGAGACTAAACGGAGGCCCAGAGAGGGAGAAGGTCTTGCCCAAGGCCACACAGCAGGCGGCGGCCAAGATGGAGAGCAGGACCCAGCCCTTCTGACCCCGGCCCTCTTCTCTCCAGAATGTTTTCTCTGGGATTTCCTTGGCTCTGACCCGGTGGCTGCCCAGGGACCCAGGCTGAGGGTGACACTCAGGGAATCAGGGAGCAGAAGGAGCAGGGGTCCCACCTTCCTGGAGAGGGGACCCTGCCCAGAGACTGCCTGCTCCGCAGCCCTCTGCAGCCCGTGGCAAGCAGAGACCACGGCCACCCCGGCCTGCACCCCTGGAGGGGTGGGGGCTACGGAACGGAGGGCCAGGAACCAGCCTGCCGACCTCACCCCGCACGCCCACCCAGTCTCCGTGCCCCCAGCTGTTGCCCCGGGCCACCCCCACTCTGAGTCCCTCGAACACGGGGCAGGAAAGGGGCCCTGCATCACCTTCTTTCCTGGCGCCAGTGAGGACAAAGGACCGATCCCCAGGGAGGGCCGGGCTGGGAGTGGGCTCTGCCTGGCCAAGGAAGCAGCTGCCGCTGTCTCAGGAAGGCAACAAGGCCAAGGGCGGCAGAGGGGAGTGAGGGAAATGTCACGGACACAGGGCATGGGACTGCCAGCGGCCACCGTGCCCAACCTGGGAAGAGGGGCTGGAGGCCGCAAGGACACCTGTGTGCCTGCCCCAGCCACGTCCCCCTGCGCTGCTGCCGGCCGCACCTGGTCCTGGCCTTGCAGACCTGGGAGGGGCCAGGATAGGGCGCAGGCCAGCGTCTGTTCTTTCCCTGTTTCCCCTCTGACTTCTCCGTGGTTTTGAATGGGGTCTGAAGGTGGAGCCGCTGGGCGTTGGGGTTTGCTTTGCTTGTGTTCATGTCTGGGGGTGCCTTCCTTGTCCTGCAAAAACACCCCAGGGGCAGTGAGAGTGCAGAGGAAGCCCTGGGGGTCACGCCGAGCTCCTCTGTCCTGGGGGCACTCAGCAAGTGACCGGCAGAATCGCCCCCATTTCACAGATGAAGAAGCAGAGGCTTCGAGAGGGTGCCTGCTGCCTGCCCCAGGGACCCAATCCGGGGCGTGCTGCTCGTGCGTGCTTTGGTCTCTGCCCCACCAGGGTCTTTCCTCAAACTCAGTTCCCTGGAGCGGGTGCCACCACGGCAGCCACAAGTGGCCTGTGGCAGCAGGGACTGAGTTCTGCCCAAATCTCAGAGCTACAAGTAAGAGATGCACTTCCTACGAGGTGGCTCAGACATCCACCCCTGTCCACACCGCAGCAGCCAGGCGTCCACGCAAGTGGGGCCCGGCTGGAAGACAGCGGGTGCTGAGCCGCAGAAGTTCGAGAAGGCCCGGCTAGGCCGGCAGCGCGGCAGGGGGCCCTGGGCTGAGTCCCAGCCCAGCCGCTCCAGCCCAGAGATGTCGGTCCTAGCTGGGAGGGACTGAGATGGAGCCCCTGCAGGGGCTCAGAGTGGCCGGCGTGCTCTGGCTTCAGTGCCCGTCTGACCATAGAATTCGCTGCTCGAGGCTGGGGGCCTTGGATGGAGGGGCCTGACCTGAGACCCCTGGGGAGCAGCCAGGCCCACCGCCCCTCCCTGGGCTGCAGCCTGATGGACGAGGGGTTGCTCAGACTGTTGGTCTTCCCAGCATTTTCCCTCTTTTGTTTGTTGTTTTGTGGCTCTTTGAGGTGTCCCTCCGTCCCCGGGTCCATCACCAAGAGCTCGCGTGGCCCGCTTTAAAGCGAGAACAGATTCATCCTCCCAGAAGTGCTCGCTGCTGAGTGGCAGGACACCACCAGGAGCATTGATTACAACCGCAGGGCAAAGCTTTTATTCCCATTTCGCAGCAGAGGAAAACTGAGCTTCTGCCTTGGAGCTGAGGGTCGCGCCCCTCCTCTCTGCCAAGCTCCCCTCCCAGGGCTCCCTGCTCCTCTCCCACCTCCACCTGGCAGCCAGGGACAGGTTGTTCTCACCCCAGTGTCTGTCCTGACCGTTCCCTGCAGCTGACAACGCAGGGAAGTGGGGGAGGGCTCGCTCCTCGTGCCTCGCATCCGCACCCTGGCCCTGGCAAGACTTCTTGAGTGGCTCTCAGGAACTGATGGCTTAAAGCGCTCTGGGCTGGCGGGATCTCCCCAACTGGGGGAGAGTTAGCGTGTGTGTGTGTGTGTGTGTATGTGTGTGTGAGAGAGAGAGAGCGCGAGCGAGAGCGGGATCTCCCGGGGAGGGAGAGGCAGGAGTCAAAGCCTTGGGGTGCTGGGGAGAAGCTGTGAGCTCTTCAGCCACTGCAGGTGGGCAGAGGTGGGGGACACAGCAGCTCCCCGGGGTCCTCTCGAGCCAGGCTCTGCTGTTCACCCCCACTGTTATCTCTGCAGGCTCCGGAGGAAGAGACAGCCCCTTCCCAGGCCCCCGAGGGGCACATGATCCCAGCACCCACCCTCCGGAAGTCTGAGGAGGAGCTGGCCCTCTCCAAGTTCATCTCGGGCTAGCTGCAGGACGCCCTCCTGGCCCGGCTGGCAGTGGTCAAGTGGCCGTGAAGTGAGCGGCTAGATGGGCACCGCCACCAGCTCGGAGGCCAGCTACCCGGACTCCAGGGCTCTGCCCACCCTCCCAGCTGTCCTCCTGCGATTGCAGCCCTGGAGCCACCATGGGGGGGCCCACAGCACCATGGGGAGACAGAGCCCTCCCCGCTATGTTCCGGGCACACAGGCGGGGCTCAGCAAGTCTGTCGTTGCTCCAGGAAACCCTTAGGACCCAGCTCACTCCGCTCCAGAGCCCACTCCCTCCTCCCTCCCAGCAGACCAAAGTCTGCCAAACCCGCTGAGCCCAGCCCAGAGTCTGCCTAGCCCAGCCCAGAGTCTGCCTAGTGAGCCACGTGCATGCAGCTCTTCAGAAAGCTACTCACAAAGCTCACTCCTGGGCCCCGGAAAGACCCACCCAGACCATCTCCAGCACTGAGCCCAGGGCTCTCACGTGAACCTCCCCAGGTCCTCCCCAGGTCTCAAGCAGCTCCCCACAGGGACTGCTCTGCTCACAACCCTACCACCCAGATGCAGGTCCGTGGGGCCCACCCAGGCCCAGAGTCAGGTGCACACTGGAAGGCGTGGGCCCAGGGCCGCCAGAAGCAGCTGCCTGTCCATGCCGCCCACACCGGCCCTGCATTCCTGGCCCCTTCCTTGTCCAGAAAGCGCTGGGACTGGAACCCGCAGCAGCTGGAAGCTCACCTTGCGTCTGGCCCCCAGGGAGAGGAGGGGGGAACAGGGGAGTGAGAGCAGCAGAACTATTTTTTTAATTTTTGTTAAAAAGTGAAATGGTGACTGTGGCGGTGTCCTTGAGTATACAGAACTTAGAGAAATGAGGGAAAAAAAAAAAAGGAAGAAAAAATGACCTCCCATGTGCGCGCCAGCCCGGTCAGGACCTCTCCATTGCACTTTCTTCCTGTTTTTGTCCCTCCACAAACTCCCTGGCGTCTTTCTAAGGAGTGATTGTCATGTAGATACACTCTGTATCCTGCTTGTCCCCCTTAGTTCTTACACCGTAAGCATTTCTCCAAGCTTTGGCAAACGCTTTGTAAATAAAATGATTCCTCAGCTGTGCAATCGTCCGCCCCATCAGTGCGCCTCCGCTTATTTAACCGATTCTCTCTCACGAGGTCTTTCACTCTTGCTGTTGTTGCTTTGATAATACTAGTGTGGCGAATCTTTGCCCAGGGCTTCATCTGTCTTTGGAGATGGCTTCGGATCGGCCCAGCTCCAGCTCACTCCATTTGGGGAGTGAACCAATGGATGGAAGACCTCTCTCTCTCTCTCTGCCTATGCACCTCTGTAACTCTGCTTTTCAAATAATAAATAAATCTTTAAAAAAAAAAAAAAAAAGAGGGACTTGCTCCCGCCGAAGTGCACTGACAAGTGTTGCTAAACTCTCTGAGTGACAGTCCTCCCTCACCCCTGGGGGCCGGTGGATCAGTGTTTCTGGGGTGCCTGCAGCAGCCTCTGCACCTGCCCCTGTGGGCGTGGCTGGAGGAGGGGCCCGGCGGTGACAGCTCCAGGGAGGCCAGTGAATTGGAGGAGCCTCAGCAAAGGTGGCCACCAGTGTCCACAGACCCAGGAGGGGGCCAGTGCCCCACACACCTTCCCCGGGGCAGAGTGCAGGAGGATCCTGCCCAGGGTCCAGCCGCTTGGGGCGCCCACATATTGGGAAGGGAGGGAGGGAGGGAGGACATGTTGCACGTGGTCTCGCTGTGCCCCGCGCCGCCCTGGGAGGGGAGGACGCCCACGCCCACTCCACACTGCTCCCTGCCCGTCACCTCCTCCAGCCAGAGCTTCCTGGGGACCCCGAGGTCCTCAGCTCAGCCATGCCGCCCCCAGTGCTTGCCCGCGGGCAGAGGGTGGCCCCGTTGAGTAAAGTGACATCTAGGGCTGGCACCAGCACCCTAAACTCCCGTGGATTTGTCAGACGTTCTCCTGGCTCCTCCCCCCACAGCAGCCCAGCCAGGTCCTCACAGGCAGGGGACAAACACTGCTCCCTGACCAATCCCCCACGTTGCTTTGCTTTGTATCTGTACACCAGGAGACCTGCAATCCTCTGTGTGAGCTGGGGTGAGCACTGTACTGCAATGGATTAAGCCACCTCCTGGATGGCCAAGCCCCATATTCGAGTGCCTGGGATTGAGTCCTGCCTCTGTCTCTGATCCAGTTTCCTGCTAATGTGCCCAAGAGGCAGCAGGTGGTGGCCCGAGCAGTTAAGTCCCAAACAAACACCCATGTGGGAGACCCAGTGGATTTCCAGGCTCCTGGCTTCAGACTAGCCCAGTCCCAGCTGTTGTGGGCATTTAGGGAGTGACCCAGTGGGTGGAAGCACTGGATCTCTCCCTCTGTGCTGCCCCTGCCCCCAGCCCCGCCCCCTTTCCCTTATTCAATCCTCTTAAACGCAAGAATCTAACACTGCTCACCTATTCTGAGAACAAGGATTTCCAACCTGGGGGGCTTTTGTTTTTATATTAATACCTTCATTTCATATAAATGACTTTGGATTTCGGGAGGGTGTTTGTTTTAATTTATTTGAGAGGCAAAGAGACAGGGAGTTACCACTGACTGGTTCATTCCCCAATGCCCACCACAGCCAGGGCTGGGCCAGGCCAAAGCTGGGAGGCCAGAACCCCAGCCAGGTCTCCCATGTGGGTGGGCGAGATGCGAGCACGTGGGCCATCACTGACCCTTGTCACCTCCCAAGGTGCACGAGAGGAAGCTGGGGTCAGGAGCCGGAGCTGGGAATGAAAGCCAGGGACTCAGATGTGGGATGGGGTTGTCCTGGTCCGCACCTTAGCCACCAGGTCACGAGCCTGGCCTGGGTCTGGGGGCTTTTGCTGAGAGGTAAAACTTCAAGAAAAATTGGGGTATCCAAGTGTTGGAACTGCTCAGTCTGCCAGATTAGGGCGGTAAATATCACCACAGTAACGGTCCACTGCCATCAACCCTCGCATAGGCTGACATCAAGTACGAATGGGCAAAGGGGAGACCTGGAGGCCTCCCTTCCCCACCTGCCCATCTTAAAGAGACCGCGTGGGCTGGGACGGCTGCAGACTAGACATGGGCGGCCCTTTGCTCTCTCTTTTTGAAACTGGTTGGGTTTTGTCTGGTTTTGTTCACTGTGTCGTTCTTTCTCCCGCAGCATGGAAGGGGTGCCCTCTGATTCGCCCACTGTTCCCGTTCCTGTAAGTGCCTTCTTCACCACGCACCGCCCCTAAATCTAGTCCTCCCCACCTCCCCGCTCTAGGACTGTAAGGACAAAGTTTTAGGATGGAGAGGCTTGTATCTAGGTTCGGCTCGGGTAAACACGTAACTTGTTTGCCAGATGACCTTCTCCTGCTCCTTGGGAGCCTGGCCAGTTCCCAGGGAGGAGGATAAAGGAATGTTTCTGATAAACAGGTGGGCATGCTTCATGTCTCGGCTCTCTGGCCAAGATCCGAGACGGGATGCACTGCTTGCCTAAAATCTTGGCAATGAGCCCCCTTTGTCCTTGGGGGCTTTAAGAGGGAGCCAGAGCAAGCCTCTGCTGCTGCTGTTCCATCCCGGGGGAACACGCAGTCATGCTGGACGTTGAACGTGCCCGTGATGACTACTGATGATGCTTCGTTCTCAGTAGGGATCCTTTTCCGGTGCTGTGTGAAGACTGCCTAGTGGTAACTTCCCAGGTTGAGTCCCTACTCTTAGGGACTCCCCCCCCTTCTTTCTCTCTCTCTCTCTGCCCTACTTCTTAAACTTTGCTACTTAAATAAACTACTTGTTTCTTTATACTACAAGGCTTGCAGAGTATTTCTTGCAGATCAAACTAAAAGTAACTAAGTCTGTTCACAGCAGACAACTAAAAAATAATTTGCTGTCACAAATTGGTGTAGTCGGCAGGATCCCCAAGTATGCAAAGCAATGCCTTTCTTTAATAAGAAAACTGAAGTTGCATGTGTAACCTGTGATGTTCCTGGTGGGGAAGACCCTCAGTTCGCCTCTTTGGCGAACTGCTCAGGATTGAGTGAAAAGGAGGGATGGCAAGTTATGGAGTGCATAGCCTCCACAAGTTATTGAGGTTTTGTAATTGGTGCCGGTAGAAAAGGGGAATGAACTATAGGCTTTGGGGAAGTGAGGATGGATTTTGTTATCTGCATACTGATGCATGTGCAAGCAATTAGAAAAAGCAGTACAGGATAAATGTAAATTGGATTAAAGAAAATGCTGCCCTTTGCCGTCAAACTGCTATGTAGTGGTAGGAAAATTCTATCAAGCTCTAGTACCTGCTGCCAGAGCCAACTAAGGCTATTCAGTGTAAACAATACAGAATTCCAGGTGGACATGAGGAAATATCTAAAACAGTAAAAAATTATGTTAATGCTGGAGCGATGATTCCCATAACCACTAAAAGGAATAATCCAATTCGGCCTGTTAAGAAATCAGATGAAACCTGGAGAATGTGGATTACAGGAAATTGAACAAAGTTACTGCCCCATTGACTACTGCAGTCCCAGATACCATCACTTTAATAAAAAAAAATCCAAACACATTCTGGTACTTGGTATGCAGTTATTGGTGTGGCTAATGCCTTTTTCACAATACCTGTATGTGGGGGGAGGCGGGAACAATTTGCTTTTACCCGGCAAGGAAGACAATATACCCTTACAAGACTGCCTTAAGCGTACAAACATAGTCCCACAATATGCCGCAGAATACTTGCTAAACATTTAGATGAACTTGAGGCTCCCCCCGACATTTTGATTACTCACTATATAGATGATATTTTAATACAAGCAACCACCCAGGAAAAAGTACAACAATTAGAAGTGATCTTTCTTTTATTTTTTTTAAGGTCTCAAGGATTGGAAATAAATTTACCAAAAAAGGGGGCCCTCTCAAACCGTTCAGTTTACCATAGGCCTGTGTATTCTTAATAAGCTTGTAAATCAAAAGGTCAACAAATGGTAAAAGGTCACAAGTATAAAAGCGTGTTCTTGATAAGGAAAGTTAAAAGGAAAGAGGTTTTTAAATAAAGGAAGGACATGGATTGTAAAAATTGTTTATCTTAATGGCTAGTTTACTCTTAATGGAATGGAAAAAAAAAAGAAAGGTTTGAGCAAGTTACAGAAGGTGTGAGAAAGTCACAAAATGTTATGGGAAAAAGAAATTTTTGGTTACAAAACTATTAGTCCATTTTCTTTAACATAAAATCAGAATCTGATCCTCTGTTGAAGCAATGAGTTAAAGTACTCTATTATGTTCTCTTGATGTCTCTGTTAAATTCTAATTGTTTAAAAACAGCTGAGTTTTTATTAAAAGCATGTGTGGTTCACAGATGGGTCAGCAAAACATATACGGCACCAAAGATATTAGAAAGCTGTGGCATATAACGCAAACACCACCATGGTATTAGAGTCCCAAGGGAAAAAAAAAACCTTAGCAGTCAGTTTGCTGAATTACAAGCCATATACCAGGCTCTAAAACATGAGGAAGGAAGGGAGTGTCACCTTTTTACTGATTCATGGGCCATAGCAATAGTCTAACTACCTGGATCACTAAATAAAAAAAGGATAATTGGCAAATTCATGGCGGACACCTATGGGGGGATAAACTATGGGAAAAATGGAAATTGATTCAATGTACTGATGTTACTGTCTTCCATGTAGATGCTCACAGTACGGTGAATTCTACGGAACGTAAGTACAAGGTGGACGTGGATCAATTGGCTACTGTGGCAGAGGTGTTCCGTGACAGTCCCTCTGACAAGGGATTAGCAAAATGGATTCACTTAAAAACAGGACATTCAGGACCTTCCGCTACGCACAGGTGGGCACAGGACCAAGACATACATGTACCCTTATCAGCATTAAAAAAAAAAATCCAAGATCAATGCAAAACCTGTCAGTTAGATAAAGAGAGGGGCCTGCCCTGAATAGTTACTGGAGCATTACACAGAGGACAGGCCCCTGCACAAATTTGGCAGATGGATTACATTGGCCCTCTTCCGTTTTCACACGGATGTCAACACATATGTACATGTGTGGATACATTCTCTGGTGTACTGGTTGCCTGTGCATCCTGGAAGGCCACCTAGAAAAATACCATTAGGACTTTAGATATTGTGGCCTTATATTATAGGGTGCCTTTGCAAATCCAAAGTAACAATAAAACCCATTGTAAAGGAGAGTATGTACCATATTACCCCCAGGCAGCTGGCCTTATTGAAAAAATAAATAAATTATTAAAAGAAAAGGTAAGAAAGCTAGGGGACAATTCATATAAGAATCGGAAGGACAACTTACTTACAGCCCCACAACAGTTAAATAACAGAATGTCGGGGGTGGAGAGTACTCCTTTAAGGAGAATGATGACACCTAATTTACAAATTGGGAAATTTTATACCTTCCAGGATGTAAAATGTAAAAAACTCACAAGGATGCACAAATGCCCTATGCTGCCACCATTAACTCAGCCAAATATGATTTATACAACCTTAAGGAAGTATGGATAGATCCAGGAGCTATTGTAAAGGTAGAAACAAAAATAGACATACAGATTCCCCTAGGATATTATGGTCAAACTGCACCCCATTCCAGTTTGACACTAAAGGAAATTCAGATAATGGCCAGTATAACTGACACAGATTACAGGGGGAAAATTCAAATTACACTTTATAATCTTGGAAGGGAAAACTTACACTTTCCTGCCCAGACCAAAATTGCTCAAATATTGCTAATTCCGTGTGCCAGCACCAAGAAATGGGTCTTATTAGAAAAACCTCCATCAATAGTTACCCGTGCTGGTGGGTTCGGGTTTGCTGAGATAATAGCTGGATCCAAGGTTTGGGTAAAGAAACACCACAAGGACATTCCCAGACTGGGTAAAGTGATTACACAGGGAGTAAATAACACTGTGATGGCAATATTTCTTGGTCAAGAAAAACCTAAAGTTATCCCTACTAATCATTTATTCCTTTGAAATCAGATCCTTTCTGTTTCTGTTCTCTTCTTGGACCGCTTGTGCTTGGACTCCTGGAACTCCCCTGCAGTTCTGTGGCACCAGGACTACCGTTACCCGCAGATGGGATGGAACAATCACACAAGATCTCGCCTGAAGATACCTTCTCCTGTCCTACTAATCAGCCATGTTACATGATAAATTTGACAGTAACTGGATAAAATGTAACTACTTACACTGGGAGTAAAAAATGTAAATGAGTGTACACTGGACACCCCCACCCTGCATTTGAATACTTCATCTGAAGTAAATGTTACCTGTTGTAAAGTTATATTACTATGTAAAAAGAGAAATTGTGGTGACAAAATGTCTGGACTGCAGTAAAACAATGTAATCCTTCTATCACTGAATTCAATATTACTCATTCTGGTTTTGTATTATGTACTAACTCTACCCCTATTACTGATAGGAATGCTTGGAAATTATGCTTGGTTTGCTTTACAAAAAATTGTAAATCAAAATACTCTGCAAATAGTTAAAATTCCACAAACCTACAAAAATGTAACAATTACAGATAATAAGAGGCTACTACTATTATGACTAAATGGTTACCCACAGTGTTCCATCCACAGAAAAATTTGTTGTCTTATCAAAGAAAATGTCGCAAATATTTAATAAAACCCAAATCACTAATTTTAGAGAAATACAAAATGTTAACACATTTGTTAATTGGACTGTGTACATCTTACAACTTATATATATCCTAACTCAAAGGGAAAAAGCTCAATGACAAATAATAAAAAAAACACCCCAAAATATGGCAAACTCTATTTAAGATACTGTGTTTATACAACCACACTTAGAAGGGTAATATATATAAATAATAAAAATATTACTCTTTAGATCAATGTAAAGATACTAATCAAGGACCATCTTGCTATAGTCTACTTAGAGCAATGAAGTCATGTATTGCAACATTCTGTTAATCTATGCTCCTTTACCATCTTCCCTTTAAGTAACTTCAGTGTGCTCTAAGAGGTTGCTGTGGGGAGCAACTCGGACTAGACTAAGTTACTGGAATTAAGACTTATTCTATGCATCTGCTCTCCCACAATATGGCGCTGGGAGAGAAGAAAACAGCTTCTACACAGCTGCCTCCAGTTCAGCCAATAAACTGTAGGACCTGCTCCTGATTGGAGGAGAGTAGCGTACTCGGCGTGTGGGCAGCCGAGTTAGGATTGGCGGAGGAGGACTATAAAGGAGGAGAGAGACGGCATGCACCAGGAACATCTAAGGGGAACACCTGTGCAGCCCCCGAGAGAGCCGGCCGGCGGTGTGCCGCTCCCCCGCGGAAGTGGGGAATGTGGCAGGGGGAACCACCCTTCCACGGAGGTGGAAGGGACGGCAGCCAACCCGGGAAGAACCAGCAGCAAACCCGGGGAGGGCCGAGCAGACGAAAGAACAGTGCAGGGTCCTGTGTCGTTCCTCCACGAAGACGGGGAGCGACATAATGGTGCCGTGACTCGGATAGGAAGCCTAGGCAGGGCTTAGTGTCGTTCCTCCATGAAGAGGGGGAGCGACAGTTGCCCCTCAACATGTCTGTTTAACAGGTAGCAGTGCCTCAGGTCTCCCTGCCACAGGGTTGTCTAGCCCGTTCTCAGGCTGTCTGCAGCAGCTTGAGTTGCTGTATTGGAACGGTGATGTTTTCATGTCCCTGACAGGGGTGCCCAAGAGGCTGATTCTCCACTAGCTACATCTCAATTTATCCTTGAAACGTATTGATGCATACTTGTATGAAAAATTTGTATTATATTCTTATGATGTAACGAGCCCATGTTAATTATGCCTACACCTCGATACAACCCTAGGACTGAATGTAAGGACACATTTTTAGAATGGAGAGGCTTGTATCTAGGTTCGCACGGGTAAACACATAACTTGTCTGCCAGATGACCTTCTCCTGCTCCTTGGGAGCCTGGCCAGTTCCCAGGGAGGAGGATAAAGGAATGTTTCTGATAAACAGGTGGGCATGCTTCATGTCTCGGCTCTCTGGCCAAGATCCGAGACAGGATGCACTGCTTGCCTAAAATCTTGGCAATGAGCCCCCTTTGTCCTTGGGGGCTTTAAGAGGGAGCCAGAGCAAGCCTCTGCTGCTGCTGTTCCATCCCGGGGGAACACGCAGTCATGCTGGACGTTGAACATGCCCATGATGTCTACTGATGATGCTTCGTTCTCAGTAGGGATCCTTTTCCGGTGCTGTGTGAAGATCGCCTAGTGGTAACTTCCCGGGTTGAGTCCCTACTCTTAGGGACTCCCCCCCCTTCTTTCTCTCTCTCTCTCTCTCTGCCCTACTTCTTAAAACTTGCTACTTGAATAAACTACTTGTTTCTTTATACTACAAGGCTTGCAGCATATTTCTTGATTTCTTGCAGATCAAACTAAAAGTAACTAAGTCTGTGCACAGCAGACAGCTAAGAAATAATTTGCTGTCACAAGGACGCAGCAGTGGGGCGGGGCGTGGAATGCCACCCACTGGTCCATTTCCAGCCCCCCAATGGCTGTCCAGGTGACAATGGACACAGCTCTTCACTTGTCCCTGCTGTTGTACTAACCACACAACATCGTGCCAGCTGGGGGAAAGGATTGAAAAAGCAAAAACAAACAGGTAGCAGAATTCGACCATCTTTGTTTACCAAAATACCTTGATGCCAGTCGGAGGCTGAAAACTGATTTCCTCCACACAAGGGTGCAGCCAACGTGGACAAGCAGTGGCCAGCAGCCTAGGCTATGCGAGAGCCACTCAGGGAGGTGTTAAACAAACTGCTTCCCAGGTCCCACTCTCAGCCTGGACGAGTCTGGAGGGCGCCGGCTTCCGCTGTGAAGGGAGACATTTCCCAGCCCTCCATGCAGTCACCTGGGGTCGCCTGACGTGGTTCTGGCCAAGGGATGTGGGCAGAAAGGCCAAGCCCTTCCTCCTCAGTGACATTTGTAGAGTCCACACGTGGAAGATGACCATGTTCAAGACACAGAGACTGCTGGAAGCGCCACCCAGCCTGCCTATGGTGTGACCCGGCAAGGAAGGAATAAAGGTGCCCAGTTGCCATGGTTACTATACGCCCCGCCTTGTCTGCAGTGACTCCTGGAACGGGCTCCAGGCAATTGTTCCCAACTCCCCAGGTGACTGTGCTGTGCAGCCAGGGCTGACAACTCCAGGGAAAGGACAGACACACAGGTGCAGGGGCTGCCTGGGTTCCTTGAGAGATGCGGAGCTTCCGGGGTGCCCCGGGGGATGGGATAAAGGTTGTCCAGATCTGAGAGAGGGCGGTGGGAGGCTGTGACCCAAGTGGAGAAAAGCTGCCCGGGACAACACCCTTTGTGCTGGGACTGGTCAGAGGCTCTTCAGAACAGCAGATTTAATATCCATGCTCTGTTCCCACCAGAGCTGTGAGCTGGGGCTGGTGGGCACCCCACGGCTGCCTCCAGATCACCTGCCACATTGGTCCCAAGTTCGTCCCTGGGTGGTGGTGGGGGGGGGAGAGTGTGGGATGGGGAGAGGCAGGCATCACAGAACACAAGACATGTGGCTCCAACCTGCATTCTAGAACCATCTGTGCTGTGCTTCCAGGCTCTCAACCTCTCCCAAAGCCATCCACCCCACCCCAACGTCAGGGGGATGGCATTGTGCCACAGTGCCAATTTGAGTCCTGGCTGCTCAGTTTCCGACCCAGCCCCCTGCTAATGTGCCTGGAAAAGCAGCAGCCACTGGTCCAAGTGCTTGGGCCCCTGCCACCCACGTGGGAGACCTGGATGGAGTTCCTGGCTCCTGGCTTCCGCCTGGCCCAGCCTTGGATGTTGCAGTCATTTGAGAGTGAAGCAGAGGATGGAAAATCTTTCAAATACATAGATCTAAAACAAAAGCAACCCAGAGCCCAGAAGCCTTTGCTTTTTCATTTAATCAAAGGAAAAGAGAAAAACACAGAGAAAACTCGAGAAAGTGATGGCTCCAGAGGGGCAGGGGAGGCAACGGGGCTGGGGCTTGGCCTGGGCGTGGGCGTGGGCAGTGGGCAGGGTCCTCCTTCTCCTGCAGTCCCCCTAATTCAGGTCCCCTCTGAGAGAGGAGGACAGCCATGGAGCAAACACGGTGGGCACACACCTGTTCCAGTCCACACAGCCCCAGCACCTTCCAGGTGATGGGGACTCCACCCCCACCTGATGGGTACCCAGGACGGGCCTGGCATGGGCTCAGTCCCAAGAGGAGGGACCCAGCCCCACCTCTTGGGCACCACCAGTAGCAAAGCTGCCAGAATCACACCAACCAATAGGGAGGGGCGGCTGCAGCAGGAGAGGTGGGACCAGCAATTACCCCACAGCCTCAAGTCAGCAGGAAAATGACCCCTCTTCTTCCCACTCCAGGCCCTTTTAAGCTGAGGGTGAGGATGAGGGTGAGACAGGGAGAGCTGAATCAGGCACAAAAGAGAGGCTGACTTGGGGGCAAAGAAGAGTATAAAGATGACTGCATAGTGTATGCAGAGCTATGCAAATGAGATGGGAGCAGGCGGACCCTTACCTCTCATTTGCATATCTTATGCAAATGTAAAATGAGGTTCTAATATAATAAATATATTTCTAACATTTGTAATAAATAATTCTGTTCATTCTCCCTCCCCTCCCCAGGACACGGGCACACAGTGGCTCAGGGGCCAGCTCTGGCTGACACCATGGTGACAACTGACCAGACACGGGGCAGGGGTCCCCTGGGGTCCCTGGCGAGGGCAGGCTCACCTGGGGCAGGAGCACAGACGAGGAGGGGGAGCAGGTGCCTGGGGTCGTCCAGGACAGCACTTCTCTTAACAGGGGGTCTACTTCACAACACTGCCCTCCCAGGGACTGAGGGGTGACGTTTAGGGCGGGGAGGGGGCAATCAGAAAAGGAAGACCCCAAGGAGGACCAAGGCTCAGGAATCTGGGGCAGGGTCTCATAAGAAACGGGGGCTGACAGGGAACCCCCAAAAAGGGGCCTCTAAAAGAAAACAAGCCTCCCCCAACCAAGCCACACACACACACACACACACACACACGTACACACACATGCACACACACGCCAGCGCCAGATCCACAGAGCAATGCAGCGTGTGGGGCCATGGCCAGGCAGGCCAGGGCCTCCCACTGGGGCAGCCCTGACCCAAGTGGGCCACCTGGACCTTACCAGGAAGATGAGCCTGGACAAAGGTTACGGGCAGGGCGACCAGACCCGGCCCACCCCGGAGCGCCCAGGGCTCCCCGTCACAGGGTCAGGCTCCAGCCACCCCTCCCTTGGCTGAGCCCACCCAGCCCCGCCAGCCTCGCCTCCCCCCCACAGGGGTGGGGCTGACCCAGCAGGGACACGCTGGAGAAGTTTGAGGGGAGACTTAGGCAGTGAGACGCTGTGGAGGAAGGAGGGACAAGGCCACATCCACTCCTGGTCCCTGCCCCTCCCCGAGCTGAGAGCAGTCCCGCCCGTTCCCCCAGCCCAGGCCAACAAGGACCAAGGCCAGCCCCACCCACCGGGAGGCAGGGGTGAGACGTGCAGGGGCCCTGGAGCTGGGGGCTGTGGCCAGTCCGGAGGAGGAAAGGTGCCTGGGGAGAGGTGGCTGGGACAGTGCACCTGCTGACCACGTGGTCCCAAAGCAGATTTCCCATCTCTGCACTGAGCAGGCGGAGGAGACTCTGACACACCCTGGGCATGGCTGGGCCCTTGGACAGGGACATCTGGTAGCCAATGGACATCGGGAGTGGGCAGCACCTGGGCACAGAGGTGCCCCATGAACACCCACCTCCCTGGCAGTGCTCGCCTCTCTGCTGGAGCCAGACCTCAGGGCTTGCTGGTGGCTGCTACCCAGGGCAAGCCAGGGAGCCGGGGACGGGGGCTGAGGATGGTGGCTGGAGTCACAGGGGAGCAGGGGACGGGTTCGGGTCCCGGGACAGGCTCAGTACACCCAGCTGACGGGCACCCACTGGGGCTCCGTCCGCAGCTTCTCCATGGCAGCCTGCAGCTCCCGGAAGGTCCTCTCCAGGTTGCTGTTGACCAGGCTGAGGTCAAAGTAGTGGCCGTAGCCCCTCTGGATGCGGCTGCTCTCCTCCACTGTCCGCCTGAGGTCCGCCTCCTGCCAGGCACAGGGGTCAACAGCAGGTCAGCGTCCACAACGCACTCCCATAGCCTGCTCCATCCTCCTCCCCAGAGTCCAGGCAGGAGTCCCTCCCTGCAGGCCCCCAGGCCTGGCTTTAGAAAGTGCCACGCCCCTCACTAGGGCTCTGCAAGGTAGGATTAATTCCATCTCACTTTCTACAGAAAACTAAGGTACAAAGAGTCAGCCAGCAGCTCCCCGGGTCTGCCAGACTTCTTAAAGTCTAGGCAGGCCCCTTACCTATGCAACATGGGAGGCCTGTACCAGAGCAGCCAGCCCACAGTGCCCAAGGCAACCCCTCACCCCAGCCTCAGTGGAAGCAGGCAACGCTGGGTAGGAAAGGGAATGGATATTAAATAAGCCAGGCACGAGCTCCCAGGAGCATTCCCCGGGCTCCAGGAAGCCGGCCCTGTGCTGTCAGGGAGGGGGCACCCAGAGCTCCCTCCCCAGCCACCAGGGAGCCTCTCTCAGAAGTGACAGTACCCGGTGTGGCCAGCAGAGGGACCCCTGAGCCAAGCGCTCTGCAAATCCTACTCCCTGCGGGAAGGCTACATACAGCCAGCCCCAGTGGGGTGCCCTGGAGCCCCTAGCAGGGCAGTGGGCTGCTGGGGCACTCTGGCTCCTGCATGCTGATTCCTCCTCCATCCAGCCTGCTGCCAGCTGTAGGCAGCTGTCGCCCCCCAGCCCCTCTGCCCCACAGATCTCCCCCCATCCCCGCACCCTCTGGAACTTTGGCCAGTACTCCGTCCCTGCAGAGTGGGTGAGGCAGTGGGCTCTGCACCCGGAGCTAGCTGTGTCCCCACTGGCTGAGCCCTAGGGCACTGCCCATCCTCTCTGACCCCAGGCTCCACTTGCCCGAAGCAGGGGGTCACGAGTCCTCCCTCACCAGTGGCTCCATCTGCTGAGCCAGGCCCCCACCCCCGCAGCCGGCAGACAGTGTCCCCGAGCCCCTCACCGTGAGCTGCTTGGTGGACACTCCACTCTCCAGCGCAGCCCGGTTCATGGCCCGCAGGGTCTCATAGTCAGGGGCCTCAATGAACACCACGTAAGGGACAAATTCAGCTGTTCTCAGCACCTTCACAGCCTGCAGGAGAGAAGGGAGAAAGGAATCTGGGACGACAGGCAGGCACCTGCGAGAGACAGTGAGGGGACATGGTCCTGGGCAAACATGGTGGATGGCCGGGCGGGGGCACTACTGCAGGAGGCCAGAGGAGGGCGACAGGGAGGCTGGTAAAGAGACTTTAGAGGGGCTGGGTCCCTGGCAGCAGTTAGGGGTCCAGAGGTGCACCTGCTGCGGGGGGGGGGGGGCAAAGCATGAGAAGGGGGCCTGGGTGCTGGGGAGGAGCGTGCGGGGCCGTACCTGGGGGTTGACGTCCAGCACGCACACCTTGCCGGCCGCAACCACACCCCGGATGGAGTCGATCCGCGTGCCGTACAGGTTGCCCTCGTACTCGCCGTGCTCCAGGTAGCGCCCAGCCCGGATGTCAGCCTCCATCTCCCCCCGGGACACAAAGCTGTAACCCTGGCCTTCCCGCTCCGAGTCCTTGGGCCTCCGGGACGTGTCTGGAGGGAGGGAGGGAGGGCCGAATGGGCGGGGCACAGGATCTATGAGTGTTCCACACCCTCAGCGTGCCTGCACTGCCGCACCTACTCACACCTGACCACGGCACACACAGACACCAGTCGTCCACAGAGGGAGGGCCTTCAGGGAGCATCTGGCCCGACCCCGTGGTCCCGTACGGATAAGACTGAGGTCCAGGAAGGGCCATATGCAGCCCAAAGCCACACAGCTCCTGGTTCCTGCTTCCCCCTTGGCCAGCGACTTCACCACCCCTGCTGGTTCTCTCTTCCATGAGGCCACACGAAGCAAGCACACTGCCTGGTTTCACCTCAGTCCTCAGCTGGACACACACTTTTTTTTTTTTTTAATGCATATAGCAAATGACACAAGGGAAAAGAAAAGGCCAGGCCAGGCCAGGCCAGCACAAGGAGCCAACAGTGGGCAAAACCCCTACTAGGCCTGCAGTTCCACCACCCACCCACAGAGGGCGCACACCCAAAGACGCCACCTGCCCTGGGACCCAGCAAGGTACCCCATTCAGTGCTGGCCCCGTCCCCATGGCAGGGTCCAGCTCCCACTCACAGGGCACGGTGGTACCATAGCGATCCGGATCCCACATGATGAGCTTGTTCTTCAGGCTGCGCCGGCCCACGCCCTGAGCCCCGATCAACACCAGCGTCTTCCGGCGGAAAGGGGGCATGCGGGCCACCTCCTCGTAAATGAGCAGCTCGTGGCGGTCGAACTCTGCACATGGGGGACGCCCCGCTCACCAGGCTGCAGGGTGCTCCCAGAGGCAAGGCTAAGAGGGCTCGGGACCAGGGGAGCAGGGAGGGGCTGTCCAGGCCCCGGGGGCCAAGGCTGGCAGCATGGGGCGGGGGATGGGGAGACACACTCAAGGTCGCAGTGGTGGGAGGGGAACAGAGCGGGTGGGCTCTAAGACCCACCTGCGTTCTTAGTGGTCAAATACATCATCCGCTTCTTTTTCTTTCCTGCAAGGCTGCCGCACAGGGTCCCTGGCCGCAGGGAGATGGGTGAGTGAGGCAGGCAGGGCCGCCCAGACCCCCCATCAGGGCTGGGAGGTGGGAGGGGACCTCGTACCTGAGGTTGGTGTCAGCTCCAGGTCCCGCTTCACGAACGCTTTCCGCTTCTCCTCCAGCAGCTGGCTGGGGATGAGCCCAGCGCTGCCGCCTTCCACGTGGCACGCCTGCCCCGGGCATGGGACAAAGACCTGCCTGAGTGAGGGGCCCCTCCCTGGCAGCCCCTCCCCCACACCTGCAGGGACCGCACCTGCCACCAGTTGGCGTCATCCTGGTTCACAATTTGCAGCAGGTCCCCGGCACTGAAGCGCAGGCCGGCTTCCTTGCAGGGGATCAGGCTGTCTCGCACCGGGTCGTAGTCGAAGTGGCATTTCACAAACACCTGGGCCCAGGCATGGGCGAAGGGTCGGGGGAGGGGCGAGGGAGGTGAGCTCCGTTGGGGAGAGGGGGTCACACAGGCCACTCCCCGCCACCCCCACCACAAAGATGCAAGAGGGTGATGCCCCTGCCTCTGTCTCCGTTCACATCTAGAACGAAGACGCTCAGACTGCAGGGTGCGGAGACCGCGGGCCTCAGGAGAGCCAGGGTAGGGGCCAGGAGCGGAGGACCATCCCCAGGCCCCTGCTTCTCCCCACTCCCTCCCCTTGGAGGAGAGCCTCCAGCAGAGGTCAGAGAGAGCCAACAGGGCAGGTGGGCTGAGCAGCCAGACCCCACAACCCACCCAGCGGGAGGCAGCTGTCCAGGACACCAGACGACCGCACCCTGTGCACGCGCACACAGGCACGTAAGTCCACGAAACCACCACGCCACTCAAGTGCCCCAGGCAGGGGACACATGCATGTCCCTCGCACATGCGCACGGGTGCCAATGTGTAATGCGGCCGAGTGCCCAAGCACGAGCGCCCGAGCGCGAACACAGGCCTGTGGGAGGCCGTGGTCAGGAGCCCCCAGCCTGCCGGTCCTGCTCCCTGTCTCGCCTTGCCCCCAGCGGAACAGGCTGAGGGGAGGAGCTCCAGGAGGCCTGGAAGGCGCAGCCATCCCTAGGGCTCGAGCCCGGGAGGGGCTGGGCGGAGGGGCACACCTGGCGGGGCAGATGCGGCTCCTGGTAGCTGGGCAGGATCTTGAGGATGACGCTGCCGCTGGCGCTGCGCAGGAGCTCCTGAAGCGCGCGGGGGTCGCTGCCCACTGGCTGCCCGTTCACTTCCTTGATGATGTCGCCCACGTGCAGCAGCCCTTGCTGCGCCACCATGCCCCCGTGCAGAATGCGCGCGATCACCAACTCACCGCCCTCCACGCGGAACGTCACGCCCTGGGGGATGGGGGCGCGCAGGGTGAGGCCCCACCGTCCGGGGTCAGCCCCTCCATGTCTGTCCCCACCCACCCCTGACCCACAAAGCCCTCTTCCGCCACCCTGCAGAGGACGCTAATGGGAGAGGGACGCGGGCGTCCCGGAGAGGGTCCTGATACAGCTTGCCTGTGCCTGTGCGGCTGTGTGCACAGTGGCAGAGGTCTTCCCTGGGCAAAGCTAACACCACCCCCCCCTTCATCTTCAGCCCACTCCTGCCCTTCCCGGTCCCCTGCTGGCTCCTCCCAATGCCCCGCCCACACCGGCCCTGCCCACTGCCCTCACCAGATGCTCGCCAGCCGTCTTGCGGATGCCCACCATGCGCACCGCGTCCGGAGGCACCGGCTGGCTGCTGAACGTGGGGTCCAGGCCAGGGCTGGGGGGCGGGGTCTCATAGGTCTTGGAAGCCACAGAGTCGTGCGTCTCCAGTAGGGACTGGGGAGGTGGTGGGAAGAAGGGACTATGGGACCGCGCCCTGTGGTCCCTTCTCCCCCAGGCGCCTCCCCCTGCCACCCGCCCAGCCCAGCAGCCGGAACCTGGAAGTGGGGCTCCTGGAGGATGCGGGCCAGCTCGGCGGCCGCGCTGCTCCGCTCGGCCAGCTGGGCCAGGTCCCGTAGGATCTCCTGCACCAGCTCCAAGTTGTTGTCACCCACAGCCTCCAGCTTCGTCTCCTCCAGCCGTTCGTGGGCCTGGTGGGGGAGGGGCAGGAGAGGTGAGGCTGGGCGCTTTCCCAGGAGCCCCAGCCCCAGGTCCCAGGTCCCAGCCACAGCGCTGCCCCTGGCGACAACTTCCGCCCCTCCCTCCGACACCAGCACCCCCAGAGGAGGGCTCACAGGCGTAGGGACTCCCCTCCCCCACCTCGAGGTGGATTAGGAGCCACTTTAGGGAGGGGAGAAGCCACGGGGCAGCCCTTCCTTTCTACCCCCTTGCCACAGAGGGTCATCAAAAATTAACCTCCCCGGCTCCCAACACCCTGAGCACATCTGAGTTTAAGGACAGCTTTTTCACCCAATGGTCATGGGTGGGCGGAGCCTTGGAGACCCTGTGGTCCAAGATGAGGAGGCCAAGGAGGTCAGTAACTTCCCCAAAGTCACCAGGACTTGAACTTGGGTCCCCAGGCCCTCAGCCAGCGAGGAAGAGGGGAATCGATTCACATCTGGAGCCAGGAGAGGGCCTCCTCCCTACCTGCTGCTAATCTACAGCCTCAGGGCTCCAGGACAGGATGCTGGGGGGATTGGCCAAAGGAAGCCAGTGGGGAGGAGTCATCTTAGGTGGGTGGGGAAAGGGGGAGCCCCGTCCACCTCAGGGACCTAGGGGAAGAGGCCCTTGCCCTCTGAGACATTTGAAGAGCTGCAGACCCTTCATCCCAAAGCACTCTGGCACGGATGTTCTAAGAACAAAACCACTCTGCTACATAACCACGGTACCATGATCACAGGGAAACAGAGGAGAAATCTAACAGGTGTTCACAGCTGTCCCAGAAACACCCGTGAGGGTTTTCTTTTCTGATCCAGCACCCAGCCAAGGCCCATACACCCCACTCGGCCATCACATCTTTCTGTTTTCCTAGAATAAACCCCATGACGTCTGGGCTTTCGAACATTTTCTGGAAATCCAGGCCAGTGGTGTGCAGAATGGTCCACAGCTGGGTCTGATCGCCTCCTCACCATGGGCCCTAGGTGGAGTCGCTTAGGCGTGAGTTCCACATTTCTCGCGTACAAACGCCCCTTGGCTGAGACCAGGTGAACATCCTAGTTCCCAACAAGCCTTCACCAATGGATTTAGCCTCCAGTGTGGCCCTTATCTCCACAGATCATTATTATGTTGAGGGTGAAAACCAGTGGTCATGGGGGGGTGTGGGGCTGGCATTTGGCCTAGCAGTTAAGGTGCGGGTTCCCATATCCAAGTGCCTGGATTCAAGTCCTGGCTCCCGCTCCTGAGTCCAGCTTCCTACCCATGCAGTCCCTGGGACACAGCAGCAGTGGCTCAAGAGACAGGGCTCCTGCTGCCCACGTGGGAGAACTGGATTGAGTTCCCAGCTCCTGGCCCTGGCCTTGGCCCCAGCCTTGGCCCAGCCACTGCAGGCATTTGGAAAGTGCACCAGGGGATGGGAGAGCATGCCCTTTCTGTGTCTCTCTCTCCCCCTCTCTCCAGTTTTTTAAAAATATTTATTGGAAAAGGCGGCGGGGGGGGGGGAGGGGAGAGAAAGGGGTCTTCCATCTGTTGCTTCATTCCCCAAATGGCTGCAATGGCTGGAGCTGAGCAGGTCTGAAACCAGAAGCCTGGAGCTTCTTCCAGGTCTCTCTTGGGTGCAGGGGCCCAAGGACTTGGGGCATCTTCCACTGGACTTGGGCCATACTCCGATGCTTTCCCAGGCACATTAGCAGGGAGCTGGATCAGAAGTGGAGCAGCCAAGACTCAAACCAGCACCCACATGGGATGCCCGCACTGCATGGGGTGGTTTTACCCGCCATGCCACAGTGCTGGCCCCTGAAATAGTTTTAAAACATTTTTAAAAATCAGTGATTATCTAACTCCATCACTCCTGTTACATTTATTAGCATTCTACTCCAAGAAAGTCCCTCCCTTCTTCTCCCTGCCCCTTCACTGTCGCGCCAGTTTGAATGCACTGTGTTCTAATCCATCATCATCACCGTCATCACTGGCTCAGTGCATGCTGGATGTCTCTGCCCCACACCTGCGTCCCCCAGGCCCATTCCCACCAGTGCTCGGGCACTCTCCTCCGGCACAGGCTGGTCTGACACTTTCTGGAGCCAGCAACTGCTCGGTGGATGGCGTTTAGAACAAGGTCTGCAGCCAGCGCCCCCTGCGTCAGGGGGTGGAGTTTCCATGCTAAGACCTCACGGGAGCGCCTCATCTCTCCGGATCATCGCTTCTCCTTCCGCAAGAGCGCACTTCCCGATAAGGACCACGTTCTGCCCTTCAGCATTCAGCTTCGGAATCGCCATCGCAGATCACCAGGAGAAAATCCAGACTCCCCTGCACTCCCTGTCCTCCGGATCTCCTCGTCTGGAGGAGCCCAGAGCATCGGCGGCAACGTCTGGCCACGTGTGGCTGCCACACACTTGCCGTGTGGTTCGTGTGACTGAGGAACTGAACTCACTCAGGCATTTGTTTACTTAAGTGTTACCTTAGTCTGTTTTTGCTGTTCGGACAAAATATCTGGGAACTTTATATATAACAGAAATTATCTCATGTTTTGTAGGCTGAGAAGTTCAAGACCAAAGCACCGGCACTTGGTGTCTAGTGAGCGCCTTCTTTGTTAATGTTTTATTTACTGGGGCGGTGGGGTGGGTGAATGCAGAGAGCAAATGCTGTCCTCTGCCGGTTCCCTCTCCAGATTCTGCAATAAGCAAGGCTGGGTGTGGCCAGAGCCAGGAGCCAGAAGGACAATGCTGGTCTCCCACTGGGCGGCAGGAATCCAATTACCTGAGCCAGCAGCAGTGCCTCCCTGGGTCCACACTGATGGGAAGCTGAAGCCAGGAGCAGAGGCTGAACACGGGAACTCTGAGGGCGGAAGCGGGCCTCTTACCCACCAGGCCAAATGCCTGCACCTGGGGGAGGCCTGCGTGCTGCAGCTCCACACGGGCGCGCACAGTGCGGCACAGAGCGGCAAAGAGAGCCAGCTTTCCCTCCAGCCTGTCTGTAAGGCTGCTAATCCCACGCAGCACTGCCTAAAGGCTCCACCTCTTAATCCTGTTGCACTGAGGATCACGTTGCAACATGAGTTTTGCAAGAGATGCAAACACTCAGGCCATAGCAAGTGCTTTAACTTAAGGGGCAGGCATTTGGGGCAGCAGCTGGGACGCCCACATCCCATATTGGAGTGCCTGGGTTCAAGGTCTGACTACTCTGCTTCCAATTCCGGCTTCCTGCTAACGCGCTCCCTGGGAAACAGCAGTGACGGCTCAAGTGCGTGGGCCCCTGTCACCCACATGAGAGACCTGGACTGCGATCCGGGCTCCTGGCTTCAGCCTGGCCCAGCCCCAGCTGCTGCAGGCATTTGGGGAGTGAGCCAGCAGATGGAAGATCTGTCTGTCCCCCTCCCTTCATGTTTCTCTGCCTTTCAAATACAATGAAAATAAATAATTTAAAATTTTAATTCAAGTATTTAAACAAGTGGCAGCAGGTGGCTAGTGGCTACTGTATGAAATGGCATCCCATTAAGGCTGAGCTCTCCTAGAGGGTACAGCCAGAATGTTGAATTAATTCATTTTTCTGAATGACTATGCCAACAATTTGCTATAGAGATGAGATTTGCTCATCTGCCCTTAATTTAGAGTTTGCTTTTTTCATTCTTTTCTGAATCTTATTTTCTGAATATGACAACATCTCCATGGCTCATTCCAAATCTATATAAGGCATGAGCACAAGTCTCACTTGTGTCCTTATCCCCCCTTCACACTCACGCCCAGAGCCAGTCACTCGGAGTTTATGGAATGTCCTATCCGTCTTTCCCTTCCTGCATAGAAGGCAGAAAGCTGAGCAGCTCTGCCGCTGGGGCTGTTTGTTTGGTGCCGGCGGCTGACCCCAGGCTGACTGGAGTCCTGGCCCGCATCTAAGCAGGCATCCAGGTGAGTCCTAATATTTTGCAACCACATTGCAGCCCAAGAAGCCTGGCATAGCGCTCTCTGTCTGTGGAGAGCATCTGCCAAGTGGGTTCTCAGAACCCCTGCGGGGCAAGCAGCAAACACACCAAATCCCCCTCCACGGGCCCGGGCTGCTCCGCCCGCCCAGCAGCGCGGGCGGTGAGGTCCTCCTGAAGCTCACCGCGGAGGCTCAGCCCACCTTGGGATGTCTGCCTATCACACGGCTGAGCCTCGAGCGCCCCCTGGAGAGCGCCCGTAAGGGATGCCGGCACTCAGGCCGTGGCGTAACCCGCTGCACCGCAGCACCGGCCCCTGGTCATCTGAATTGTGAGGCGTAATTCTAAGTAGGTGGGGCTTTCCTCATCACATACCCATGTCTTCTCCTAGGATGCACACGGTTTACATTTTTTTAAAAAGATTTATTTATTTATTTGAAAGCTAGAGTTACACAGACAGAGGAGAGGCAGAGAGAGAAAGAGGTCTTCTGTCTGCTGCTTCACTCTCCAGATGGCCACAATGGCCGGAGCTGTGCCAATCCAAAACCAGGAGCCAGGAGCTTCTTCCGGGTCTCCCACGTGGGTGCAGGGGCCCAAGCACTTGGGCCATCTTCTACTGCTTTCCCAGGCCATAGCAGAGAGCTGGATCGGAAGAGGAGCAGCCGGGACTAGAATCGGCGCCCACATGGGATGCCAGCGCTTCAGGCCAGGGCGTTAACTGGCTACGCCACAA
This sequence comes from Oryctolagus cuniculus, assembly GCF_051225735.1. Classification (NCBI taxonomy): domain Eukaryota; kingdom Metazoa; phylum Chordata; class Mammalia; order Lagomorpha; family Leporidae; genus Oryctolagus; species Oryctolagus cuniculus. Next base: position 19,221,529 of record NC_142883.1, on the reverse strand, counting down.
GCCAGCCCCACGGTTTACATTTCCACATTTAGATTTCTGATCCTCTTGGGGTCCATTCTGATGTACAACATGAGGTATGGGTGATTCTGGCAAATTTCAAAAAACTGCCAGACGTCCCAATACCATTTATTAAAAATCCATAAGGGGGGCCAGCATTGTGGCATAGCAGGTAAAGCCTGCGGTGCTGGCATCCCCTATGGGTGCCAGTTTGAGTCCTGGCTGCTCCACTTCCAATCCAGCTCTCTGCTATGGCCTGGGAAAGCAGTAGAAGATGGCCTAAGTCCCAGGGCCCCTAGACCCACGTGGGAGACCCAGAAGAAGCTCCTGGCTCCTGGCTTCAGATCGGCACAGCTCCAGCCGTTGCAGCCAATTGGGGAGTGAACCAGCAAATGGAAGACCTTTCCCTTTCCCTCTCTCTCTCTCTCTCTCTCTCCCTCCCTCCCTCCCTCCTCCCTCTCCTTCTCTCTCTGTGTAACTCTTTCAAATAAATAAATAAATCTTTAAAATAAAATAAAAATCCATAAGAAAGGTATTGTTTATCTTCTTAGGGATGATAATGGCAGTATGACTATTTTTCCAAAAAGAATCCTTATCTCTTGATATACTCTATACTGGATACAGATAAAACTGTATAATGTCTGAGACCTGTTTCAAAACAATTCCAGACAGAGGGAGGAGGGCAGAGGGATGGGCGGAAGGAGGTTGTTGAAGTGCGAGGAAGGACGAGGAGGGTGCAGGATGCATTTTTTAAATTTTGCAAAGCAGAAAGGATTTTTTGAGGAGGGGGGGCGGAGTTCCGTTATACCTCCTAGGGAATTACCAGCCCCAGGAGTCAGTGAGATGGACGCAGCCCAGGCACACAGCATACTCGGCAAAGGCTGAGCCCTCTGCCTTCTGCCCCTCCAGCAGGACGGTCAGCGCTTCAGATGCCCTCTTACGGCCTGGCTGGGCCACGTTGCTAGGGATGAGGCAGTGGACTGGGGACGAGGACCAGCCCCCGAAGAGTTTTCCACCAAGCCCACATCATTCAGCTCCACACAGCCCACGTGCCCCTGAACGAGGGCCGGAGTCACCGCTGAACCGGGACAGCGCGCAGACACTGGGGCTCCGGGAGCTGAGCACAGACGCTCAGGCAGCAGCAGTGTCACCAAGGCAGCCCTAGCGGGGCCAGCTGTGGCCCAGGTGTCCTCACTGAGTATGAGAGAGGTCGCTGGCTGGGCTCTGGCACCTTCTGCCCAAGATGGAGGACAAGCTTCCGGAGGAGACTCGCCTGACCAACAGGGGGCCAGGGCCTCCTAGGCCGCTTGCCACCCCTCCCAGAAGCCGAGCCATCCCTCCTCCTGTGGCCACCCCTGGGGAATCCTACCCACAGACACAAAACCCCACCCTCCCAGTCCACGGGAGACCTCCAGTAGTCCATCACTCAAACACGAACCGCTTCTGCAGGCTGAGAGGAACGGGTTCTGCCCGCATGGTTGAAAACACCCAGCCAGCAGCACAGTGCACAACTCCCTGGGGCTTCAGAAACCCAGACGCAGCCCCCGGACCCTAATCTGTTCTCGTCGCTGGCTTGGGCCAGGCTTCTCTGTGGTTAGGTGATGTTGAATCAGATATTTTTAACGCTACAACAAGGCTCAAGAACCCACCACCCAAACCAGGACACAGCGCGACAACCTCCTTCATGTCACCACATGCCTCTCGCACCTGCTCACCCACCCCTCCCATGAGGCTACACTTCCCTGAAATGAGTTCAGTTTTTAATGGAAAGGCAGAGGCCGGTGTTGTGGCGCAGCAGGTTAAGCTGCAGCTTGGACGCGTGCATCCCATATAGGAGCTGTGGTTCACGTTCCAGCTGTTCCCTTGCCATCCCAGCTCCCTGCTAGTGCACCTGGGAGAGGGCAGAGGATGGTCTACGTGCTTGGGCCCCGGCCATCCATGTGGGAGACCAGGATGGAGTTCCTGGCTCCTGGCTGTGGCCTGGTCCAGACAACTCTCTCTATCTCTCTGTCTCTCTCCACACCCCCTCTCCCCCTCTGCCTTTCTAGATAAATAAATAAAATTTTTATAAAGGCAATCATGCTATTTATAAATAAAACCCCTGGGGATCTGATACCTTCTCACGTAATATTACTAAGTGAGCACTTATTTCGCTTGCTGCCTTTGCCTCACTGTTATTACACTAAGACTTCCTCTTATTTTTTGCATCAAGTGATACAGCACGCGCTGCAGGATTAGGGGCACCGACCCCAGGACAGGACAGCGATTGGCGTTTCTGTGGCAACCATGTGTTTCATTCTGCTCCGAAAACCAGCCCCGCAGGCAGGAGCTCAGGCTCACCGCAGAGCAGAAGCCCGGGCCTGGGACACAGCGAGGTCCTGGCAGAGCCAGTACCAGTGCCCAGCTCTGCCCGCTGCGGCTCCAGAACCACAACACGGCCGTCTCTCTGCAAAGCGCTCCCTCCGCCTTCCCACTCGGACCCTGCTGATCTTGCCAGGAAACAGGCAGTCCTCAATGGAGCCCAGCCTCCTCACGAAATAGCTCAGAAGTAAAGGCAGTTCCTGAGCGTGGGACGCCAGGAGGGAGAGCGACTCTCCCACGTGCAGGGAAGAGCCGAGCTCTTGGGTAAGTCAAGCAAGCACAGCTCTGGCTTTGGCCAATGTGACGTTAGCAGATGTGATGTCTGGTAAGGGCCTGGGGCTTCTCCTGCCACGAAGACCTCTGGGCCACCACCTTAGAGGCCCAGCCATCCCAGCCCACCCAACCCACCTACAAACGCAGGAGATCTGAACCGAGCCAAGCGGCGGTTTGTGATGGAGCCCAAGTGACCGACATATGGCTCCCCACTACCGCCATGTCCCTCATCAGAGTCTCCCCTAGAAACATCTCCAGACACATAGTCCTCTAGGGCCCTGGCTGGCTGGGCCCACCCTCCTTGTGAACTCCAGTCCCGTGGCTATGACCACATTGTAACACCTCTCTATGGCTTCCAGGGGTGGACGTTGGGCCTAGCAGTGAAGATATCCATTAAGATGCATGGATCTGGACCGGCACTGTGACATGGTGGGTTAAGCCGCCTGTGCCATCAGCATCCCATATGAGAGCTGCTTCAAGTCCCACATGGGAGAGCCTGATGGAGCTCCAGGCTCCTGGCTTTAGCCTCGCCCAGCCCCGCCCACTGGCGATATCTGGGGTGTGAACTATGGATGGAAGATTGTGTGTGTGTGTGTGTGTGTGTGTGTGTAAAACTCTGTTTTTCAAATAAATAAATAAATCTTTGGGAAAAAGAAAAAGATGTCCACATCCCATATCGTAGTAGCTGGGCTCAACCCGGGCTCTGCCCCTGACTCCAGCTTCCTGCTAATGCAGACCCTGGGGGCAGCGGTGACGGCCCAGGTAGCTGGGGTCCTGCCACCCACAGGGGAGACCCGGATTGAGTTCCTGGCCCCCAGATTCCTGTGGCACTTGGAGGAGTGAACCAATGAATGGGAGCTCTCTGTCTCTCCCAAATAAATTTTTTGCAAAAGCACTCCCACATCCTTGATCTCCATCCAGCCCCACGGCAACTCTGAGACAGGTACTATTCTCACTCCTCAGAGGAAATAACTGAAACTCAGAGTGGCTGGTGGGCATAAGTCACACAGCCAGTCAGTGAACCTTCTAGACCAACCCTGCACTCTTTCTTCTTTATCTCCTGTGGATTAGTTCACACGCCGCCTTCACGTTCTTCCCAGATGTCACCGTGGGAATCATTTTTCTGAACGTCTAAATGCCACCTGCCTTGGATTCTGCACCTTGGCCTCGCCTGCTGCTGGATCCATGTCAGCCCTCCAGACGCCCCCCAAGCCGCCAGGGTTCTCCGAGTTTGTTTCCTGGGGCAGTTCCCTGGCCACCTGTCCACCCAGCCCAGCCCCTCCCTCACTGCCTGCAACACCCCCAGAAGGAGAGCCAAGCCCATCTCCTCAAGGGGTTAGCAGCCACCATGCTACAGTTCCAACCCGACCCCACTCCTGTGGGTCCCTGGCTACTGCATCAGGAGAATCAAGTGTTTTCACTTGAATATGTTTTTTTTTTTTCTTTTAAAGAGAAAGACAAGACTTCCCATCTACTGGGTCACTCCCCCAAAATGCCCACAAGGGCCAGGACTAGGCCAGGTCAAAGCCAGCAGCTGGGAACTCAACCTGGGTCTCCCATGTCGGTGATAGGGACCTAAGTACTGGGCCATCGCCTGCTGCCTCTCAGGGTGCCCCTTAGGAGCACTGAAGCTGAATCTTTGACCACAGTATTTTTTCTATCAGGGTAGAAATTTATTTATGTATGGACAATCATTAAAATTGGTGAGGAGGAGGAAGAAGGTTCCATCATCCAAAGAAAGTCATCGTCAAGCCCAGCTTGGACAGTGGGGACAGTGAAGGGAGAGACTGTATCTTTTGATGAGATAGATGGTAAATTTTTTTAAATATTTATTTTTGTATTTGAAAGGCATAGTAAGAGAGAGAGAGAGAGAGAGAAGAGGTCTTCTATCTGCTGGTTTACTCCCCAAATGGCTGGAATGGCCAGAGCTGGGCCAATCTGAAGCCAGGAGCCAGGAGCCAGGAGCTTCTTCCAGGTCTCCCATGCGGGTGCAGGGGCCCAGGGACTTGGCCGTCTTCTACTGCCTTCCCAGGCCATAGCGGAGAGCTGGATCAGAAGTGGAACTTCCAGGACTCGAACCGGCGCCCATATGGGATGCCAGCACTGCTGCCCCCTTCCTTTTAATGAGCTCATACAGGGACTCCATGCTTGTTTATTTCACAGCCAGACAGAAGAAATCACTGGATCCAGGAGTAAGGAATCTTTTTTCCTGCAAAGGACCATGTGGCTATTTACATCATTCAGGGCCACACAAAATCACCAACTTAAAAATGAGCATGCTGGGCCCGGCATGAGTCCTGGCTGCTCCACTTCTGATCCAGCTCTCTGCTATGGCCTGGGAAAGCAGTAGAAGATGGCCCAAGTCCTTGGGCCCCTGCACTGTGTGGGAGACCTGGAAGAAGCTCCTGGCTCCTGGCTTCAGATTGGCTCAGCTCTGGCTGTTGCAGCCATTTGGGGAGCAACCCAGCGGATGGAAGACCTCTCTCTGTCTCTCCCTCTCTACTTCTCAAATAAATAATTTTTTAAAAACTGTTTTTAAATGAGCCTGCTATAGATGTATGGACTTCTGAGTCTTGCCTGTGGGTGCCTTGGCAGGGCCAGGCCAGATGACTTCGCCAGCCCTATGAGAACTGGACTATCCGACCCTGAGCTTCTGCCACCTCCAGGGCCCCCGTGTCACTGTCTCCCTGTAGGAGCAGTAGCTAAAGTGACAAGAGACAAAGTGGCCCCAATGAAACCAACTCCCAAATCCACAGCAGAAGGTTACAGATGTCGGCATTCAAAATGCCTGCACTCAGCACTTCCAACGCCCAGTGTCCACCCTAGAGAAACGCACACACGTGTGCAGAAGCAGGTGGATGGAGGATGTCACCACAGCACTGGCCTTGACAGAGAAAACTCAGCAACAACAACACAGCTGTCTCTCAAAAGGGGGACTGGGACAGAAACTGGGCTCTATTCTTAGGGTAGAAAAGTCACACCACAGTTAAAACAAGCCTATCTATCTACACATACCCATACATGGCCAATAGCTCTGTTATCTGTCTGAGTTAGACGTCTCAAAAACAGAAGCGGCTAACGTTATCATCCCATTTATGTAAAATTTTTAAACATATATAACAGGATATTTCATTTACAGACAAGATAAGCCAGTGTTGGGGCTGGCGCTGTGGCACAGCCAGTTAACGCCCTGGCCTAAAGTGCCAGCATCCCATATGGGTGCCAGTTCAAGTCCCAGCTGCTCCACTTCTGATCCAGCTCTCTGCTATGGCCTGGGAAAGCAGTAGAAGATGGCCCAAGTCCTTGGACCCCTGCACCCGCATGGGAGACCTGGAAGAAGCTCCTGGCTCCTGGCTTTGGATCGGTGTAGCTCCAGCCATTGCAGCCAATTGGAGAGTGAACCAGGGGATAGAAGACCTCTCTCTCTCTCTCTCTCTCTCTCTCTCTGCCTCTCCTGTCTGTGTAACTCTGACTTTCAAATAAATAAATAAATCTTTTAAAAAAAAAAAAGATAAAAAGATAAACCATTGTTTACCTGTAGGGAGGGAAAGCCATGGAAATGAGGAAGGAGGAGGTGCTGCCTACACCCTACATTTGAAAAAGAAAGAGCAGGTGGTTGGACCAGCACTTAAGATACCTGCATCCCACTTTGCAGTACCTGGCTGTGATTCTTGGCTTGGGCTCCTGACTCTAGCTTCCTGCTAACGCAGACCCTGAGAGGCAGTGGCAATGGCTCAAATACCTGGGATCCTGCCACCCTCGTGGGAGACCTAGACTGAGTCCCCGTCTTTGGTCCCAACCCAGTCCTGGCTGTTGTGGGCATTTGGGGAGTCAACCAGCACTTGGGAGGGCTCTCCCTCTGTCTGTCTCTCTATCCTTCTCTCCTTGTCAGACAAATAAGAAAAAAGAAAGAAGAGCAACAACAAAGCCACTGTGGCCAGGATGAACGCCTTGCAGATGCATCCTCGGGTTTGCGCCCTGACTCTGGCCACACGCGGAGTCACGCAACAACTATGCAGAGAGCATCTGCTGTGTGCAGAGGCTGCTCCAGGTCCTGGTGACGCAGCTGTGCAAGGAACACTTCTGCCCTTGTGGGGCCTACACGCTTGGTATCTGAAACATGCACGATCTATCTCATACCTTTTCTTATTTTCATAAATGAGTGCAACCCGCAGTCACTGAGTGAAAAGGAAGCTGCCTTTCTCCAGTCTGCTCAGTTCTCTCTTCCTCAGAACCTCCCACTATTTTTTTTAGGATTTATTTATTTATTTGAAAGTCAGAGTTACACAGACAGAAGGAGAGGCAGAGAGAGAGAGAGACAGAGAGAGAGAGAGAGACAGAGAGAGAGACAGAGAGAGAGAGAGACACAGAGAGAGGTCTTCCATCACTGGTTCACTCCCCAGTTGGCCATGATGGCTGGAGCTGAGACGATCCAAAGCCAGGAGCCAGGAGCTTCCTCCAGGTCTCCCATGTGGGTGCAGGGGCCCAATGACTTGGACCATCTTCTACTGCTTTCCCAGGCCATAGCAGAGAGCTGGATTGGAAGTGGAGCAGCTGGGTCTTGAACCGGCACCCATATGAGATGCCAGCACTGCAGGCAGCGGCTTTACCCATTATGCCACAGCGCCGGCCCCAGAACCTCTCACTATTAACCCTCTCAGCCTCTCCACCTCCTGCTGCTAACAACCTCCCCCGCCCTAGCCATCTCACAGATGACAAGGTGACCAGGCGGGTCCCAGGGACTCGGCTCTTCCCCTCCAGCGGGACCTGGTCCTCCTCCACAGCCTGCCTGAGACCAAGTCCCCACCCTACCTGTAGAAAACCCACTGCCTGCTGTACTGCTCTTTCCCCCGAACCAACCATCGCTGCTGCTGCCAACTGCTATCACCCCCACCACCATTCCCTGAAGACCCAGGGGACTGCCTCGGTCATTGCCCCTCCCCAACACCCGCCATGGCCCCAGATCCAATGCCCACGTAGACACCACATCCACCCCACACTGAGCCTTCCACCCCAGACTTCTTCAGGGCTGACCATGACTGACCTGCCCACCACAGCCACGCGACATTGCCGGGTCATCCTCCCGGGAAATCTCCCACCTCCCGCCTCCCTCTCTCTGCCCTTGGCCTCTGCTGCTCCATCTATCCCGTCACTTACCCCCAAACACTGTGACCTCGGGGATCCCCCAGGCCTTTGCCCTTTCTCTCGCTGCCTCTCCATCCCCTCCCAGCCTGGGCCCCAGACAAGGCTCTGGGCTGCTCTCACCAGCTCCCTCCTTGCCCTCCCCTGTACCTCGGCCTTCATAATACACCCTGGGTCCAGGCCATCTCTTGTTTCTCTTCACCCTGGACCAATGACATGGCACTCGGGCTCTTGCCCGTCTGACTCCCACTGCCCGCCAGGGGCAAGCCCCACCTTCACTCGGAATCCCGCCCCCGACTCCATTCCCAGGAGGGGCCGCCCTACCTTTTCCACCCAGTTTCCCCGGCTCCCAGCCTTGCCTCAGTCGTGGGCACCCTCCTCACAGCCCACGAATCCCAGGCACCTTGCTACACCCAGCACCAATTTACACCAACACACCGGGAGCCCCATGACCACTGCTCCAAGCGCACCCCACATTGAACCACAGTCTGGCTTTCCCAACTGGTCTCCCCAGCACCGGGCGTGATCCTTCCAAGGTTCCCCATGAGGCTGCCAAAGGGGCGTTCCATGTGCCACCATCACAGCCCTGCCTGAAACCCACAAAGCCTCCGGACGCTCGCAGGAGGGTGCCCTGCGCACCCCCCATCCCGAGCGCACATGCCCTGTCTTGCACTTGAGCTCCAGCCTCGCACCAGCACTCAGAGCCCTCGAGCCCTCCTGACTGTCCTCACCCCGTCTTCCTGCTCATGTTCTTCCCATGGTCCAGGATGCCCGCCCTGTCCCCATTCGTCTACCCTCTGCTCAAGTGGCCCTTCCTCCAGGAAGCCTGCCCTGCCCCGAGAGGCTGGGGAAGGCACTCACCTGTCCGTTATGCTCCCCAAACCCCTAGTGCATTGGCCTCTATCACTGCCACTGCCAAACTGCTACATCATTCTCTCTTCCAGTGGGTCTCTCCCCAACCTGACACACAACAGGTGATCTTAAAAGGACATCTGTGTGGCCGGCACTGTGGCTCACTAGGCTAATCCTCCGCCTGCGGTGCCGGCACACCAGGTTCTAGTCCCTTGTCAGGGCGCCGGACAGAAAGCCATCCTGGCTTCGGATGCAGCCGGTGCATCGCACTGGCCGCAGCGGCCATTGGAGGGTGAACCAAATGCAAAGGAAGACCTTTCTCTCTGTCTCTCTCTCTCACTGTCCACCCTGCCTGTCAAAAAAAAAGAAAAGAAAAGAAAAAGAAAAGAAAAAAAAGAAAAAAAGGACATCTGTGGGCTGGCGCAGTGGCACAGGAGGTTAATCTTCTGCCTGCGGTACCGACATCCAATATGGGCACTGGTTCTAGTCCCAGCTGTTCCTCTTCCAATCTAGCTCTCTGCTGTGGCCAAGATGGCCCAAGTGCTTGGGCCCCTGCACCCACATGGGAGACCAGAAGGAAGCACCTGGCTCCTGGCTTTGGATCGGCACAGCTCCGGCCACTTGGGGAGTGAACCAACAGAAGGAAGACCTTTCTCTCTGTCTCTCCCTCTCACTGTCTGTAACTCTAACTCTCAAATAAATAAATAATCTTAAAAAAAAAAAAAGAAAGGACATCTGCAAGGGGCCAGCGCTGTGGTTTAGTGGGTAAAAGCCACCACCTGCAGTGCTGGCATCCCATGTGGGCACCGGTTCGAGTCCCGGCTGCTCCACTTCCAATCCAGCTCTCTGCTATGGCCTGGGAAAGCAGAAGAAGATGGCCCAAGTCCTTGGCCCCCTGCTTCCATGTGGGAGGCCCAGAAGAAGCTGCTGGCTTTGGATCAGTGCAGCTCCAACCGTTGTGGCCAGTTAGGGAATGAACCAGTGGATGGAAGACCTCTCTCTCTCTCTCTCTCTCTCTCTCTCTCTGCCTCTCCTTCTCCCTCTGTATAACTCTGACTTTCAAATAAATAAATAAATCTTAAAAAAAAAAAAAAAAAGGAGGGCCGGCGCCGCGGCTCACTAGGCTAATCCTCCGCCTAGCGGCGCCAGCACACCAGGTTCTAGTCCCAGTCGGGGCGCCGGATTCTGTCCCGGTTGCCCCTCTTCCAGGCCAGCCCTCTGCTGTGGCCAGGGAGTGCAGTGGAGGATGGCCCAGGTGCTTGGGCCCTGCACCCCATGGGAGACCAGGAAAAGCACCTGGCTCCTGGCTCCTGCCATCGGATCAGCGCGGTGCGCCGGCCGCAGCGCGTGTGCCGCGGCGGCCATTGGAGGGTGAACCAACGGCAAAGGAAGACCTTTCTCTCTGTCTCTCTCTCACTGTCCACTCTGCCTGTCAAAAAAAAAAAAAAAAAAAAAAGGAATCTGTAGGCCGGTGCTATGGCATAGCAGGTTAAGCCTTTGCCTGCAACACCAGCATCCATATGAGCACTGGTAGAATTCCAGCTGCTCCACTTCCGATCCAGCTCCTGCTAACGTATCTGAGAAAGCAGCAGAGGATGGCCCAGGTGCTTGGGCCCCTGTACCTCGTGGGAGATCTGGAACTCGTGGGAGATCTGGAAGCTCTTGACTCTGAAGCCTGGCCCAGCCCTGCCCATTGTGGCCATTTGGGGAGTGAACCAGTGGATAGAAGATACCTCCCTCTCCTCTCCCTCTCTACCTCCCTCTTTTTCTCTCCCTCTCCCTCTCTATCTCTCTGTCTCCCTCTCCCTGTGACTCTGCTTTTCAAATAAACAAAAAATAAATCTTTAAAAAATAAATACATCAGGGTTAGTTCTATGGCACAGTGGGTTAAGGCCCTGGCCTGTGGCACCAGCATCCAATATGGGTACCAGTTCAAGTCCTGGCTGCTCCACTTCTGATCCAGCTCCTGCTAATGCACCTGGGAAAGCAGTGGAGGATGGCCCAGGTGCTTGGGCCCCTGCACCCACATGGGAGACCTGGAGGAAGCTCTCGGCTCCTCGCTTCAGCCTGGCCCAGTCCTGGCTGTTGTGGCCATTCCGGAGTGAACCAGCAGATGGAAGATCTCTCTTTCTCTCTCCCTCTTTCTTTCCCTCTCCCTATACTCTGCCTTTCAAATAAATAAAAAATAATTTTTTTTGGACAGGCAGAGTGGACCGTGAGAGAGAGAGACAGAGAGAAAGGTCTTCCTTTTTCCGTTGGTTCACCCCCCAATGGCTGCTGCAGCCAGCGCACCACGCTGATCCAAAGCCATTAGGGCAGGAGCTGTGGCACCATTCGCCCCCATTAACACCAACCCTGATTCTGCCTGTGCCTCCCCAGGCACAGCCCCTGGGCCCCCTCCTGGAGTACTGTACCTTGGCCAGGGATCTCACTATCGGACTCTCCATAATGCCTCGAAGGAAGATCAGGTCCAGCTCCGCGGCCCCCGTGGCGCTGGGGAGAGATCCCAGATTGTCCAGGACCTGCTGCATGGCTGGGGGCAAAGGGCAGGTGGTCAGACGCAGGTGCCAGCAGGGCACAGCAGACACACAACACCGCCCCTCCCCCACCAAATCACAAAGACCACCCCTCCCCAGCAGCACTGCCCTCCCTGCCCAGCGCAGGCACCCCAGGCCCTTGAGTGCCTGGGACAGGGGTCCTAAGAGATGGGGGACAGTTTCCGTGGCCTGTTCTCTCCACCCTAAGCAATGGCAGCCTGGATAGGCTGGGAAGCTCCAAACAGCAGGAAGTGGACTCTGGGGGCGGGGAGAGAAAGGGAAGCAGGTGTCAGGTTCTTCCCTGCACCAGAGAGCCAGGGCCCCCTCAACCGGTAAAAATCAACGTGTAAGACACAAAGACCAAGCTGAGGCTCAGAACACGGGCAGGAGCTGGGGAAACAAGCACCCAGGGCTTCGGCCAGCTGGGGGCACCCAAAGGCAGAGGTCAGACCAAGTCCTCGCAGGAGTCAGCAAACTCTGAGCCTGGGTCAGGACACGAGGACGTCAGAAGCTGGGCCACAGCAATACCACCCAAGATCTGAGGATGGGAGGCGCGCATGCACCCGCCGGGGGCAGCGATGGGCAGGGGGTATCATTACTCTGCCACCCTGCCACCCACGCCTGCATCTGCCTAACAGCACCCAAGCCCTGAGGAGAGGGGGCAGATCTGCTTCCCCGGCACCTCCCAACGCCGCCAGTGCCCCCTCCTCCTGGAGGAGCGGGGGTGGCGAGAAGGGGGCTCTGAGGCTGCAGCTGGCAGAGACGGTCAGCGTCTCCTATCGGCCTGCTCTCCTGAGCCCTTTTGCCCCTGCCTGGGCTGGGCCCTGGTCAGAGACCTACAAGGTCCTCAGTGCGCTGTCCAAGGAGCCTGGACCCCTCCCATTCTGCCCGGTATGCTGGGAGCCCCCTCCGGGGTCACCCCCTCCCGCCCCAAGCCTGCCAGTTATGGGGGAGGGCTGACCAGAGCGCTCGGTGCCTTCCGCCCAAGCCCCCTCTCCAGATGCCCCAAACCCCGCTGAAGAGCAGGTGAAAGGGCCCGTCCTTCCCTACCTTCCCTCCGGAGCTCCGCTTCCTCAGAGGAGCCCAGGGACAGCCCCTCCAAAGAGGTCTCGCTGCCTGGGCTGCCTGCCATGGTGCCCCCAGCCCCGGCCCGGGCAGCAGCCTCCACACGCTCGCTGCCCGACCGCTGCTGCAGGCGGCAGCGCTGGAGAAGGCGGAACTCGGGGGAGCGCCTTCTGCAGAGGCAGCCAATAGCAAGGCTCGGACGCCCTGATCGCCCTGCCGATTGGCAGAGCCGCGCCGGGCGTTGTCGGGTGGGGTGGGGGCGGGAACGTGAGCAGGAGGAGGGCGAAGGCAAGGAGAGTACGCATCCAGCCCAAGGCCCGATGCCCGCGGTTTCAGTATCACTGTGGATGCGGAGGAGGGTTGGGGGCAGGGGAGGCGAAGTGTGATACCCCCTTAGGACAGCACGGAACTCAAGGGGTGAGGGTCCTGGGCCCATTTTGTCCATGCCCCCCCTCATTCCTGAAAGTCCCTTATCCAGCACGCTCCAAGCCACCTTCTCCCTGTGCCCTCTGTCCTCTGCTCTCTGTCCCGTGCCCAGGCCTCCAGGCCAGTTCTTTCACAATGACCCCCTCAGTCAAGGGAAGCCCCCAAGAGCAACACCCAGGCATCGGCCAGGTGGCGTCTTTGCAACCCAAAAACCTCCCTAGCAGCCGTGCAGCAACCCAAGGGGAGGATGGCACCACAGGGGCGGGAGGGGGCCAACCTCCACACCCCATCTCCTGCAGATTTTCTGGGGTAACAGGCTGATCCAGAACAGGGGGCAAGCCAGGCATCTTGGAACTGGGGAAGGGAAAGAAAAGGCAAGGGCACGTCCCTGCAGCAGGAGTAAGGGTGGGCAGGAGGGAGGGACTTGGCAATTGTCCCGGCCCCATGCCCCCACTCCTCTGAGACCCAGCACCCATGAGGTCACCACCAGGGCCCCACTGCAACCACCAGCCAGTGGGTCCCTGAGGAGTGGCACCAGGTTGCACTGCACCCTGGTTGCCATGGCAGCAGGCAGGCTTACACACCGGGACAGTAACCTAGGCATGCAGGAGAGATTTAAAGGGACAGCTCCACTGGAAAGCAGACCCACACCCCAGGCCTTGATGCAAAGAGAGGAGGGAGTCTCAGGAAAGGAGGCAGGCAAGACCACAGGTCAGGAGATGCCAGCGGTGAGACAGCTGAGCTCTCAGCCTGTGCTGCCACTCACAGACCCCCACCCCACCCCACCCCCGGGAAAGGGGCCCTTCCCCCTACTCAAGTAGAGTTGGCGTCTCTCTGCCAGGGGAATGCCCTCACACCACTCCCCTCCTTCCACAGTGGCAATGACCTACTGGGGGGGGGGGGGAGCGGGTCCTTGCTAGCTTCCCCCTTTGCCGAGCCCAAGGCAAGGGTTTTTCAGGGAAGGGCAAGGGCGGGGAGGAATAGCCTGGCTACAGAGGCAGGGGTGCAGCCGTCCCCCTATTAGTCCTGTAGGAAGTACAGTGACTGCCAGGTGACAAAGAGTAGGGGCCATGGCTAGATTTGGGGGGCCAGGTGGGAGCAGAGGGCTGCCTGTGCGTGTGTGTGGGGAAGCCAGAAGTAGCTGGTGGCACACCAGGGGAGCAGGGACCTGCACCCATACCTATACCCCTGGGCGCCACTCTGCTCTGTCCCAGCCACGTCCCCAGCAAATGGCCTACCGCAGGGAAGCCACACTGCTGGCCCGCTCCTCCCCTCCCCCCCACCCCCACCGGGCACTATTAATGGGTTTACGGGGCAGTCCCAGATTGAGAGGCCTTTAATCACAGGCTCAGGGATGGGTTTAATTAAACCGCTTACAGTGGGGCCCAGGCAGGCTAGAGCAGGGACAGAGCCCCGGGGGCCCAGCAGGCTGGACAGGAGGTGAAGCCTGCAGAAGCTGGGGACATTGGGACAGCTTCTCGGTGGCCCAGAGGGGTCTCTCCTGGCCAACTAGGCTGTCACAGTGTCATTCACGGCAGCGTTCACTTTGCGGGCTCACTTTCCCAGAGGGGGTGGCATCACGCTAACAGCATGGGGAGCGGGAACACGCGGCAGAGTCAGGGGCAGGGCCCAGAGCCGGGGTGGGGGTGGGGGTTGGGGTGCTGTACAGCCAGAGGCCAGGAGGCAGGGTTGCTCCACCAGCTGGGTGTAGCTGCTACAGCCCTAGAGAGCCTGAGCCCCTGGTGCCGCGGGATCGCTGAGTGCACTCAAGGGGGCCCACGAACCCCCACGAAGAGTCCACACGAGAACAACTGTCTAGGGCCGGATTCTCTGAGATCCAGGACCAGTGAAAGCTAAGAACTCCAGTGCGGTCCCATCGCTTCACTCTCATGGGAACTGGGACCCTCAAAGGCACAGGGTCAACGCCAGATGAGTCAGCCGCAGCACAGCTGCATCGCTGCACACCCTCCTGCCGGCGACCTGCCTTCCTGTCACAGCCTCCCAGTGCCACATCAGCCTCATCACGGAAGAGGCCAGGCAGCTCCAGAGCTTCCCAGCTCTCCCGCAGCTCCGCCCCGGCCCTGAAACTTCCTGAAGAACCGACCCCAGCATCCCGACCTGGGTCCTTGTCCCCACACTCCCAGCTCCCTGTGCCCCAGCACTCCGGGGCCCACCTCCGACACTTGCTGGGTGGGGGGACACCACACTGTGGACTTGGCCCCACAGGGACCCCCACGGAGGAGATGGCCAGAGAGGCTGCCTGAATGCACGGCCAAGCGGCTGTTCTCCTGGGAGCTGTGAAGAGCCTGGGGGCTGCTCGCTGCCCCCAATCCCTTGCCTGGCACCCTTGGAATCATGGGAATCAGCTGACATCCTCGCCCCCTTCTTACCAGATTCAGAGTTGGTGGCGGCAACTGGCATGGTGAGGTCAGCGAGGGCTGCAAATGTGCCTCCTGGAGAGGGGGAAAGAAGCATGAGAAAGAGGGGGGCAGAACCCCAGGGAGGGCCGGGGGAGGGTCTCCCCTTCCGGAGCAGGGTGGGGAGAGAGGCCCTGGAGCAGGGGGCTGGATTCCTGGGAGGCTGCAGAAGCAGACGCCATGCCCTATCTATTTCTCGGAGAAGGAGGATCAGAGGTTCACTGCATTGCCCTGGGTCACAAAGCTCCTAAAAAGAAGTTGGGGGGGGGGGGGCTCCAGAACTTGAATCAAAAGCAGGAAGGGTGACTGTTCCCTGACTGTAAGCTCCATGACAGCAAGAAGCTCATCCATTCCCCTTGACCCTGGAACCCAGGCCCAGTGCAGTGCGGGTGCCCTACAAACATTTGTGTCTGGGGCCAGCCCTGTGGCCCAGTGGGTTGAGCCACCGCCTGTGACATCAGCATCCCATATGAGCGCCAGTTCAAGTACCTGCTGCTCTGCTTCCTATCCAGCTCTCTGCTAATGCGCCTGGGAAGGCAGTGGAAGATGGTGCAAGTACTTGGGCCCCTGCACCCATGTGGGAGACCCAGATGGAGTTCCAGGTTTCTGGCTTCAGCCTAGCCAAGCCCCAGCTGTTGTACCTACTGGGGAGGGAGATCTCTCTCTCTCTCTGTAACAAGAGCTTTTAATTAAATAAATCTTAAAGAACATTTGTGTCCAGCTGACAGAATGATATCCTACCTCTTAAGGCCTCTCTCCCCTCTCCCCATCTTAGCCCAGAGTTGGGACAAGGTGAGCAGGGGGCTCCAGGTAGCCTGAAACATGGACTCCCCTTTTCCTGGGCTGGCGTGAGCTGCTGGATAAAACCCTAATTCCCCAGTTGCCATGATGACAGGGGGCAGGGGCTCACAGCAGAGGAGCAGGGGAAGCAGCCTGGCAATGCCCACTTTAGGACCAAATGCCTGCTGGGCCCCAGGGCGGAGGGGAGCCACAGCCACTTCATCTCCCTCCACCCCTAAAAAAATGTTTCTTGGGAAGACCTCTCTCTGAGGTCAGTAAAACCCTCTCTGCTCAGCTCCCCTCCCAGGCCCAAGCTTGTCACAAAGGTGAGAGGCAGGGCTCCCCTTCCTTCTGAGCCCAGAATGGGGTGCTCAGGGAGAGGAAGGACACCCCCCTCAGGCCAGCTCGCAGGCTGGGAGGAATGCCCAGGAGCCGCTGTCCAGCCAGGGCCTCTGGGGCCAATCCCTCCGTCCCTACTCCTGGAGAGCAGGGGGAGGGCCTGTTCATCCTCCCTCACCCCGCCCCCCCCCCAACCTGGAACCTGAGGCTCTCTCCTGGCTGACTCTGCTCCTCCCGATCAAGGCAGCCGCAGGGGCACAGGGAGCCTCCAGGCCTGGCAGGGGGAAGCAGCAGGAGGATCCTGCATGGAATCTCCTGGCCCAGAAGTCCTGCCCAGGCTGCCCGTTTTCTCCCTGGGAAGTCCTTTCCCACGGCACCAGCTGGCTCTGCCCCACCCCCACCCAAGCCCACAGGAGGACATCGGTGCCAGGCAAGCCAGCCTGGCTCTGTGCCAAGGTCTGGGGCCCAGGCCTGTCTCTGGGAACCCTCACCTCGGCTTCCAAAAGCCCGGGCCCAGGTGCCTCCTCACCCTGGCCTCCCAGCTCTCCCAGGCACCCAGTGTCCCAGGCACTGTCCTCTGGCTTCTCACCCCCCCACCAGCGATCCACATACAAAGAGGTGGGGAGGAGACAGGTCTGACAGAGGCGCTTTGGAGACGCACAGCTCGTGGGCAGGGCCGGACAGAACCGAGGGCAGAGGCAGGGGTCTAGAAGCAAGCCGACCTGCCGCCCCCACCCATCGACCCAGCCCAACACGCCCGGCGCTAGGACCTTGGGGGGGGGGCGTGTTTCGAGCCTCAGCGAAGGCTCCTTGCGCGGCCGCCAGAGACGGGGGATGAGGTCATTGAATACCCACCCCCCCTCACTCTAACCCTCATCCCCCCCTTCCCCAGCAGTTGCCCTAACTTTGCACACTGGCTCCCCGGCGTCCCCCCAACCCCCTGGCCCCCTGAACTGGCCCCCACCCACCCACCCACGGTCGGAGAGGCGGGAGAAACAGCTCGCCCCCTTCCCTCAACCCCTCCCAGGAGAAACGCAGGTGTCGGCCTCCCGGGGTCGGCAGGTTGCCTCAGGGACTGAGCGCCTCCTCCGTCTGGCTCGCCCACCCCCGGAAGCGCGAACCGCGAGATTCTTACGTAATGCCCGGCTTCCAGGTCCCCCCAACCCGCACAGCCCCCCGGGAGCGGCCGCGACGGTACTCAGACCCCCGCTTGGCTCCTCCAGTTCCCGCTGCCACTCTGGAGCGCTCAGCCAGGGGAGGGGGCCGGCGTCCGGGGCCAGGGGGTTTGGTTTTCCCTTTGAGCACCCCAGAAAGAGGGCCCGGGGGCGGGGGGCGGAGAAGAGAGACGGGTCTGTGGGGAAGGGACCCAGGGAGTTTGGACCCCAAGTGCCAGGACGGGAAGGAGGCAGGCGTCTGGGGTGCGTGCTGGCCCGGGGGTCGGGTTCGCGTACCTGCGCCCCGGGGAGCCCCTGGCTTGGGGCGGCTCCAGCGCAGCCCGGCGCTCGGCGTTTGTTGCTTGTCAATCGCTAGCCCGGCTCTTAAAGCGGCGAGGCCTCCGCGGCGCCAGGGGGCGGAGACAGAAGGGAGCGCGGGGAGGGCAATTCGGGGGAGGGGGCGAGAAAGCGTTCTGTCCTCGGCTGGCTGGGGGCCGCAGAGGTGGTGGTTAGGGGCTCAGCCCACGGCCCCCAGCTCCCTCCCTCTCGGAGAAGCACGGCCTGAGATCCGCGCGCCCGGAGATCCCTTAAAAGGGCCACGGTGAAAGCCACAGCCGAATGGGACCGCTCCTCCTCCTGGGCTTGCACCTGCGGTCCAGTGCTCGCCGTCCTCGTAGTCCTTCCCAGCGAGGGGACGGAACGGGAAGGCATTAGAGTATCAGCCTCTACGGGACTCCGGGCAGCTCGGAAGAACTCGAATGGTGGGTACCTAGATCTCGCTCTTTCAAGAAATTTGCAAAGGAAAAAAAAATGTATTCGTGAAGAGGTTGAGACTATTTTAGGTCTGCACAGGGGAGTTGATCTTTGCCTCTTTTGTTTCTTTGTTTAAAGCAACTCTGCCCTTCCTCAGTGGCATCCGAAAAAGCTAATAAAGGGTTAACCCCATGGTCAGCCTGGGCCCAACCTTGGGCTCCACCCAGACCTGCTGGTGGATGATAGCGCTGGAAACCGCCTTTTCCAGCGCTGGGGCCTGTAGCGCCCTCGCTGCCCTCCCTGGCTGCTGGGCCACTCTATGACAGGCATTACCCTTCTTCCTTACCAACAGATCTCCCAAGATCAGAGATAGACTGCATCTTGGAGACCTGATGGGAAATCTTAGAAATGGTTTGAACCTAGGAATCCATCACCACAGGCCCTGGGGTCCCCAGGGGTCTCAGCTCGCCCCTGAACCCCGAAGGTATAGGTTTAAGAACAGGTACAGGGAAAAGCCAAGAGGGGCTGAACGCAAGACCAGTGGTTCCGTTGCCCCTCCTTACCGTCCCCCAATTTAGGGAGGGAGGAGAGAAAGTGAGTGCCCCCAGATGGTGGCGACTGGAATTGCAAGCTCCAGTCTGACCGCCCAGGCTTCCGGGAGCACAAGGCTTTGCCCTCTCCTCTGCCTTTAAGCAAGCAAACTCAGGAAAAGAGGGCCCCCTCCCATTATAAAGGCCACCTCCCACTACTGTCTGCCCCCCAGTGCACGGAGAAAACATCAGCTATTTGCATTTGGCATTTGGTTGGGGGAGCAAAGGATTTTAAATCTCTCCAAAATCGTTACCACCCCTTAGCAACCCAAAGCAAACTTTCAGTCCCATTCAGGATCCCCAGGACCAGATGGGCTCCCAAATCCCAGCCCTACAGAGGGGGCGAGCTGAACACGTGCTTTGTGCAGGCCACCTCTCCCTGCCAGTGAGCCAACAGGCGTCTCTCTGACAGGGCCTTCAGAACGCCAGCGGCTCCCATCTGTCCCGGGCCTTACAATTGATGGATTGTTGTGTTCTCACAGCAGCACAGTGAGGCTGCAGGCCGAGCAGAAGAAGCCTTGCCCGATGCACACTAGCATGCCCCCGTGTTGTTCCGGAAGGTGCAGTTTGTGTGACACTGGGATTAGATAGCGGTCCTGACCGCCAGGAGCTCACAGGCTGGGGTGGAGGTCCAGGAGGGCTATGTCACAGAGACACAATGCACTCTCTGTGGGTTCAGGAAGTGTTCCAAGCTGGGCTCCCAAAGGAATGAGGATGCTACTGGATGCTGGAAAGGGAAGCAGCTTTGGGGATCCACAGTGAACCCCACAGCACTGTTAGAGGCTGCCCCCCACCCCCAGCCACACACACACACACACACCCTGAGTTTTCTCTCTGGGTCTGTGGTTAGCTCTGCCTTCCTCTTCCCAGAGGCCACAAGAGTGAAGGCACTGTCTCTGATTCCCCTAAAGTCAAGAGTTTTCTCTGATGAGTGTTCAGCCTGAAGCTTTGGCAATCAGGGCTTAAATGGAACTAAAACTCAGGATCCATGTGAATTTCCAGTAGATGGACCAGAGTGATGTTGCACTTCTGGGAATGGCCAACAGGGGCCGCCATGCCCAGCCTATCTTTCTATCCCAGCCTCAGGGCTTCCTGCTTGTCTCCACTCCCGCAGCTAGGCAGAGTCTGTCTTAGGAACATTTTTTTCTCTTTTGTCTCAGAGGGAGAGAGAGAGAGAGAGAGAGAGAGAGAGAGAGAGAGAGTGAGTTCGTTCCCATTTGCTGGTTCACTCCTCAAATGCCCACAACAGCCAAGGCTTGTGGGACTCCATCCAGGTCTTCTACGTGGCCAGCAGGGACTCGGCTGCTTAAGCCATCCTGCTGCATCCCGGGGTCTGCATTAGCAGGAAGCCAGATTAGGAGCTAGGACTCAAACCCACACAGACTCCAACGCGTACCACAGGTGTCTGAACCGTCATCCTGACTGGCTGGGTCAGGCACCCACCCTCAAACCTCTCCAGCTGGCTATAGTTTAGACCCTCGATGCTGAGAGAGAGAGAGAGAGAGAGAGAGAGAGAGAGAGAGAGTTATATAGACATTTGCTTATAAATTATTGTATATGTGCTACTGAAGTAACGTAGAATATTCACATATACCACAAATTAAAAGATTATTTTAAAACTATAAATAAAAGTCCATACATTTCCTTCCCACCCAAAGGGTCATCTTGCACACCCAAGGTGCACCCCACTTGGGAAACCACTGTTCTTTTTTTTTTTTTTTTTTTTTTTTTTTTTTTTTTGACAGGCAGAGTGGACAGTGAGAGAGAGAGACAGAGAGAAAGGTCTTCCTTTGCCGTTGGTTCGCCCTCCAATGGCCGCCGCGGCCGGTGCACCACGCTGATCCGAAGGCAAGAGCCAGGTACTTCTCCTGGTCTCCCATGGGGTGCAAGAGAGAGCTGGCCTGGAAGAGGGGCAACCGGGACAGAATCCGGCGCCCCGACCAGGACTAGAACCCAGTGTGCCGGCGCCGCAAGGCGGAGGATTAGCCTAGTGAGCCGCGGCACCAGCCGAAACCACTGTTCTAAAAGAAACGCTATGATCCCTCCCCAACCCAGCCTCAACAGAACAGCCAGACAAATGCTTTGCCTTCCCTTAAGAACCCCTTGATCCCCCTACAACCTCAGGACAGAGCCCAAAGCACCCCTCCAACAGCCTCCCCCCCACCAACCCCCAGCCGCCACCTGCCTGTGCTCTGGTCAGATTGCCCGGCTGGAAGGCAGAGACCAAAGGAAGCGGGCTCCTTGCCCTTGGGTTTGCTCTGCATGCCATGCTGTTGGGGTGGAATATTCTGGAAGCAGACCATTCTGTGTTGAAATCCTGGCTCAGCCGGTAGTTTACGCTGGTTACATAATCTCCCTGGGCCTCCATTTCCACATCCGTGCAATAGGGCCAGCCACCTCCACCTTGGGAGAGGACAGATGTAGAGCAGCCGCCACAGTGCCTGGCATACAGAAGGCACTCTAAATGCAGCTCTGTGGGCAGGCTCGTGCTGGATGCCAGCTGGGCGGGGGGCTGGCGTCCCTGACATGCCCTCCTGGGAAGGAGGACTCCCCCCAGGGCTTCTGGAGCCTCCGCTCTCTGGTGCAGGTAGCGTGTCGTCTTCCCACTGCCCACACACCCTGTGGGGCGCCGTGCCCAGCCTCAGCTAGCGTGCCACCCACTTCTGTCAACCTCTGTCCCTCCAGGTGCCAAGGGCTTCAGGGTGGCACCAGGTGGTATGGTCAGGAACAGGTGAGGGAGACATCGCAGAAGTCAGCGCAGGCCCGGAGGGGAGGGGAAGAATCCTGCTGCCTGTGCCCATAACCCAGCATCCACTGTGGGAGACTCTGCACACAGAGCCACCCTGGAGTGCCCCTGGAGGCCCAAACAGGGCAGGGATTTGTGGGAAGAAGGTGAAGAAGCAGAGTGTGCCAAAGTAGCGAGCAGACCTGGGGAAGCAGGGAAGGCCCTGAGGTGGCTGTTTGGAGACAGAGGAGTGTCTTGGCTTGAACTGGGGACCTGCAGGACTGTGTGACCATACATGTACTCACACGCCGGCACACACCTGCACACGCACTTGGCGCATGCTGCTTCCCTCTGCTGTTGCCCCACAGCATGTGCAGAGCAGACTGGGGCTGGACAGAAGGGAGAAGGGCCGTGGAGAGCCCTGGGTGACCTCGGGGAGCCCCCGGGCCTGCGCTCTGTCTGCTGTCGTGGGGGCAGCTAACGTCTGCGTCACAGGCCTGGGGAAGGTGGACAAGCGCTCTGTGAGCCAGGAGCGGGGGCCAGGCCTCCCAGGCCAGGCCCTGCCCGTGCTGCAGCAATGCAGGGGCCCCAGGTCCAAAGCCATGACCTGCCCCTCCTGGCCACTCTGCCACCCGCCCTGCTTGGAGCAAGGGCTCAGCTCCAGGGCCCTTTGACGCCCTCCCTGCTGGGGCCTGGCCACCACAGGGCAGCCCTGTGCACCTCTCCTTTCTGAGGTACCTGGGGCAGCCCCTGCCATCTCCCAGGCCTTCTGGCTCCTCCACGTGCAGCTGCCTGCCCCGAGGTATGCAGGTATCAGCTCGGGGAGCAGGTGGCGCCCTGGGAGAATTCCTCCCCCACCACTGTCCTTTTCCAGGCATAACCATTGGAGGAGGGACTGTCCCCACCCCATCCCGCCCCTGTCATCAGGACGGAGTAAAGGGGGGTGCTCGCCATCACCCAGAGATGTGGGGTGCAGGAGGCCAGGTCATTTGTGCAGAGACGTACACAGGCCGGGGTCTGGCCGTCTGGGCCCAGGCTCCACGAGACGCTGCGCCCCACTCACAGGTGCCAGGATTTGCTTCGTTTTGTGGGTGAGGAAGCTGAAGGTGAGAGGCGTTAAATGCATCGCCAGGGACCGTGCGGCAAGCACGGCTCAGGAGGACTGCTGGGGGCGAGATGTGTGGGTTCTCCATCAGTGGGCTTTTGTTTGTTGCTAAGAACATGGAAAATCTGAGAGCCTGAGCCTGGCCCCTAACCAGGAGGCAATTACCCAGATAAAGACGGCTGGTGCTGGCGTTGTGACGCAGCAAATTAAGCAGCCGCCTGCTGCGCCGGCATCCCACAGGAGCTCCGGTTCCAGTCCCAGCTGTTCCACTTCCGATCCAGCTCTCTGCTAATGCGCCTGGGAAAGTAGCAGCAGATGGCTCAAGTGCTTGGACTCCTACTACCCATGAGGGAGACCTGGATGGAATTCCAGGCTCCTGGCTTTGGCCTGACCCAGCCCTGGCTGTTATAACCATTTGTGGGGATAAACCAGTGGGTGGAAGATCTCTATCTCCATCTCTGTCTCTGTCTTTGTCTCTCTGTTTCAAATAAATAAAATAAAATCTTAAAAGACAGAAAAGTTGGCCCTGCAGGACCACCTGGGAAAGCACCTGGTTGGTCGGGAGGCAAAGGGAGCTGAAGTCCAGGCAAGACCTTTTATTGCAGTTTCCACAGGGAGGAACAAGCAAAGCAGGTGAGCAGGGTGGGGCAGGCTTGTTCAGATCAAGTCAGCAGGTTCTGGGGCTTGAAGGCCAACCCTCGTCGTCTCGTGTTGGGCCTGGGATGCACAAGGGGTGGACAGTGTCTGGAGCAGGTCAGCAGAGAGAGGAGGTGGGAGGTGGTGGGCTCCGGGCTGTTTCGTAGACATACAAAAGGTGTGCTGGCAGGTGCGTCCTGTACTACCACTGGATAGCTCTGGGCAGGACCACCTCCCCAGGATCAGCAAGACGCCAGCTGCCAAAGCATCAGGAAAACAAAGTAAAAGGGCTTGCAGATTGCCCACTCCTCCCCGAGGGTTCCTGCTGCAGCTGGGAGGTGGCCTGCCCCGCCCTCCCTCAGCTCCCCAGAAATCCATACAGAGAAGCCCTACCCGATCCTGTAGATTCTGTCTCCCAGGCAAGGCAGTGGGTTCACTCAGTGGGCAGTGGCTGTGGGACTTAGCGAGTGACATTGTCCCCTCTCCTCTCGGGGAATTCACCCCGGCACAGGACCTGGCAGAATACCCAGAAACATCATTAGAGACACCTGTTGCAACACGAGCCCCAGGAGCCCAGAGCGGGACAGGGAGGTGTCAGAGAAGTGTTTCCTCAACGGGCCCCAGTGAGATCCCGCAGGGTGCAGGGGCACAGCGGGTCATTCCCGAGAGAAGGAACAGCACAAGCAGAGGCGACGGGGTGTGGCAGCGCGGGACTATCACAGAGGCCACTGGCGCGTAAGAGGCGAAGGCTGGGATGGGCACAGTGGGGAAGCAGCAGAGGTGGCTAAAGGGCTGGAGAAATGCCAGTGGCTGGGACAAGTTCATGATGAACTGCGAGCCAGGTTCCGAAGGGGAATCGCGGCGCGAGGACATTATGTGAAGCGGGCAAAGCACCTAGTCTTTAACTCCGTTATTTGAAGTTCCAGCCTGGGCAAAACTGAGAGATCAGATCCAGGGTTGCCTGGGGCCAGGGGATGGTCTGTGTCTTTGCTACGTGGGTGGTGACATATTTGTCAAAAGTCACCACACCACACTTCCAATGGGGAGATTGTACTGTGTGCAAATTATTCGTCTATGAAGTTTATTCTAAAGTTTTTTTTTTTTAAAAAGTAGGCATGTAACAGGATCCATGTACCAAGACAAGACACCAAAGCCTTTTAAGAGGAAGTAGTCTTTAATTATGCCAGCAAAAGGCCCAGGTGGAATTTCTTATCCAAAATCCTGAGCCCCAGAGAAAGAAAGGTTTCCCCTTTTATATGGTTTTGAGGTAGGCAGGCTTAGAGGATAAAATTAATTAGATTTGTGGGCTGAAAGACCATGCCTTCACCACGCCCCTGTGTGATCTCATGCCCCTACCTGACCCCACCTGTATGCCCACCTGCCAATCAGGCTACATAACCACGCCCTTTTGGAAGTGGATAAAAGGCCTGAAACAGGCCGCATGGCTTTTTGCCCTTTTTCGCCATTATGGACCTGTGTTGCCCCGTGCCTTCAGGGCACGTGGGCTTCGGGCACCTGCGCTCTCTCCCTCTGTATTGCTGCCCGTGGTAAGCTGCTTGTAGCTGCTCAAAACCGAAGGCTTGCTACACGTGGCCTTTGGCCTGCTTTCTGCTTGGCATGGATTCCAACTGAATTTTCCGGACTTTCCTTTCTCCCTTAGATGAATGCCCTCACTCCCCTATGCACTTCTCTCACTGAATAAAAAGCTTAAAACTTACCATGTTGCCTGGTTCATTTGAGCCAGTATTCAGAATTTGTCTCAATAAATGGCAAGAGCCCACGTGGTTTATTAACATGGAAATACTAAATAGGCAAATTGGTATCATTTTAGCCTCTTTGTCTCCCTTGCATGGTTACCTGCGTACATTGGATTGGATAGTCTAACAGGAATTGGTATAGGACTGCACATGGGTACATGGTTGTGGGAGATGTCCTTCTCCACGCACATACTGAGCCGTACCTGCCTGGCAAATATTAACACCACCACTCTGTACCAACAGAACCTGAAATGGTTACATATAAGCTGATAGACTGCAGGTGAAGCATTCCTAGGCAAGCAAATAACAACCACATTTCACTCCCAGGACAGGTTCCTCCCCTCTTCTTCTGACCTTGGGAAGGCATTTACCATATGTCAGTTAGAAACTAATTTAGGGGCCAGTGCTGTTGGTGCAGTGGGCTAAGCCTCCGCTGTGGTGCCAGCATCCCATCTGGGTGTGTCGTTGGCTAGAGCAGGAGGATAGATTTCCTCTCCAGATCTGAGTCAGTCCTGAACTCAAATCTCGGTCCTTCCCCTGACCTTGGGTAGTCTCATAACTGCTCTAAACCTGTATCATGAAATGCTAAAGGAAGTAATGCCCAGAGGTGTCACCTAGGTGACACGAGAGTACCTGCAACAGAATTCTCAGCCAGGGGCTGGTGCTGTGGCGTAGTGGGTAAAACCATTGCCTACGGTGCCGGCATCCCATATGGGTGCTGGTTTGAGTCCCGGCTACTCTACTTCCGGTTCAGCTCTCTGCTACAGCCTGAGAAAGCAGATTTATTTAATTTATTTGAAAGAGTTACAGAGAGGCAGAGGCAGAGAGAGAGAGGTCTTCCATCTGCTTGTTTACTCCCCAGATGGCTGCAACAGCGGAAGCTGTGCCAGTCCGAAGCTAAGAGCCAGGAGATTCTTCCAGGTCTCCCACGCAGGTGCAGTGGCCCGAACACTTGGGCCATCTTCTATTGCTTTCCCAGCCTGTAGCAGAGAGCTGGATCGGAAGAAAAACAGCTGGGACTCAAACCAGTGCCCATATGGGATGCTAACACCGTAGGTGGCAGCTTTACCCGCTATGCCACAATGCCAGCCCCTATATACAGGATTCTTATGGTTTCTTTTAGTGAGCCTCAGCCCCCTGAACCTCTTCCTCCAGTGTCTCTGAGCACGAAGCATCTTCTCACTCTGGGTTAGGTAGGCGAGCTACCCAGCACCATCACACACACACTCCCACTCCCTCAGAGCTTGACAGGTTCTGGAGTGAGCAAAGGACCATGAGAGCACTTGGTGCCTGCACATGAACCCTCAGGTCCTCACAGCCAAGTCGCAGAGGGAACACATCATTGCCATCGGGGTGGGGCAGGGGTGGGGCTCCACATGGGGCTTGTGCCTTGTTGGTGTCTAGGGTGCACCTGCCTCCAGATGGCCTCCCCACCTGCACTATGGACCGGGTCTTGTTTTTGTGAAAAGTCTGTCTCTGATGTAGTCTTGGTCTCACTTGGCTACTGAGCCATCCCATAAACTTCAGTGACATTGACACTGAATTTCTCACCCCCTCCTTGAGAGAAGGTTTGAATACAGAGAGGGTCAGGATGGAAGGAGATGGGGGCTCCCACATATTCACCCCTGGGATGTGCCAGGAGTTATTCAGGGGCTGAGCTAGATGACCTAAATCAGTCTTTGAGTCTCATGCTACAGGTGTAGTCAGCTCCACTTTCCAGTAGTCAATGTGGAAGTTTGGGGAAGATATTGTCCCTCCACCAAGGTCACACAGCCAGGAAGTGGTGATGTCAGGATTCCCACCCGAAAGCCCCTGCTTTTTCAACGGGGCCCCTTCCAAAAGTGAGATGGCCATGAAGAATCGGCGGACATTTCCTAACTTTGCCTCAGAAGGGCAGCAGTGCCCAGTGGGCAGAGAGGAGCTGATGACCCTTCACTGCAGCCAAGACCCTCCACTGCCCTCCATGAGCCCACCAAAGGGCTCCCAAATGGCAGTGCAGGCTGAGTAGCTAGACCTGCCGTCCTCCGTCCTCCGGGACAAGCTTGTGGCATTCCAACAGAAGGGGACAGGGGAACAGTGGCAACAGTTTACTCACTAGAGCCTGTTTCTCAAAGCATGTTTCAAAAAAGCTTCATCTTGCAACATTGTACTCAGAGGACCAGGCAGCCTGGTCCTCTGAGTACAGATATTTGAATATGCAACATATGCAAATGTACATTGTTTGGGAAGGGAGGGCCCTCCTACCCTCTCCCTACACACACACCTTTCTCTATCTTGGACATACCCCCAGCTCTTGCAATAAAAGCCCTGGCAAAAGTCTCAGGAAGGTAGTTTCTTTAGAGAACTTCACCTTCCTGCTGTCCCCCTTACTGTCACAAGTAAATGAAGTTTTCCTCCTAGCAGCTGCCCCTGGAGGCTATTTGGCAACACCCCAAATGAACAGACCTCCCAAGTCTGCCAAAATCCTCAAGGTACAAATAGCAACGGCAGCCCTTCCCCCTTCAGCCAGGCTCGCACAGCAGCCCCACAGGGACAGAAGGTACCTGGGGTCCAGCTGGATGGGAAGGGGGCATCTGGTCTGCAGTAGAGTTCCCCACCCAACCCCAAGAATTGCTCCTGGGTGGAGCCAGGGCAGAGTGGATTAAGCCTCTGCCTGCAGTGCCAGCATACCATATGGACTCCGGTTCCAGTCTCCACTGTTCCACTTCCAACCCAGCTCTCTGCTGCTGGTCTGGGAAAGCAGCAGCAAACAGCCCAAGTCCTTGGACCCCTGCACTCACGTGGGAGACCCGGAAGAAGCTCCTGGCTCTTGGTTTCGGATCAGCCCAGCTCCGGCTATTGTGGCTATTTGGGGAGTGAACCATCAGATGAAGACCTCTCTCCTGTCTTTCCCTCTCTTTGTAACTCTGCCTCTCAAATAAGTAAATGAATCTTTAGAATAGCTCCTGGGAAAAGCATAGTCCCTTAGCTGTCCCAGAGATGGGATAAGTCTTCCCTAGGATGGGTAGACTTGGAGCAAAAAGTTACCTGACCCCCCAGTGCCTCCCGCCTCCGCCACCCACCCCTCCAAGCCCCCGGCAGGCACTGTACCCCAGGCAGGACAATGGGCAGCCCGTGTGCTTCCACCCCCACCTTCTCTCTGTCCAGCCCAGAAGGAGGCCAAGCTGGGAGTGCAGCCCTAGAAGAAAAGGGGCAGGCATCGGAAGGCATATAAATGGCCGGGAGGTCCTGGCCCGAGAATTTGCTGAGCCGCTCTGCACCTGTCCAGCACCATGGTAATGTCATCGGCCGGGTCCGGGAGCACTAGCAGTAGAATTCCCTGGAAGCTTGGGGATGGCACCAGGGGCATGAAGCAGTGAGGCCCAGACTGCTGCCAGGGCTTCCTGTCACTACTTGGGGTGGAGCGGAAGAGGAGAGTTCCTGGCTGCGAGAAAGCTGAGGGGCTCCAGGCTCTGGGGGTTCATGCCAGGTTCATGGGTGCCATGGTCTGGCAAACACTGGGTGCCTCTGATTCTGGCTGGGCGTGCCTGTGGTACTCCCCAGGCTGGCAGTGGTCAGTTATTCACTCACGTCTATTGCTTAGCACTAACTAGGTGCCCCGCACTCTTCTAGCTGCTGGTGATACCTCAGCAGACAACGCAGGCCGAGAGTCCAGCGGCCGTGGCGCTACCTTGAGGGAGCAGGTGTGGGAGGGAAGGGACTCAGACAATAACGGAACGAAGTGCAACGGGGACACCCGCAGGACGAGCTGGGGGGAGTCAGGTGGGACCCTTGCTGGCGCCTAAAGGGTCTGGAGGAAGAATTCCTGGGCACGGAATGGCGTGTCCAGTATTTCTGAGGAACTGAGAGGAGGCAAGGGAGAGGCTGGGGAAGGATGAGCAGAGAGTTTGCAGGCGAGGCCAGCGCGATCCGGGGGCTGGGCAGCGGCTCTGTGCCGCCCTCCTGCGTCCAGCGCGGGCCTCCCCGTCCTTTTTCACCTGGGTGTCTCGTGTGCACCGCTGTGCACGTACAGGTGGGCACCATTGTCCCTGGGCACCAGGATGGTTCTTCAGCACCTGTGCACCTTTGTGAGCCCCAGAAGCAGACCCGTCCCTGGATCCGACAGGCCCCGCAGCACAGCCCGACCAGCCCGCGAGCGCCCCCAGCCGTTGTACGGCCGCACCTGCCCGGAGTCACGTGGTCGCCCACTGCGCTGTCTGCCCCGCCCCTGCAGACTCCGGCTCCGCGCTGTGCGTGCGCACTGGCCCTGCTGTGCCTGCTCTCGCTGCTGCTGCTGCCTGAGCGCACCGCGGGTGACGTGCTGCTTCTGGCTGTGGACACCCCCAGGCCCAGGGTGGCCAGGTGGCTGAACCTAGGCCCACTCAACAAGTACGTGGAGAAGATCTTCAGCGGCAGGTGGGCCAGCGCGGGTAGGGGGGGAGGAGTACGGGAGGGAGCGGGTGGGGGAGGACGCGGACGCCCCCTGGCCTCCCCTGCGCTCGCCGCGGCGCCGTGACCACTGCACAGACGTGTTCCCCAGTTCGAAGAAATACAAAACCCCAAAGAAAACCGCCGACACCACGAAATTCCCTCCAACGAACGCCACGAAGTCGCTGCCGCCGAGCACCGCGACCCCGCGACCACCCGCCTCATCCCAGGGCCCCAGGTAGGAGCCCCTGGACCCTGCTGGCACCGAATCGGGGGCCTCAGAACCGGGGCCACGTGGACGGGCCCTGGGGGGTCGGGGGGATCCCTGGGCCCCAGAGATGTTCTTCTCCAGGCCTGGCCCTGCCCTCTGGATGCCCGACCCCTGAGTGGCCACCAGCCCCTTTCGTTGTGAGACCAACTCTTTCCACCCCTGGGGTGAGAACAATAAAGCAGCAAAAGCTCTGTGGCTTCATGGATTTCTTGGGGCTGGGGTGGACGGGGACCTTGGAGCTGCCTCTCTGGAGACAGAAAGACCTCAGTGAGGGGCCTTCCTGCCTACCCATGCACACCACTCCTGGAAGGACCCCTCCTCACCCACATACACTCTGCCTGGCGGTTCTGGGTGGAGGGAGAGCAGGGGGGTCCCAGCAACCTCGTAAGAAGGGTTTTGGACCCACACACACGCACGCACACGGAGACAGACCCCCGCTCACACACTCACATGCATCCCCTACAGGGTCTGCACTGACCAGGCTTGTCTCAGTGATGGCCCAGGGACCCACAGAGGGGCTTGCCTGCCCCTTGGGGAGCAGGGCTTTGGGAGCCCCTTTGCCTCCTGGAGCGTCTCAGCCCCTCTGGTAGTGAATAGAACAGGGGAGGGGGCAGGGCCTGTGGGGTGGAGGTGAGGGCTGTCCCTGAAAAGCTGGGGGTAAGGCTGGTGCTCGCTTGTGGGGGTCACAGCCATGGGAGAGGCCCTCGCTTGGCCAGACTCTCATGCCGCAGTGTGTGTTCTTCATCCACCGGTGTCCCGGTCCGGGAAAAGGGAGCCACAAGCTCATGTCTCACACTTCACAGGGAGCCCACCCTATCCCCACCCATTCCTGGGGCCTGGGAAGGTGGGGGGCTGAGCCGCCGAGGCCCCTGGGATTCCTTCCCAGGGCAGGGCTCCTGGGGCAGCCACATGCAGACCCCTGTGGTGGGCTGCAGCTCGGGGCTCAGCTCGTCTCCTCCCTCCAGTGGGCTCCCAGGTCCGGGCAGTCTCTCCGAAGTTCTGGAGAGTGGCTCTGGGACCACCCAGGGTCGCCCTTGACTGCCTCAGCAAGAGTCATGCCTTGAGGCTGGGCGCTTGCCCGCGTCCAGAACACTTCAGTGTGAATGGGCACTGCACCTGCAGCCTTGGCGTGGGAGGGGCCGTTTGGGAGCAGGTGGAAGCCTGGGCTGCTGAAGTGGAGGGACTGGATGACCTTGGCCAAGGCCCTGCCTCCCTCTGGGCCGCACTGTGTGGAGCTGAGTGCATGAGCTAGGGAAGCCCTCGGTTCTCTCCTCCCTGCCCGTCCTCTCTGTCTTGTGCCCCAGCTTCTTCCTTGCCCCCCAGGGGTCCACAGAGACAGAGAGGCCTTGACTTTGATGTGCTTTATTTAGCCTGTGGGGGAGCAGGGGCCGAGGGTGCGGCGGGAGAGCTGGGCTGGTTGCACGGTGGACTTGTGGGAGGAGAGGCAGCATCACAGGTCCATGGTGCTGAGCTCCCTGCGGGGAGAGGCCGGAGCGGGACACTGTGGGGGCAGTCCTGCTGCCCTGGGCCCCTCTTCTACCCCCACTCCCAGGTTGTCCAGCCCTGATCCAGTCCCTGCTCTCACTTCTGCCTCAGGAAAGCAAACTGACCTGGGTGCGGCTGCGTGGGGGTGGCCCCATTCCAAGAAACCCAGAGTGTCCACTTGGTCTCTCTTCCCGTACCTGTGAGGGCAGAGGCAGCTGGAGCAAATCCCCTGGCCTGTGTCCCCTTAGGCAGCATTTCGCCCACACTGCACAGGCCCAGGCATGGTCAGCTGAGAGCAGGCGTGGAAGGGGCTGGGGCTGGGGCCCAGCGCAGACTCCCCCTCCCTCCTCCTCCCCGCTGACCCCCAACACACCTGGGCCTGGTCAGCATGTTGATGTATCGGCGGAGATCGGCCACGTACTCAGCCATCTGCTCTGGCGTGGCATCGTCCCCTGGGTACACCGGCTCCGGCGGGGCTCCCTGGGCAGCCAGCGGCGGCCGCAGCAGCAGAGCCACGCAGGTGGACAGGAGCAGCAGGGAGACGCAGCGGTGTGCGGCAGCCATCTGAGGAGCAGGCAGTGGGAGCCATAGAGGCAGCACAGAGCCTGCTTGCCCCTCCTCCATCCCTCACCAGGGCTGCCCACCCTTAGACGCTGCACTGGGGGCACAGACAGCCCTGGGAGCAGCCCAGCAGCTGAAACTCGACCAGGTCCAGGAGCTGGGGACTCCTGGGAGGGAGCCACGGGGCACGGATGGAGGGAACGGGCTGGTGGGCAGCAGGGCAGGGAAGGGACACACAGTGACCGTAGGAAGGAAGGACAGAAGTCCATGGCCTTGTGGGTCTGGCGTCCACCAAGAGCCAAGGCACAGACAGGAGGCCTTGGAGAAACGGCACTCGGTGTCCCTGCTGCCCCCGGGGCAGGCGGGCGCCAGCACGGGCAGACAGACGGCCCTTCTGGTGTGACAGGTTTGTCCAGGTGCAGAGCCCCCCTGAGCCCCACCAGGCCCCAAGCCCTGCAAAGCACAGGCTCCTCCCCTCATCCCAGCTCTGGGTCCCTAGAGCCCCACTCACCTTGAGTCCTGCGTGAGAGGAGTGGGTGCGGGTGCGTGCCTCAGGCCGTGTGGGTCCCCTGCTGTCGGCCCCTTTATAGTCCTCAGCACCCCAAGTCCCCGCCTCCCATCAGCCTCAGTCCCCAGCCCTCACCCCCCTCCTCCCACTGTCTCCCTGGTGCCCACAGCGCCAGCGCTGGGGCCAGGGACAGGAGGGAGGCAGGGCAATGTTGGTAACCGTCTCCTGTGGGCCCGTCTGTGATGCCCCCACCCCTGGGGCACCAGTGCAGGCCAGGTTCACAAGCGTGCTGTTTGGGGACTTCAGGGTCGCCACCAGACCCTTCTCGCTGGCCTTGGAATGCAAGAGTCAACCCAGACCCCTGAAAGAAGATTGAGGCCACAGGGACCTCCAGCCTTCTCCAGGGAGCAGCCAGACGCAGGTGGGCACAGGGAAGGGGCTCCAGGTTCCAGGCCATGTGGTGAGGATGGGGCACCAAGCATGGAAAAATGCACTGGGTGGGAGCCAAGGGTGCTGGGGCCAGGGGAAATGGGGTGCCCATTTCTGGTGGTCATTTGCCCCCCCATCTCTGGAGCCCCTACTCCAGGGAAGTGAGCCAAACCACCTGCAAAGCTTCAGCTTCCCTGACCCCACCAAGTCCCTACAACCCGTTACAGAGTCCAAGACCGAAACATGCTCAGAGATGTGAAATAACTGGCCCAGCGCACACAGCCAGCCAGTGGGAGATCAGGGCTAGACACTAAGTCTAACTCCCAAGCCGTGCTCGTGCGTTGCTGTCACACATGGGCTGCTCAGGTGTCGCTGTGACTCCCCACTTTGGAGGCGCTTGCTGCTGCCCAGGTCTTGCAATCTGGCTCGATTCGCAGCCCCCTATCTCCCTCCACCCCCCTCCCAGAGCCTCCAAGCCTTTCCCCTGCACTGGCCCCCCCTCCAGCCCGCCACCCCCTCCCTGGCTCAGGACAAGGAGCAGTACCTGGCTGTGCCTCTACATGTTGGCACCTGGGTAGGGAGCAAGGGACCTCTCCCCCAGGCTTCCTGCTGTCCCAGATCTGGACAGTAGGAAATATTCAGGCAGGGCCGGGGCCGCAGGTGGACTTGAGGCTGGGGGAGAGGACTGGGGGCAAGGCTGGGATCTGGCATGCTGGGCTTGGAGGGTCACACTGGCCTGGCTCCAAATCCCAGCTCTGCTTCTCACCAGCTGTGTAGGCCTGGGAAAATAATTCCTTTAACCTCTCTAAGCTTCAATTTTCCTCTCTGTAAAGGGTTTATCAGGGTCTGTGCTGTGGTGTAGTGGTTAAAGCCACTGCCCGCAGTGCCAGCATCCCATATGGGTGCCAATTCAAGTCCCAGCTTCTCTACTTCCAGTCCAGTTCCCAGCTAATGCACCTGGGGAAGCAATAGAAGATGGTCCAAGTGCTTGGGCCCCTGCATCCACGCGGGAGACCCAGCTCCTGACTCCAGGCTCTGGATCAGCCCAGCTCCGGCCATAGCAGCCATTTGGGGAGTGAACCAGCAGATGGAAGACCTCTCTCTCTCTCTCTCTCTCTCTCTCTCTCTAACTCTGCCCTTCAATTAGATAAAACTTTAAAAAGGTTGTATCCTGTGCATCTCAAGATAAGAATAAAGAAAGCTCAGTAAACATTGGGGTTCTGCCTTGTTCCTCCCAGCTCTGATTTCTGCTCAGCAGGCAACAGTTCACATTCCACAAAGCAAACATGGGGCCCCTCTCCGGGCCTGGGTTTCCCACCTCCCAGCATGAGGATGGTGAACTGATGGCGGGTCCCAGGTGGCTCCAGTGTGGAGGCAGCAGCAAGCCACCAGGGGGCGCCCGGCTTCGTCCATAGATCAAGCTGCCCGGGCTCCCCCTGGGATGGCTGCCTTTTGGGCCGAGTTCTAACCACCACCACCACCAGCAGCGGTGAGGATCTAGCCCCACCAGACAGGGAGGAATCCAGGGGTGGGCGCAGATGTGAGGCCGCTGATAGCTCTGTCCTGCTGCAGAGGTAAACCAGACTACTTCACAAGTGTCCACTAAACCTGTAGCTTTTGGGTTTCTCCTTTGCAAATGAGAGTCCTGGGCCCTCTCGGGGACGTGGTGGGGATCAGAGAACAAGAGGTGATGGGTGGGCTTCCTGCGCCGGGTGGCCATGTCAGAGCAGAGCCGCGGGCCTCGCTCACCTGCACCTGTCCTGCGGTGCTTGCCAGGCAGCCCTGCCGAGAGAAGGCACGCGGTACCCCTGCCCAGAGAAGGCACGGGGTACCGACCTGCACACAGCCTGGCTGAGGGCCAGCCCAGCCTCACGCCCTCTGGATAGGGTGGTGCTGGGGATGGAGTGGAGGACCAGGCGCGGTGAAGGAAGGCAGGTGACAGGGCGGTCAGGACTGCGGGGGCAGGAGTTGGGCCTGTGAGGCTGCCTTCACCACTGCCTGACCTCAGTCCCTTCTGCTCCTTCGGCGGTCGGTATCGTGCACCTGGCCTGGGCCCCGCACTGGAGCCACCTCGGCTGGTGGGGAATGGAGAAGTGAGCGTTCTGCGGGGCTGAGTACGGAACCCAGGATGCCTTCAAAACATGTGTTTGTCTATTCAAAAGGCAGAGTGACAGAGAGAGGGAGAGAGAGAGAATCGGTCTTCCGTCCACTGCTGGTTCAGTTCCCAGATGGCTGCTTCAGGATACGGGAAGCTAGCATCACAAGCGGACCATAACATCAGCCCCTGGGAGGGCTTTTTTTAAAGATTTTTTTTATTATTATTTAAAAGTCAGAGCTACAGAAAGAGAGGAGAGAGAGGAAGAGATAGAAAGAGAAATTTTCCCTCTGCGGGTTCACTCCCCAGATGGCCACAGTGGCCAGGTCTAGGCCAGGCTGAAGTCAGGAGCCAGGAGCTTCACCTGGGTCTCCCACATGGGTGCAGGGGCCCCAGCACCTGGGTCATCTGCTGCTGCTTTTCCCAGGCCATCAGCAGGGAGCTGGATTGGAAGTGGAGCAGCCGGGACATGAACCAGCACCCACATGGGATGCCGGCGCTGCAGACCGTGTCTTTACCTGCTGCGCCACAGCGGCGGCCCCTGGGATGGCTTTTTTTGAGATGATTTCACTGGTGGTGGTGTTCAGTGCGGCAGTAAAATCATCACTCGGAGGCCCGCCTCCCCCCTCAGAGTGCCTGCTTCCAGGTCAGCGCCTCTGCTTCCTGCCCGGCTTCCTGCTAATGTGCACCCTGGGAGGCAGCAGGGGACGGCTCAAATACCTGGGCCCCTGCCACCCACTCAGGAGACCCAGATGGAGTTCTGGGCTCCTGCCTTTGGCCTGGCCCAGTCCTGGCTGTTGCAGGCAGTTGGGGAGTGAACCAGCAGATGCAAGAGCTGTGTGTGTGTATGTATGTGTCTGCCTTTGAAATATTTTTTTAAATATTTTAAAAGTCATTAGCTTATTTTTAAGGTGTAGATGTCCCTGGTTTTTTTTTTTAATATTTGTTTATTTACTTGAAAGGAAGAGTGAAAGAGAGAGAGAGAAAGAGAATCTTCCATCCTCTGGTTCACTCCTCAAATGGCCACAACAGCCAGGGCTGGGCCAGGCCAAAGCCAGGAACCAGGAGGTTCTTCCGGGTCTCCCATGGGGGTGCAGGGGCCCAAGGACCTGGGACGTCGTCTGCTGCCTTCCCAGGGCACAGCAGGGAGCTGGATGGGAGGTGGAAGCGGTCCTGCTGGGGTGCGGTGCAGCCCGATGCACCCTCACCTGAGGTCAAGAAGAGGGAGCCCGGACACAGCAGCAGGCACGGCGGAGGGGGACACGTGGGCACAGGGAGAAGACACCCAACTCAGGCCAAGGATCCTGTCTGTACCTGCAGAGGGACTGAGCCCTGGCAGCACTGGGTACGGGCTCCGGCTCAGCCTCCGGAGAGGTCCTTTAGAACCCCGGTTCTGTTCTTTGTCACGGCAGCCCCAGCAAATGAACACACTTTCCTTCCCGGGGAGCCGTGAGGTTTCAGTCACCTGCAGTTAGCCACAGCCAGAAAATATGAGATGGAAAGTTCCAGAAATAAACAAGTCATAAGATTTCAATTGCAACCGATTTCTTTGTTTGTTTGCTTGTTTTCTTTATCAGACACAGAGAGAGACAGACAGCGAGATCCCACCTGCTGCTTCACCCCCCCAAATGCCAACAACAGCCAAGCTGAAGTCAAGGCCTCCCACAGGGGCGGGTGGGGCCAAGGACTTGAGCTACCGCTGCTGCTTCCCGGGCTGCACATCAGCAGGGGCAGAGGCGGAGACCCCGACTCAGGCACCCTGACGTGTGATGCGAGCACCCCAAGTGGAGCCCTCTCCATGAGTCTCGCACCTCTGGCTCTGTCCAACCCTGAACTTGAATCACCCCTCGGCCAGCATATCACCGAGGTCCTGCTACCCACAGGTTGGTCACTCAGAAGCCAGCTTGGTCTTCGGATTGACTGTCGCGGCTCCAGTCACCCTCCCAGGGCAGCCTCAGGCGGCACCGCAGTGCCCAGGCCGCACCCCTCCCCCGGCTCACACCAACACACGAAGGGGAAGTGCACTGGGGTGTTTGGCGAGAGCCCACAGTCACACACCGCTGTTACGGCGTTGATTATGGTGAATTAGAATTCTCTGTTGGGCCCGGCACCATGGCTCACTTGGCTAATCCTCGACCTGTGGTGCCAGCATCCTATGTGGGCGCTGGGTTCTAGTCCCTGTTGCCCCTCTTCCAGTCCAGCTCTCTGCTGTGGCCTGGGAAGGCAGTGGAGGATGGCCCAAGTGCTTGGGCCCTGCACCCCATGGGAGACCAGGAGAAGCACCTGGCTCCTGGCTTCGGATCGGCATAGTTCTGGCTGTGGCGTCCATTTTGGGGGGTGAACCAATGGAGGGAAGACCTTCCTCTCTGTCTCTCTCTCTCTCTCTCTCACTGTCTAACTCTATCTGTCAAATAAATTTTAAAAATATTTTTTAAAAAAAGAATTCTCTGTTGCTACTCTTATTCTCCTTTTACTGGGCTAACATAAATTAAATCTTTTAAAGATTTCATTTTATTTATTTCAAAGGCAGAGTGACAGAGAGAGAGAGCAAGATGGAGAGAGCTTCCATCCGCTGGTTCACTGCCCAAGTGGCCGCAACGGCCAGGGCTGGGCTCAGCGAAAGCCAGAGCCAGGAGCTCCATCCGGGTCTCCCACATGGGTGGCAGGGACCCAAGAATGGGGGCCATTTCTGCTGCATGGTCCAGGGAGCTGGATCGGAAGCAGAGCGGCTGCGACTGGAACCGGTGCTCTGATACATCATGCCACTGTCACAGGCAGCGGCGTAAGCCACTGCGCCACAACGCCAGTCCCTATAAATTAAACTTCATAATAGGTGAGTGAGTGCAGAGAAGAGCACAGCGTTTGGAGAGCCTGCAGCTTCAGGCATCCACCGGGGTCCTGCCGCGTGCTCCTGGCCGATGAGGGAGGCCGCTGCACAGCAATGTAGACCCCCCCACCCCCACCCCACCCCGGGTGTGCCCTGGGGAAAGCCGGCTGCAGCTAACTCCCACCTCCCCAAGAGCGTCACACTGGAGGCTGTGCACAGGCCCTGTGGTCAGCAGCGCCTCCCTCCCCAAGCTCCAAACTGCCAGCCAGCACCCGCACACACGTTCAAGTGAGCATTCCTGGGAGCCAGACAGCCCCAGGCCTGGCCAGCCTCCGGCCCTAAGAGCATGAGAGACGCCAGGACAGACAGAGAGGTGAGCCCCTCCCTCTCCTGCCCCCAGGGTGTTCCTGAGGGGAACACGGTGCTTCTTGCAAGCTGCACAGTAGCCTGCACGCCTGCCCTGGCCCTGCCAGGAGCCCGGATGCAGCTGAGATGGGGACGGGCCAGGCCAGCTGCCACCTGGGGAGAGCACACGGCAGGAACCCGGGCTCTCGGAGGCCCCGCGCGGCACAGCTGCCAGCTCCCCAGATGCCCCTGGCATTTCACCTAAGGGACAAATGAAACTTCCATCTTGTGTGCTCCACTGATGACTCCATGCAGTAAAAAAAAGGGGGGGTTGGCATAGCGGGTACTTGCCAGGTCGGGAAGCCTGCACTCCGTACCAGAGCGCCAGGGCTGGAGTTCCGGCTCCACTCCGGATCCAGCGCCCTCCTCGTGTGCACCCTGGGAGGCAGCAGGTGATGGCTCAAGGACTTGGGTCCCTGCCAACCACGTGGGCGACCTGGATGGCGCTGTGGGCATTTGGAAAGCTAACCAGCAAGTGGGAAAGTGGGAGCTGTGTGTGTGTGTGTGTGTATGTGTCTCAAAATAAAAATAAAAATAAAAAAACAGCCAAGTCAATATCCTAGCAAAACCTAGCAATGGGATACTTGTGAAACACATTGCCTAGCACATAATTAAGTGCTTAAAAAACAAGACAGCTGTCGCTGCTGTCACCGCGATTCGTCCTCCTAGGCTCCCTGTGGCTCCGGCACTGGTGGAGTCTGACCAGCCGAGGATTAGCCACCTGCTCGCCAGCCTCACAGTGGATGGCAGGTGAACCCGTGTCCCTGACGGGCACCCAGATGGGTCAAGCTGGGCAGAAATTGTGGCCACGTGGAACCCCGCCAGGCCTCTCTTCCGGTAGTCTGGGGCTGGGCACAGGTCTTCCAGGCAGGCGGGCGGGCAGAGGACCCGGAACACCCCCACACACACACACACACACAGACGACCCCTCCTTCGCAGTGAACCGAAGCTCAAGGCGGCCGCTGGGAGAGAAGACAGGGGACAAGACGGGACTCAGATAAGGGCAGTAGAGGGGGCGAGGCCCCAGAGATGCACACCTTCCCCCAACACACACACACACACGCACACACACACACGCATGCACACTGGAGAAATCAGGAAGCACTCTGGGGCCTGAGTGTTCCCTGGGGCACACACCCTGGCGCCCCTGCCCCCAGTGGCCTTAGCTGGAGGGAGGTGAGAGCAGAGCCTGTGGCCCCCAGGGCAGGCTGCGTCCCCCTCCCAGAGCCACCTCGTGCCCTGCAGCCCTCCTGACCTAGGCCTGTGGCCTCAGCCCAGGACGCCCCGCCCTTAGAGACCCCGCAGGCGACACAGAGGGGGGACACAGAGACAGGGTCGGCCTCTTTGTTTCTTGTTTCAAATTCACTGGACAGAGCACCCAATCCCTGGCTCACTCCCTAAACGCCCAAAATGGCCAGAGCTGGGCCACAGCTAAGGTGGGGTGCCAGAACTCAAGTCTCCCGCTTGGGTGGCAGGGATCTGTACAAGGAGGAAGCCGGAGTGAGGAGCCAGAGCCAGGAAAGCAAACCCAGGCATTCCCACGTGGGCCACTGTCGTCTTCCTGGACGGAACTCCATGGGCAGGCAGTGGCAGAGCAGTGAGAGCTGAGCGGTCAGCAGGCAGGGAGAATGCACGTCAGGGCCAACCGAGGCGGGCTTCCTGGAGGAAAGGGACTGAGAGGAAGGAAGTCAGGGGACTTGGGGGACACTTTGAACATCTGCAGTGCCTCTGGACTGACCCCAGGGCCTTGTGCAGTGTGGACACGGAGGGTGTCTGATGGCTGGCCACAGGCACAGCTAGTGACTTACCCAGCTGGAGTGAATTCCCGGAGGAGGGAGAGGCGGCTCCACACTCCCTTGCCCCGCCCACCTCTCACCCAGCAAGACATGCCCCTCACCGGCCCACCCCGCAGTCCAGGGAAGCCTCCACGGCCTCGGCTCTCGGGGGTCAGCGTCCCGGGCCTGGGTGCCTCGCCTGTCCCCGTCCGTCCATCTGTCCGCTCTCCTAGGCTGCCACGTTCCCACCGTCCCTCCTGCCTGCCGCCCGCCCCTGCCCGACTAGGGCCGTCTCTTCTCCCGGCCTCTGGCGCCCACCCTCACTCCCGCCGGAAGCCACCCTCAGAGAGGGAACATCAACACACGCTTTCCGTTTCTGTGAAATGTGCTCTTTATTTTGGGACGGGGAAGGACCACACGCAGCACTCCCGCCCAGGGGGCGGGGACACAGAGGGCCCCGTGCCAACCCCGCCCCCAACATGCAACCGGCTGTGGGGGGATCCAGGTTCCAGGGTCAGAAGCAAATATGTAAATGAGTTGGCGTAGTTAGCATATCTCCCAGGAGGCCTCGGGGGTCTTCACCACGGGTAGGCGCCTTCTGACCTGCAACCGGATATGGGGCAGAGAGACCGAGGGCGTCTTAGGTGGTGGTGGCCCACGGTGGGGGTTCCGTGCGGCAGCAGGGCCGGACCACGTGTCAGGGGTCAGGGGGTATACTGAGCGGGGTGCATTTACCGAGACCTGACGGGACGGTTCTCGCCGTCGGGGAACAGCAGTTTGGAGAAGAGCGTTTCCGAGCCGTCGCGTTTCCCATACCTGGGGGCGGGGCCGCGGGGGACGTGAGCAGGCTTGGCCACACCCCCTGGGTGGGGCGGGGCAGAGGGCGAGGGACCCCCGGACCACCGGCCCCGCGCATGCGCTCACCTCTGCCGGGTAACTAGGTTGAGGTAGTGGCGCAGGGAGGCGTAGTAGCGGTTCAGCTCCTCAGGGGAGGCGTCTTCCCCTGGAGCCTCGGGTTTGGAGGGGTAGGCGTCGACCAGCGTCCCCAGGCAGGCGAGCAGGGCCAGCAGCACTGCGGCCACGGCGGGCCACGGCCTGCGCATCGTCACCATCTGGGAAGGGGGCGTTGGAGCGTGGTGGGAGGCTGCACCTGCCGTCGAACCCACGCTCCGGCCGACTGGCTGGGGCTGGCGCTGGACCAGACAGGCTGTGTGTCCGGGGCCGCTGTGCCGCCCTGGCCTCCGGCTCCTCACCTGTGAGAGCGCCGGAAGCCTTGCCTGCCTCCCCATCCCTACCCCCGTCTTCGATGGAGGAAGAGGGCTCAGCTTCCCACCGCCGCTGGTTCCCTGCTAGTCCTGCTTCCCGCTACCCGGCCTCAGTTTCCCCAAGAAATAGCGCGGGTCCCCCGGTACCAGGAGACTCCAAGTCCACTCACAGCGACGATCCTGAGGCGAGCTGAGCAGGAGGTGGAGAGGAGAGGAGTCCCAAGGGCTGGGCTGCTGCAGGGCGGCTCTGCGGGGCCTCCTCGGCTGGGCTGGCGCTTTCCCCCGCGGGGCTTATATCCCGGCCTGGAAGGGGAGGGGGAGCGCGGAGGGAGGGCCCTGCCTCCTCCCTCCCTCCACCCGCGCCCAGCCTCGCCCCGAGTTTCCACCCAGCCTGTGCCTGACGTCTGCGCCTCGCAGGAGCCAGGGTGCAGGCGACCACACCCCGGGTCCCAGACCAGGGTGCCTGGCGCACCTGTGTGCACCCACAGCCCCCCGTGGCAGGTCTGGGCTCCTGAGATGTGAAGGGGGCCCAACTAGATTCCCGGGGCAGCCTCCAGCACCAGGGATGGTTCACCATGGAGCCCGTCCATGGGCGCAGTGAGGCGTGGGAGGGACACGATCCACCAGCCTGTGGGACCTGTGACCGCCCCTCCAGACAGCCCCTGCTTGGTTTCGCCTTGGAGAAGGGCACAAGGGTGACTGGACCTAGGAAGGAAGTCCTACTAAAGGCCGTAGAGGGAGCCCGTGACCTGGGCTCCGGACCTGCCGGTTATGATGCCGTGGGGAGAGGCCCTCTGGATATGTGAGCTCTCTGCACTCAAGATCTGGTGGGAGAGAGGCAGCAGCAGGTCCTCCTGGCGGAAGCAGCTGAGTCGGGCACGCGGGCATCCAGCCTGGCACATATAGATGGGGCTCCAGCCTGGCCTGGCATAGAGCCCCCTCCCAAGTGTCCCCCGCCCCCAGCCGAGGTGTCATCAGGGCACGGTGCCTCCCGGAGCTGAGTGGTGCCAAGGTTGCCCAAGCACTTGCCACTGTCTCCAGGCCACTGGCGCCTCCACTGGGTTCTGGAGCCAGGATGCTCCCCCGAGCCTTTGAAGAGGAAGGATCAATGTTTACTACGCAGCTGCTGAGCGCGGGGTGGTAAATGACTTCAGACAGGGGATGAGCTGACTCTGTCCCCAGTTTACAGATGAGGAAGCTGAAACTCTGCAAGCAGCCAAGGGCACCCTGATTCCAACGGGAAGAGGACGGGGCAAGGCCGCACCAAGCCTGAGGGGCAGACAGGTGGTCAGACATGCAGCAGGGCACCGCCTGTCTGAGGCCTGGGCTGTGCGAGGAACCCAGGCTGCACCTCCCATCAGACCCGCCTGCCCCCACCCAGGAGGAGAGAGGGCAACTGCGGGGCCTCCCCGTAAAGCCCCTCCCCGCCTCCTCTCCCCCAGCCTGGCCGGAGCCTCCAGCAGAGCAGGAGGGGCCCTCGTGTCCGGGTTTGTCCTGTTTCTGGCCCCCCCACCCCCCCAGTACAGATGGCTGCGGGTCTATTTTTAGAGCGTGCAGAGATGGTGCGTCAGGGCTCCTTCAATCACCTTTTTATGGGTTCAGTCACCTGCACCCTCCGGAAATGGCGCCTTATCAGGCAGGCAGGCCCCAGGGGCCTTGCACATCCCAAGAAACTCCACGGTGCCTCGCTGAG
This sequence comes from Oryctolagus cuniculus, assembly GCF_051225735.1. NCBI lineage: Eukaryota > Metazoa > Chordata > Mammalia > Lagomorpha > Leporidae > Oryctolagus > Oryctolagus cuniculus. The sequence continues at coordinate 19,178,899 of NC_142883.1, read as the reverse complement.
CGCGGAGGAGGAAGAGGACGCCAGGACACGGAGACGCAGAGCCTTCCTTGGAGGCCTCCAGTGTCCCTGGAGGTCCCCATCGGAGGCCTTCCCTGATCCCAGAGTGACACAAGCCCGGGCAGGGTGCCCGAGAGTGGGGACACCTGGCTCCTGTGAGCCAGCAGCACCAGCCGGGAGGAGGTAGGGCTTTCTAGGGTACCATCCCCTACCCAGCAGAGAGATGCGCGGGGAACTGAGACCCCAGCCCCTCCAGCCGCAGGGTGCGGGTCTGAGGCGGTGGGGGAGGTGGAAGGCCTGGGCTCTGGCAGGCTCGGAAGAGCCACTTACTGTTGACTTTTCAAACCGAGGTGACCAGGACCGAGGGGCCCCATGGCGCGGAGCGGGAGCAAGCCAGCCGTCACCCTCTCCCTCCACCTCCACTCCCAATTACAAGGCAAGCTGATTGGTTCATTAATCACCACCCTCTCGTTGAAGACTTGATTAACTTGTTGATCCGTGGGGAGGATCGATGGGCTCGCCAGCCGCACCCACTGGCCCACCGCCACCATCGATGCGGGGCTGGGTGGCTGTGGGACGTGGCTGGGCTGACAGTGGGGAAGGGAGAAACGTCAGGACCAGTTGTTATCACAGACAAGGCCAGGACCTGCCTCCAACTTGTCCTCGAAGAGAATGGGGCCAGACTCACTGAGGAACCCTTGGCCCCGTCCTACCAGGGCCACCCAGGTCAGGCTGGCCATGGACCTGGACCCCAACTGGCCATGCCCCTTGCCCAACTGAAGGGCCACTCATCAAGACGGGGTGGACTGAGCTGGTGTGATGGCACGGCAGGTTAAGCAGCTGCCCGCCGATGCCAGGATCTCATATTGGAGCACCGGCTGCTCCACTTCCTATCCCGCTCCCTGCTGTGGCCTGGGAAAGCAGCGGAAGATGGCCCAAGTGCTTGGGCCCCTGCACCCATGTGGGAGACCTGGATGGACTTCTAGGCTCCTGGCTTTGGCTGGCCCAGCCCTGGCCATTGAGGCCATTTGGAACCAGTGGGTGGAAAATACTCTCTCTCTTTCTCTCTCGCTCTCTGTAACTCTGCCTTTCAAAAAAACACAAAAGACAAAGTGGCCCATAACACTCATCTTCAGAGGTTTAGTCTGCACCCAGCGCCCACCTGTCCCCACCCCCATACACAGGCCCCTGCTGTGCTGAGTGATGGGCAGGGCCAGTCCACTGCCTCCACCCTCAGGCAGGGCCTCTTGCCCAGAGCCCTCCAGACAGCAGGTCACTGTGCAGCAAAAGCCATCCAGGCCTCATCCAATATGACTTCTTCTTTTTTTTTTTTTTTAAAGAGGCAGCGTTAGAGAGAGGTCTTCCATCTGCTGGCTCACTCCCCAGTTGGCTGTGGTGATCTGAAGCCAGGAGCCAGGAGCTTCTTCCAAGTCTCTGATACAGGTGCAGGGCCCAAGGACTTGGGCCATCTTCTACTGCTTTCCCAAGCCATAGCAGAGAGATGGATGGGAAGTGGAGCAGCCGGGACTCAAACTAGCACCCATATGGGATGCCAGCACTGCAGGCGGCGGCTCTACCCACTATGCCACATCACCGGCCTCCAATGTGCACTTCTTAAGCCCCACTGTGTGCCAGGCAGTGCTCTTGATGCCAGTACAGAACAGAGAACAAAAAGGAAAAACCTACTCTGGTGGCAAAAAATAGAAAATAAACAAGCAAGCAAATGGCTGACTGATGGTAAGTACTACAGACGCAATTCAGGGTAAGGTGGATGGCGTGCGGGGGTGTGGGAAGGGCTCACCTGTAAGCTGGTGTTTGAAAGTGATGAAGCAAACCAGGAGGTTCTCTTGGGAAGATGGTTCCAGGTGGAGCAAACAGCACGTGCAAGGGCCCTGACGTAGGAGCCTGCTTGGCAGGTGGAGGCACAGCAAGGTGGCCCATGTGGCTGGAGTGGAGTGAGTGATGGAGGAAGCTGGCAGGAGAGGGCAGCAGATCAGATAAGGGAGGCAGCAGGGGTTAGATCGTGCAGGGCCTTAAAGCTTTGGCTTTGCTCAGAAGGAGATGAGAGCTTCGGGTGCAGGAGTGACTTCTGGTGTAAGAGAAGCACTGAGTGTCAGGACAGATGGAGGGCATCAAGGCCAAATGCAGGGAGGCCAGTTAGGACTCATGTCAGTGACACAGCCGGGAGCACACATGCACACGCCTGCACACACGTACACTCAGGCACCGCTCGCAGCTGTAGCTGTCTCCCCATGTCTCACATAGCTGCACACATGGAGCAGCTGCTGGCTGGGGCCAGGCAGCTTCCCTCTGGCTCAAACGGTCTGCTGGATGCAGAGAATCAGGGGCCTCACGGCAGGTGTCTCGGGGCTCGGCCTGCTCTGATCGCCAGGACTCCTTGTGCATCACCTCGTGCAGCCCAGGGGCATGCCGGCCACAGGGTGGAGTTTACAGAAAGGGCAGGCACACACATGTCCTCGTATTTCAAACACTGTGCTGCTCCCTGTGCAGCATGGAGCAGGGGATGACTACCGACAATGGGGCATCATCCGAAAATGGTCCGTCCCTGTACGGGGTAAGAGGAAAGGTTTTTTTTTTTTTTTTTAAGATTTATTTATTTATTTGAAAGTCAGAGTTACACAGAGAAAGGAGAGGCAGAGAGAGAGAGAGAGAGAGGTCTTCCATCCAATGATTCACTCCCCAATTGGCCGCAACTGCCAGAACTGTGCTGATCCGAAGCCAGGAGCCAGGAGCTTCTTCCGGGTCTCCCACACAGGTGCAGGGCCCAAGCACTTGTGCCATCTTCTACTGCTTTCCCGGGCCATAGCAGAGAGCTGGATTGGAAGAGGAGCAGCTGGGTCTTGTACCAGCACCCATATGGGATGCCGGCGCTTCAGGCCAGGGCGTTGACCCGCTGCACCACAGCACCAGCCCCAAGAGGAAAGTGTTTTTAAAAGATTTGATCTGGGCCAGCGCTGTGGCATAGTGGGCTGGGCCTCCGCCTGCGGTGCCGGCATCCCATATGGGTGCCCGTTCAAGTCCCAGCTGCTCCTCTTCTGATCCAGCTCTCTGCTCTGGCCTGGGAAAGCAATGGAAGATGGCCCAGGTCCTTGGACCCCTGCACCCACATGGGAGACCGGGAATAAGCTCCTGGCTCTTGACTTCAATCAGCCCAGCTCTGGCCTTTCAAAAAAAAGAGAGAGAGAGAGAGAATAACTGTTGGGCATAAATCAACAGTCTCTGCCATAGAATATGAGGGAGAAAATGGCCATGTTTTACTTTATTTTTATTTATTTGAGAGAGAGAGAGAGAATCTTCCATCTGCTGTTTCGCTCACCAAGAGCCTGTAACAGCTGGGGCTGGGCCAAAGCCAATAATGAGGAACTGAATCCGGTCTTGAACGTGAGTGGCAGCAACCCAGGTACTTCAGCCATCACTGTTGTCTCCCAGGGTCTGCAGTGGCAGGAAGCCGGAGCCAGGAGTGGAAGCCAGGTGGTCGGATGGGGGTGCGGGTGGCTTTACTGCTGACCCGACACCTGCTCCAAAGGCGGTCCTCCTGGGGAGGCAGGTACATGTGGGCACTGGGGGGCTCCCCTGGGAAGCAGAGACAACACAGCAGGCAGAAGCCGGACTCAGCGAAGGACCTGAGGCTGGAGCCCAGGCTGCTACTCAGCACCAACATTTAGTGAGTTGGAACACGGAGGACCACCAGGAGGGCAGGCACACAGGACACCAAGCGCTCGCCCTCACCCGCCTGTGCCTCTGTGCTCGCTCGGTGGAGCTGCTCTGAGCAGGGAAGCCGCACCCTCAGGACCTCCCACCAGCACCTGGCCGGAGCCCCGCATTCCTCCCACCCTACAGCGGCCCCTCCAGCCCCTCTGCGCCTCTCTGGTCTGTCTCCGTCTCGGGTCCAGGGCTGGACTTGCATCCACCTGGCACTGGGCTTCTATCTCTCCGTCTCCCCTGCCACTCAGGTCGGCCCAGGCTTGTCCTCGTGGCCAGGCTGTCCCCACAGGGGCCGTGTGGCCTTCAGATCACAGCCTTGCCCGGTATCTCACTCAGCTGTTCCCTTCTTTTCCATCCCTAACGGGCACTGCCTGCTCTTCCCCAACCTCCATTCTCCTCTTCTTCCGCCGTAACAGAGTCCAGCTGCGCACTCGGCTTCCGGGCTGAAGACCACGTTCCCCAGTCCCCACCGCTGCCACCCGTGATAGGTTCCAGCCAGTGGCTCCACCGTGTGCTGTTCAGGGGAATGGGCACGGTCCCTCAATGCAATGCAAAACCAGCAAAGTAAAAATGATGCGTTTTCACTGCTTTATTGAGCTAGATGGCCAAAAAACTGTAAATGTTTAAAGTATACCATCTGATGATGTGAAATGTCCAGTGTACGATATAATATTATCAATATAGTCCTCATGCCACACACTCAATGTCTAGAGTTCTTCACATGTGTGAACCTGGAAGGCCTCATGCTAAGTAAAATAAGCCAGAAACAGAGAGGAGAATGCTGGGGCTGGCATCGTGGTGCAACCAACTGAGCTGCTGCTTTGGACGCCTACATGCCCTTTCCAAGTGCAGGTTCGAGTCTCAGCTGCTCTGCTTCCATTCTAGCTCCCTGCTAATGCACCTGAGAAGCAGACGAAAGCCCAAGTCCTTGGGCCCCTGCCACCCATGTGGAAGACCTGAACGGAGTGCCAGGCTACTGATTTCAGCCTAGCCCAGCACTGGCTGTTGGGGACATTTGAAGAGTGAACTAGTAAGCATAAAATACCCCCCATCACTTCGACTTCAAATAAATAAATCTATTTTTAAAAGTGTCTACAAAAAAGCAGAACCAATCAGCAAGCAGAATTATATTCTTTTTTTAAACCAATCTTTTATTGATTCTTTATTTGAGAAGTAGAGTTACAGACAGAGGCAGAGACAGAGAGAGAGGTCTTCCATCTGATGGTTCACTCCCCAAATGGCTGCAGTGGCTGGGGATGCACTGATCCGAAGCCAGGAGCCAGGAGCTTCTTCCGGGTCTCCCACGTGGGTGCAGGGACCCAAGGACTTGGGCCATCTTCTGCTGCTTTCCCAGGCCATAGCAGAGAGCTGGATTGGAAGGGGAGCAGCCGGGACCAGAACCGGCACCCATCTGGGATACCTGCGCCACCCCCACCCCCGCACTATTCTTTCCTGATTCTTTCTTCCTTTTGCTGCCGCGGTGACGCCGGCGCTCCCCGGGGTGAGCTTGCTTTTCCTCTCCTCTGTCTTCTTCGCCATGGGGTTCTCACCAAACCTGAGATTTAACCAGCTCTTGTGCTAATGATCCCCAAGTCTCTGTAACTTCCTGCCCTGCCGGGTTCCTCATGTGCATGAGCCACGGTAGACACGGCTGCGTGGATGTCGCACAATGTGTCCCCTGACTGCGTGGGGACTACAAGGATGGGAAGTCGCCTCTGGGGCCGCGCTCCCAGTCTTGCCAGGTCCCAGCACTCCCAGCCCTCCTGCCCCGCCCTATCCCCCAAGCCCCGACCATTCCTTGGCATTCTGTGCCGACATCTCCTGTGAGTGTTTATGGCCTGGCTGCTGGACCACGGGCCCCAGGGGGCTCTTGCCCATTTTCCTCACTAAGTGTCCCCGCGCCCACAGCACCAGAACAGCGTCTGACACACCGGGGGCTCCAGTCGCATTTGTTGAGCGAATGGACCCCTATCCCAGCCTTCAGTGACCGCAGTCACTTGCAAAACACATGGGTGCGTGCACATACATACACACATGCACACATATACACACACACATGCACACACATCATATGGGCGCACACGCACACTTGTACACAAGTGCACACACATGCACACTCTCCAAGCCCAAAGTCTATCCCTGAGTGAATGCCCCAAAGTGGAAACAACTCCAGTGCCCCTCGATGGGTGGCTGAGGTAATAACCGTGGAACATCTGCAAATTGGGAGATTTACCACTCGGTCATAAAAAGGAACACACTGTTGGCACACAGAGCAAATTGGATTAATCTCAAAGGCATTAGACTGAGTGAACAAGCCTGTTTCAAAAGGTTACGTCCCGTTTAATTCATTTATAGGACATCCTCAAAGAGACCGCCCCATCGTGATGGAGAGCAGCGAGCGGTTGCCAAGACGAGGGCTGCAAGGAGGCCGACGCACCTGACCGCGGTGCCGGTGGTGGGGAGGATCTGCGCATGTGCAGAACGCCAACCACAGCGGCGTTATTCCTGGTGCTTCCTTTACCTGTCATAGGAACAGCTTCGCAGGGACAAGTGTGGTGCGGCAGTAGGACAGCACGTGCGACGCCCACACCCCGTCGCAGAGTGCCAAGGTTTGGGTGCTGGCTTTGCTCCCATTCCAGCCTCCTGCTCACGCAACCCTGATTGGCAGCAGGTGATGGCTCAGACAGTGGGGCTCCTGCCGCCTGCCCCGGGTTACCTGGATTGAGTTCCAGGCTCCTGGCCATTTGGGTAGTAAACTAGCAGACGGGAGGTCTCCCTCCCTCCCTCCCTCCCTCCCTCCCTCCCTCCCTCTCCCTCCCTTTCTACTTCTCAAATAAAAATGTGAAGTCTTTAAAGTGCGCAGAACAATGCCTGGAAAATGATAAGCTTTCAGAAAACCTTTTCAAGGAGACATGGCTGCCAGACTCCCGTGCTGAGCCACCCACCGGTGTCAGAAGCCCCAGTGGAGCGGGCCCGTGGGACCAGCGGACCTGCGGGTTGCCTGGGGTCTGTCCTTTCCACGGGGTCACACCCAAGGCAGGGTCTGCGATGTTTGTGTGTGAGCAGAAGGGAAGCAGTGGCGATGCGCAGAGTCCTGCACAGACAGGGTGCGGAGGAAGGGCTGGGTCCAGGCAGACCTGCGGGCACCGGTGGAGGAGCTGCCCCCGGAGCTCAGAGCCCAGCTCCAGCGTCAGACACAAGCTGGCTCCAGGTCTGCTTGGGTCGCTCAGGGGGTCTCTCTGCCCTGAGAAAGTTGTGTCCTCTCAGAGCCCCCTTTTTGTCATCTGTGAAAGCAGCTGGGGCAGGTGGCGAGGGCTTCATGAGCATCATTGCAGGTGCCCGTGACCAACACACGTTTCAATAGACAGAGAGAGAGAGAGAGAGAGAGGAGAGGTCTTTCATCCACTGGTCCACTCCCCAGATGGCCGCCACGGCCAAAGCTTGGCCAGACCAAAGTTAGGAACCAGGAGCTTCATCCAGGTCTCCCACACGGGCGCAGGGGCCCAAGCACTTGGACCATCTTTCACTGCTTTCCCAGGCACATTAGCAGGGAGCTGGATGGGAAGTGGAGCAGCCGGGACATGAACCAGCAGCGCCCATATGGGATGCAAGGTCGCAGGCAGTGGCTTTACCCACTGAGCCACAGTGCAGGTCCCTGCTCTGGAAATTTGAGCCCCAAACTTCCGTCATGAAATCTGCAGAGTGACATGCGGAAAGGCAGCTCAGTGAGTGGGGTGGGGGTTTCTCTGTTTGTGCTTCTTTGTAGCTCATACAAAGGGGCTTCAAAAAGTTCTTGGGGACAAGGCAGAGTGGCATTTGGCACGCAGTTAAGGGTTAAGATGCTGCTTGGGCCACCCCGCATCCCATATCCGAGCGCCTGGGTTTGAGTCCCAGCTCTGTCCCTCATCCCAGCTTCCTGCTAATGCGCACCTCGGGAGGCAGCAGTGACAGCAGTGGTGGCCCAAGGATTGAGCCCCTGCCACCCACTCCCAGCTCCCAGCCTCAGCCTGGCCCAGCCCTGGCCATCGCGGGCATTTGGGGAGTGAACCATCAGATGGAAGATCTCTGTCTCTTTCTTTTTTTAAAAAAAGATTTATTTTATTTATTTCAAAGACAGAGTTACAGAGAGAGGTAGAGACAGAGAGAGAGGTCTTCCATCCGCTGGTTTACTCCCCAGATGGCCACAACGGCCGAAGCTGCGCCGATCCGAAACCAGGAGCCAGGAGCCTCCTCTGGGTCCCCCACGTGGGTGCAGGGGCCCAAGGACTTGGGCCAACCTCCACTGCTATCCCAGGCCATAGCAGAGAGCTGGATCGGAAGTGGAGCAGCTGGGACTGGAGCTTCAGGCCAGGGCTTCAACCCCCTGCTCCATAGCTCCGGCCCCTGTCTTTCAAATTAATACAAAGAAATTTGTAAAAAGTGTTAAGTTTGTGGAAAATGTGCATCCCCTTTTAATTCCAGTTTGCCACAGACATTTTGAGCCCCTCCCCCCGGTTTCCTCAGCAGACTTACTACTTGGGTAATTTTTTTAAAAAATTGCAGAGGGGAGAGTATAGGAAGCAGAGCCGTGGTGTGGTGCGGTGCGGAGCTGCGTCCCGAGCAGCGCGGTGGGGGATCTAATTAGCAGTTCTTCAGCCTCAGCCCTTTCGCCCACACAGCACCCTGGTGTCCACGGGATGTCAGGAGAGATTTGGCCGAGCGCTTTGCTGAAGTCCAGATGCGAGGAGCCCGCGGCTCCCCCAGCCCAACCACGTAACTCCATCAGCAGAGAAAATCGGATCAGCGCGTCATCTGCTCTTGGCCCGAGCGCCCTCTCCGAATGTGAACCCCGGGGCCATGGAGAGGGCGCGATTCTGGGGTCAGACGCTCCTGGCTTCAGGCTCCGGTCCCTGCACCTGCCCACTCTGTGCCTTTGAGGAAGTTGCCCGCCCTCCGCGAGCCGAAGCCCACTCCAGACACTGGATAAATCCACTCCTCTCCCTCCCTGCCATCTCCAGTCTCCTCAAGGGCTCGCATCTCTGTGCCCCAGTGCCTGACACCAAGGGGGGAGCCCACCCCACCCCCGCCCCTCCCCCGTGCTTGCCCTCTCCCTCCACACCCTCTCCAGGTACCCTGGCCCCTGCCTTCCTCGCCCAGCCCCAGCCCGACAGCCTGCGCCCCCTCCCCGGCTGTGTCCTGCTCCTGCGCTGCGTGGGGTGGGGATGATGAAGTGGCTTCCTCGCAGACACTCGTTAGCGCCTTCATTAGTTCCCAGGGCCCCGTGGAAAGTCATTAGCTGTGACTCAGTCTGAGCCATCCATCAGGGAGGGGTGGAAGGTGACAGCAGGGAGAAGAGAAAACAAGAAAACACCATCCGTCCCTTCCTCCCGCCACCGAGGCCTGGGCCGGCCACCAGGAACCAAGGCTCCAGGGGTCCGTGGTGGGCAAGCCCTGGCCTCCACAGATGCAGGGGTGCTGACCCCAGCCGGGGGACTTCGGGCTGCAGCCTGGTCCCTCGCCTGCGCACCTGAGCACCGTGCCTGGGGCCTGCCTGCTCCCTCCCCTTCCACCCTCTTTTACCCCTCACTGTCCACTCTGTCCCCACACTCACTGTGCCCCTTGGTGTCTCCTCAGCCTGCAGCAGCCAGGGCTGGGCCAGGCCTTAGCCAGGAGCCAGGAGCCAGGAGCCAGGAGCTCCCTCCCGGTCTCCCACGTGGGCAGCAGGGACCCAAGCCCCAAGCATCATTTGCTGCCTCCCAGGGTGCGCATGAGCAGGCAGTGGGACCAGAAGTGGAGCAGTCAGAACCAGAACCATGTGCCCCAGTACGGGATGTGGGACCCACACGCCCACCCCTCAGGAAACCTCCTGACACTGCCGTCCCAAGCCTGGGCGCCTGGAACCCACCAGCAGCCAAGGTGAGATTTTTATCTACAAGGTTCTTCTGCGGGGGCGGCGCGGGGCCTCAGTGGGGAAGCCCTCGGGGGGGGGGGGGGGCAGAGCCGGGGTGAAAGCAGGTCTCCCACCACACTCCCGCTCCTGCCTCCGTTTGGGTCTGTGCCCCCTGGAAGCCAACGCACTTGGCCCTGAGAGGTGCCTTGGGTGAGTCACGGGCACACGCACCTGTCCCGCGCCATGCTGGCCGCACTCACTCCCCCGGCCCCGCAATTCCTGCATCAGGAGGGCCTGGGGCATTTCCCACCTGCGCCCTGGACAGCAGGGGCCCCACGGGCAGTACCCTGTCGCTTCCTTCTCCATCCTGGGCTTCCCGCCCAGCGCCAGGCAAGAGGCCCGATCAGCAGGTGTTGAGTGAAGACGTGGGGAGTGGTGCAACTCGCCTTACCTAGCCTTACCCTCGGCTCACCTGGCCTTGACCCAGGCGAGGCCTAGCTTCCTGGTCCAGGACAGACAGCAGGGGGTGGCTGTGCTCGCCAGCTCCTGCTGGTCTCCCCACTATCTGTCCTCTCCCTATTTCACTGGATAGATGACCCCGGAACACCTGGGAGTCCAGAATAAGAAATCACCCTCCCCAGCCTCCCTTGGTTATTGTGCATTTGTGATTATTTCTGCTCAATAAACTGCAAAGGAAAATGGTTTCCAGGGGTGAATCCCTGATGGTTGGTGCTCAAGCAGCCATTTTGGACCCTGAGAGAGTGAAACGCGGTGCACCTGCAGCGTCTTTCCAGACCGGTGCCACCTGGCGATTCGTCAGCGTCACTTTCTCGGGCCCCACCCTTAGCCGATGGGCTCAGAATCCGGGTATTTTAACAAGGCCTCTGAGTGACTCTGAGGTGGGTTCACATCTGGAAACCCCTGGCTTAATGCATATCAGGTCACTTTGATTTTTCTTCTTCATTCAGAGTTGAATCTAAGCCCGACTGATTAAAAAAAATCAAGGGAAACAGGGCTTGCGGGCAGGGACTGTCCCAGTCTGCACAGCATCAATGTAGGAAAGAAACATTTTTTTAAAAGTTCATGTATTTGAAAGGCAGTTAGGGAGAGAGGAGAGAGAGAGAGAGAGAGAGAGAGGTGTCTTCCATCCACTGGTTCACTCCCCAGATGGCCGCAAGGGCCAGGACTGGACCAGGCCAAAGCCTGGAGCCAAAAGCTCCACGGTGTCCCACGGGGGTGCAGGGGCCCAAGCCCTTGGGCCACCTTCTGCTGCTTTCCCAGGCCATTAGCAGGGAGCTGGATCACAAGTGGAGCAGCCGGGACCTAACCTACACACAGGCAGCAGCTTTACCTGCTACACCACAACACCAGCTCCAGAAGAAAAATGTTTAATTGTATTAATTAATCATTTAATGTTGGTCTTCCTTTAACAGAAAAAAAACGTGGCTGCATGAACACGGGATAGTCCAGGCAGGACAGAAGCAGAGCCCGGGGAGAACCTGGAACTGGCGGTGGGGTGGGGCCCGGGGGGCGGAGGGGAAAGAGCGCGCGTTAATAGGCTGCTCCCGCTGCGGTCCGCCCCAAATGCGCAAACTCCAGGCTCCGTGCGCACATCGTAAGTTCTAGGCTCCGTGCGTTTTCACCAACCGAACGCTTCAGAGCCAGAGCGGCGCGCGCCCAGCTGCGGGGACCGCGCTCGCTCAGAAGGCCGGGCTCCGCCCCCCGCGCCCCGCCACGCCCTCCCGGAGCCAACGCAGCTTCTACCCGGTCAATGGGATCCCAGAATCCTTCTGGGGCCAGCTACCGGCAGACAGACAGAGATCCCCTCACTGGTCCACGCCTCAGATGCCCACAACAGCCAGGACTGGGCCAGGCTGAAGCCAGGAGCTGGGAACCCCTTCTAGGGCCCCCAGCGGGGAGGCAGGGACTTAAGTACCTGGGCGTCACCTGCTGCCTCCGCGGGGGTGCCCATGAACAGGGAGGTGGAATCAGAAGTGAGGGGAGGTCTTGAACCCAGGCACTCTGATAGAGGCTGGGGGCGCCCCAAGTGCCAAACGCCCACCTTAATCCAGCTTTCTGCTGAACCCCGTAGTTGTGAACTTGACCCACACTGTGTGGAGTCAGGGCTCACTCCTGCGATGTGAATGGGTCATGATTCACTCATGTGCTCTGCCATTGATGGGTTTGGAAAGCTTTAGGTTCGGGGATGTTGTAATGACTGCAGCTGCGAACACTCTTTTATAAAGATGTATTTGTTTATTGGAGAGGCAGAGTTACAGGCGGGCGGTGTGTGTGGGCGGGGGGGGGGGTCTTCCATCTGCTGGTTCACCCCCCAACTGGCCACAACGGCCGGAGCTGCGCCAATCCGAAGCCAGGAACCAGGAGCTTCTTTCGGGTCTCCCGTGTAGGTGCAGGGGCCGAAGGACTTGGGCCGTCTTCTATCGCTTTCCCAGGCCATAGCTGAGAGCTGGATCAGAAGTGGAGCAGCCGGGACTTGAACCAGTGACCATATGGGATGCCGGCGCTGCAGGCTGCGGCTTTACCGGCTACGCCACAGCGCCGGCCCCTGTGAACACTCTTGGCCCCGGCTTTTGGTGACCGCGGGTACACATGCCTGGGAACCGCCGGGCTCAGGTGGGGCTGTGCACTCCCACGGCAGAGCGCGCACGCTCCGGCTGCCGGTCATTCTCGCCAGCATTTGGCGTTGTCTTTCACTCTTTCGTTATGCCAGTGGCTGTGCAGGGACGTCGTACTGCACCTTCGGTTTGCGGGCCTGGCTGGTGACCGCCGCCGCCGCCCCCGCCCTCCCCGGGTGCTCGCCCACGCGCTCAGGGGCCGCGTGTCCGGTGCCAGAGCAGCGCGGCCTGAGTGTCCGGAGTGTCCCGAGGCGAGCGGCCGCTGTTTGCGCAGCTAAGTGGCGTCTGTGTACCCAGGAGGGCGCCGCGGCCGGCCACGCTTATCTCCCGCAAACACGGCGCCCGGATCCGCCGGAACCTCTAGTAGCCTGGCGGTCGGTCCATTAGCGCTCCCGCGGGGCCGCCGGAACCGCTTATCCGCTTATCTCGCTTATCTCGGCTGTCTTATCTATCAACCCATCGCTGATAAGGACCGGAGGGAGCCACGGGAGCCCGGGGCCGGCCACTCCCCAGCGCCTTCCCTCCGGTGTCCTCGAGTCGCCTCTGTGATGGGGCTGCTGTTAGGAAGATCCTGTTCCTGGACAGGAAGCCAGGAACTTCTCAGCCCACTTCGATGCTGTCCCCTCCCGGGTCAGCCCCTGGGCTGCCTGTGCTGGCATCAGGCTCGGCTCCACCCCCACCGGCCTGGATTGGGGGGAGGGGAGCAGGCGGCTTGACAGGAATCCCTGAACAGGATGCCACCCACCCCAGTGGGCCTAAACGCATTGTCACTGCTGCCATCTGCTTGGGTTTTCCCGGTAATCCAGGGAGGGGCGCACACCAGCGACCTGTTCCAGGGGTGCAGGCTGCTTGCTAAGACAGGCTGAACCCCAGGAGCTGCAGCTGCTCGCTGGCACCGCGGGGATCTGAACTTGGCACTGCCTGAACCCACCGCCTGCACCTGCTTTGTCCTGAGAGACCCACCAGAAGCTCTACAGACGAAGAAACTGAGACACAGTGCTCCAGGCAGACACCAGCCGCTGGTCCCCCGCACTGCCCAGGCACGGGGTGGGCTCCGGGGGTGCTGACATCGATCGCTTAAGTCTAGACCAGAGCCTGGCACTCAGCAAATCTCCGCTTTGCTTTTAATTAAATCCTGTCTGGTTGCATGAGGAAGTGGAACCCGCCGGCATGACGTTGCTTGTTTGTCTTCCAAAGTTGTGGGAAAGTGGTCATGACTTTTATAATGAAAAAAAGAAAGGCTCTTCTAAATACTAAGTATAGGGGCAGGCGCTGTGGCAGAGCGGGTAAAGCCGCCGCCTGCAGTGCTGGCATCCCATATGGATGCTGGTTTGAGTCCTGGCTGCTCCTCTTCTGATCCAGTTCTCTGCTATGGCCTGGGAAAGCAGTAGAAGATGGCCCAAGTCCTTGGGCCCCTGCACCTGCATGGGAGACCTGGAAGAAGCTCCTGGTTCCTGGCTTCAGATTGGTGCAGCTACTGCCATTGTGGTCATCTGGGGAGTGAACCAGCGGATGGAAGACCTCTGTCTCTGTCTCTCTCTCTCTGCCTCTCCTTCTCTCTGTGTGTAACTCTGACTTTCAAATAAATAAATAAATCTTTTAAAAATACTAAATATAAAAACAAATGAAGGGGCCAGTGTTGTGGTGTAGCAGGGAAAGCTGATGCCTGTAACACCAGCATGCCATATGGGCACCAATTCGAGTTCCAGCTGCACCACTTCCAGTCTGGCTCCCTGCTAATACGCGTGGAAAGGCAGCAGAGATGGTCCAAGTGCTTGGGTCCCTGCTCCCATGTAGGAGACCCAGAAGAAGCTCCTGGCTCCTGGCCTCTGCTAGGGGTTGGACCAGCAGGTGGAAGATCTCCTCTCTCTCTCTCTCTCTCTCTCTCTCTCTCTCTCTCTGCAACTCTGACTTTCAACTAAATAAATTTTTAAAACAAACAAGAAGCAAATGAAAGGGCAGGCATGGTTAAGATGCCACTTTAGACACCACACTGAATCAGAGCGCCTGGATTGGAGCTGTAGCTCTGCTGCTTCTTCTTTTTTAAGATTTATTTATTTGTTTGAAAGGCAGAGTTACAGACAGAGAGGGAGAGAAAGAGAGAGAGATCTTCCATCCCCTGGTTTACTCCCCAGATGGCCACAATGGCTGGAGCTGCGCCCATCCAAAAACAGAGCCAGGTCTCCCACGCAGGTTCAGGGGCCGAAGCACTTGGGCCATCTTCCACTGCTTTCCCAGGCTGTTAGAAGGAAGCTGCATCAGAAGTGGAGCAGCCAGGACTCAAACCAGCAGCCATATGGGACAGTGTAGCCAGCAGCAGCTTTACCCACTATGCACAGGGCTGGCCCCTTAGCTCTGCTTCTCACTCCAGCTTTCCACTAAAGCACACCCTGGGAGGCAGCTTAAGTTCTTGGGAAACCCAGATGGAGCTCTGGGTTCCTGGATTTGGCTTGACCCATCCCTGGATGTTGTGGGCATTTGAGGAGTGAACCAGCAGAGGGAAGATCTCTCTCTCTCTCTCTCTCTCTCTCTCTCCCCCCCCCACCCCCTCAGTCTTTACTTCTTTTAAAAGGTTTATTTATTTCTTTGAAAGGCAGAGTTACAGAGAGATAGAGGGAAAGAGAGAGAGATCTTCCATCTGCTGGTTCACTCCCAAATGGCCGCAATGGCCAGAGCTGGACTGATCTGAGGCCAGGAGCCAGGAGATTCCTCTGGGTCTCCCATGTGGGTGCAGGGGCCCAAATACTTGGTCCATCCTCTGCTGTTTTTCCAGGCACATTAACAGGAAGCTGGATTGGAAGTGGAGCAGCTGGGACCCAAACTGGTGCCCATGTGGGATGCTGGCATCAGAGGCGGCAGCTTTACCCGATACACCACAGCACTGGCCCCAGTAAATAAATCTTAAAACCAAAAATAAATGGTAAGTTTATTGTGGCGCAAAAAAATGTTTAAATCCATGCACATGAGGGATCCTCAAAAATTTCATGAAAAGTGCTTATTATGAAAAAAATACACACTGATTTTCAAAAATTTTGTGCCAAAATGATCTGATCTTGTAATTCTACTTTTTCGTGAATTTTCTGAGGTCACTGTATAATCCCTGAAGCACGGTTTCCCTTGTGTCTTCACACAGTGTCCCAAGCCTAGGGACACTAGCCCTTGAAGTTTGCTCATGGGTGGGGACCCTTCTCCCCCAGAAAAACTGCCTCAGGCTCCAACTCCCCCCAGGTCTGGTCCTGACTCCCTCTGCTGCACCCCCCTTACTGCCTTCCTCTGCTTACCTGCCTGTCAACCAACCGCACGGCTCCCACCACCTCGCCCCAACCCCGGTGCCACCCAATGCCTCGTCCAAGGTCTCTCCTGACCTCCCCCCACCCAGCCTCTGGCCAGGAATGGGGGAGTGAGGAAGGCCCAGAGCTGAGAGGGCCCGACATCTAGCCCAGGAAGGCTGGAGCCAGGCCACAGCCCTGGGAGAGCGGGGAGAAGCCAAGACCCAGGACTGCCAGGACAAGCCCTGCGGCAGGAGCTCCCCCTTGGCCACACAGAGAGGAGTGCCTATCTTCCCCCGCTGAGCACTTGTGCCCATGCGTGTGTCCAAGGGTACTGGGGGTGCTTAAGAGGCCGGCGGCCGTAGCTCCCCAAGGCTCACCCAGGGCCGGCCACGTGGCTTCCTGCGCCCTGTGCACACCGAGGTTTATGTCCTGGCACTTGAAGGGAAGCCTGGTTCAGTGCCGCGGGCTCCAGACCAACCCAGGTGGTGTCCCCTCCCTCCAAACCACTGATTTTCAACTAGCCCCTTTCTCTTCTCTCTCTTTAAAGTTGTTTTTAGGGGCTGGTGGCGTGGGATAGTGGGTAAAAGCCACTGCCTGCGACACATCCCCACAATCCATAAGGGCCAGGCCAAAACCAAGAGCCAGGAGCTTCACCCAGGTCTCCCACGTGGATGTAGGAGCCCAAGCACTTGGGCCATCTTCGGCTGCTTTCCCAGCACACAGCAGAGAGCCGGATCGGAAGTGGAGCAGCCGGGACTCAAACCAGAGCTCTACTACGGTATGCAACAGCGCAGGCAGCGGCTTCACCCAGTGCAGCACAGCGCCGGCCATGCTGTCTCTCGGGCCTTGGCTCTCTCTTCTGTAAACGGGAAGAAGGGTGCCCTGGCAGGGTCTCTAGGGGCCGGAGGTGAAGGAGGGAGACAGAGCCGGGTCCATTCGACTGTCCCTGAGGCCGCTCCATCCGCCCCCGGGGCCCAGCACCTTCCACCCAATCTGGCGGCCCGTGGGTACCCATCAGTGTTGAGCCTCGCTCTGCCTGCCTGTTGGCATCCTGCCCCGACTCCCACCGTGGTCCCATGAGGCCTGTGTCTTTAGCTCCATTTTACCTGTGAGGACGCTGAGGCTCAGCGGGGTGAAGCCACCTGCCCTGGAGCCCATAATAGGTAGACAGCAATGCCAGGGTCAAGGTCGGGCCCCGCAGAGGCTGCCTTGGTGCCCGCCTCCCCCCCAGGCCACGGCTCGGTCACTGCGGTTCCCAGAGCCTCAGCTCACCGCTCGCCTCTCAGCTGCCCTGGTTAACTGCACCAGAGGCCTCCCGAGGAAACCCGGCCTCCCGGCCTCGTTCCCCGCACTGCTCTGCCTTAATTACTCCTCCTCCTCGGCTGTAATGAAGGCCTCTGGGCCCCCGAGACAGCGACCTGATCAGGAGCAGCCCCGTGGCTGTGTTGCAACCTAGCAGGTAGAGCCGCCACCCCGCAGCGCCAGCATCCTATAGGGGCGCCGGTTCGAGTCCTGGCTGCTCCACTCCTGATCCAGCTCTCTGCTGTGGCCTGGGAAAGCAGTGGAAGATGGCCCAAGTGTTTGGGCCCCTGCACCCACATGGGAAACCCTTCAGCCTGGCCCAGCCCTGGCCATATCAGTCATCTGGGGCATGAACCAGCAAATGGAAGATCTCTGTCTGTCTGTCTCTCTGTCTCTCCCTCTCTCTGTATAGCTCTGCCTTTCAAATAAACAAATAAATCTTAGAGAAGAAGAAGAAGAAGAAGAAGCAGCAGCAGCAGCAGCCGCCGCCGCAGCTGCCGCCGCCCCTCCAGGATTCCAGCCCTGCCTCCCAGACCTCAGCTACAAAGGGCCTCTTGCTTGGGGGAAGACCCAGCCCTCAGCCAACCCCCCCCCATGCCCCCATGAACTCAGAGCCCATGGGACTGTTACTACGAGGGGCTCCAGCAACCCGCCCCCAGGACTGGAGCTGAGAGCGGCTCCCGGGCTTCGCGCACCCCCAGGGGCCATTCCTTCCCTCCAGTCCTTTCGCCCTCCTCTCCACACCACTTCCTGTTCAAGGTGCTGGGAACACACACAGGAGCAAGCCGCCCATGGCAGGTCCCAGACAAACAAGCAAGGTAAGAGAGGGGAAGGGGGAGGGGGAGAGGGAGGGGGAGGGGGAAGGAAAGGATCATTTGCAAGGCAAGGGGAATGAGAGCTGAAACCAAGGGTGCAGGGGGGCTCGTCAGGGGACCTGGTGCATGCACTCCCTGCACCCACTTAGCCCCACGTTGAAAGTCGGTGCTGCAGCCGCCTCTGCACCCCTCGTACTTCAAGGCCAAATGCGGTCTTACTCGGTCATCATCTCCCACCCCCTCCCACCTGAAGCAACCGCAGGGAGGGGGCCTCAGCTGCGGAAGGGGGAAGGGGCGCGGCAGAGGGAGGAGGGAGGAGGACAGCGGACTGCGCCCCCTGCAGCTCCCGCGCCCGCCCCCCTCCCAGGCCATTGGAACAATTTCGAGATGATTACGGGCTTCAGTGTAACGACAAATGGGACCGTGGAAAAACAGAAGGGAGCGAGCCGGCAGGCCTCTTGCGAGGAGAGAGCTTTCTGAGCCTGGAGGCGCTGATGGCATCACCCAGAGAAAGGTCACCGTGTGCCAGCCGCGCCCTCCGTGGGAGAGGCAGGAGCCGCTTGAGCGAGCGTCATAAACGTGTAAACGCACACCGCAGGCCGGGTCTCCGCCCACGCTCGCTCCCCAGGGACCCCCTCCCTGACCAGCCAGCCCTCAGCCGCCTGCTGTGGGTGGCCCGACGCCCAGCACCGGGTGGTCACTCCTCCATCAGAGCAGAGACGGAAGTGTTGCGATCCTAGGTCTACAGGGCCGCCCCAGGACCTGGGCACCGCTACGCTTCCTTGCTTCGTCTCTGTGCCCAGCGCACAAGGGCATTTAACACAAACCAGGACTCAGTGAAGCTAGATTGGAAGTGGAGCAGCTGGGTCTCAAACTGGCACCCATATCGTATCGGATGCCGGCGCTTCAGGCCAGGGCATTAACCCACTGTGCCACAACATTTGCCCCAATGACTATTTTTTTTAAGATTTTATTTATTTATTTGAGAGGTAGAGTTACAGACAGTGAGAGGAAGAGACAGAAAGAAATGTCTTTCTTCCATTGGTTCACTCCCCAAATGGCCGCAAAGGCTGGAACTGCGCCGATCCGACGCCAGGAGCCAGGAGCTTTTTCCGGGTCTCCTATGTGTGTGCCAGGGCCCAGGACTTGGGCCATCTTCTACTGCTTTCCCAGGCCATAGCAGAGAGCTGGACTGGAAGAGGAATAGCTGGGACTAGAACCGGTGCCCATATGGGATGCCAGCGACACAGGCGGAGGATTAACCTCCTGCACCAGGGCGCCAGCCCCCAATGATTATTTTTAAAATGAAGGAATCAACAGACTAAGAAGAATTCAGATGGCAGATATGACAAAGGGCTAATCTTTTCTGTGTGTCAGGTGAAATGCACGGATTTATGAGGTAAGCATCACAATCCCACAAACGTAACGGACAATGAACATGGGTGGCCCTGGTTAAGCAGCCACCTGTGTTGCCAGCATCCCATACGGGTGCCGGTTCATGTCCCAGCTGCTCCACTTCCGATCCAGCTCCCTGCTAATGCGCCCTGAGAAAGCAGCGGAAGATGGCCCAAGTGCTTGGGCCCCTGCATCCACGTGGGGGACCCAGAGGAAGCTCCTGGATCCTGGAGCTTCATTTATAACCACAAACAAATTGGATGGTCATCAAGTGTTTAATAGTAGAAAAATGTGTAAATGAGGAATTTTGACCTTTGTTGAAGTCTACAACTAAAAGACATGGTCAAGGAGTACTGTGAATTTTGTTCACAAAATAGCACCCTAAGGTCCTGACCTCCAGTACTTGAGAATGACCTCTTATTTGGCAACAGGTGGAATTTGTTCAGGTGAGGCGGTGCTGCAGGAGGTGGCCTCTGACCTAGTGTGACAGCTGTCCTCATGAGAGGGGAAGACAGCTATGGGACACAGATGCAGAGACTGGAGGGGCGCAGCTGCTGGCAGGGGCCTGGGGTGTGGGCCAGCAAGCCGGCGGGCTGGAGGAGGCAGGGACAGCAATGCCCCCCAGAGTCCTGCAGCCGGCCCATGCCCCTTGGCCTCAGACTTGCAAACTCACGCCTCTGTGGTCTGCAGCCATGCGGTTGGTGGCACTTGCTCACGCAGCCTCGGGAAGCCACATGGGAAGTCATAAGGAGCTGTGACCTCCTGGCAAGTGACAAACCTGGAAAGGTAAGGACATGCACACAGCAGTGCACAGATAAAAAGGGTTTGCAGGAAGCAGACTCACTGCGAAACGCAGTGGTACCGATAGGCACCGCGGGGCCCGGGGTTCTCGCTCCGGCCACGACAACCCGGTAAGGCAGGAGGGAAACTGGCCAGTCAGCCCGAGGCCCGAAAGTGGGGCTGAGATCCGAACCCAGAGCCCAGCCCCGGATCCAGGCCGGGACTGTCCCGCTGGGGCTGCGTTCTCACGGTAGACCTCGGGGTCAGAGGGCGGTCCGCCTTGAGCTGGTGGCCGCGGCCCAGGGGAGTGACGGTAAGCCTGGGCACGAGAGGACCAGGAGTCCTCCCCAGATGTCGCCCTGGCCCGGGGGGGCACTGGCCATTCGAGCGGGATCCTCCTGCTTTGCCGGCCTGGCGCGCACCGGGACCTAGCACCGCGCGGCCAGCGCCGCCCCCTTCTGGCAACCGCGTGTAATTACAACCTGCGACGCAAGGTGGAATCGCGTCCTCGCGAGTTTTGAATCCAGGAGGCTGAATAGTCAGCCTAAGGACGTCTCCTTGAACCCTGAAACCCCGCAGTCTCCTACCCATACATTAACTTCGTTTTGGGACATGCACACATTAGGTTGAACCATATGAAATGTCCGCTAGTTGATTATTGTAAACATAAAACATACAAAAAGACACACAAACTCTACCCACCCCACTTGTCGCTCTCGCACACGCTAGCTCACACACATGCCACACCTCCACACACTCGCCTCCCCTCTGGGGGTGCCTCCAGGGCGATTTCTGCCAGCCCGATGCTGCCCGGCCTGAACCAAGTGCCCTGGCGGCACCACCTCCTTGTGCATGGTGCTACTGCCTCAAACCCACCTGCGTGTCCCCGTGGGTAGAGCCCAGCTCTGGAGTTCTGGGACGGCACATCTCTGCTGTAGGGCTGTGCACAGGCATAACCCGGAATTCAGGGCAACGCACGCTCTGACTGGCCAGCGCCCAGGAGTCTGCATTTCTGATTGTCTGCTGTCTTCCCAGGGAAGCTGGGATCAAGTGGAACCAGGACTCAAACCCAGGCCTCCAGTATCGTCTGTGAGGACCCCAGGCAGCGGCTTCACCCCTGCCCCAAACTCCTTCCTTCCGGGTGTCCCAGGCCACGGGTTCTAGCAGGCTCCTGGTGAGCCTCCGACCTGAGCCCCCACCTCTCCTCCGCTGTGGACCACAGCCCCTCCTGGCGGCTTACCTCACCCCAGGACACTGGGGTGTACACTTGGGGGGTTGTCCATCACCTTTCTGGAACCGCCTCCCAGCCATGACCTCTCTCCTGAGCTCCAGGCCCCTTTCCCAGCTGTCTGTAGGAAGCTCCACCTGCACCCCACGTTTCTGAAACCAGCCTCCTGGGGACACCGCGGTCACAGTAGCCCCTCTCCCAGGCGCTCTCGGGAGAAAGCACTGCATGCCTGGGGAAGGGGCTGCGGGGGTCATCCTCCAGACCGGAGCTCCAGTGACCCCAATTGCCAGAGCTTGTACACTGAGGTAAGCGCCTTAGGATCACGGGGTTTAGGAGTACATCTTTCTCTTATCTCCTCCTCCTGCCACCAGCCCCTCTCTTCTAATCGGCTCAAAAAGAGGACCTCAGGCAGATGCTGGCTGGCCCCCAACACCTGTCTCACACAGCCCCCAGCGGTTTCCTTTTAACCAGAGTGGCCGCAGAAAGAGGTCTGGAGTGGGGAGCCCCCTGCTGGACACTCAGCACAGGACTCTCGGAATTTGTTTTCATTTTACCTGAAAGGCCTACAGAGACAGACAGACAGACATGTTCTGTCTGCTGATTCACTCCCCAGATGCCTGCAAAAACCAAGCCTGGGCCAGGCTGATGCCGGGAGCCAGGAAGTCCATCTGCATCTTAACACGTGGGGCCGGCACCTACGGCCTCCCAGAAGGCCGGTGAGCAGGCAGCTGGGGACTCCAGTCATCACCCCAGCACGGGGTGCGGGTGGCTGAATCTGGGCACAACGCCGGCCTCACGCAGAACTTCCGGCTTCACCACAGTGCAAGACGGACTTCCGGTGCCCCATTTCACAGGTGAGAAAAACCAAAGGTCAGAGAACTTACATGCCTCGCGCAAACCTCTGCAACCCAGGAAGTGGAAGAGCCCAGACCCGACTTCCAGCCAGGACAAATGGGGCTGTAACCTCAAAGCACCTGGCTCCCAGCGTGCACTCAGACCCAGCGGTGGCCAATGGAGAGGCCTTCGGTCACACCCTGCAGGCGCAGCTCTAGGCTCGGCTCCTGCAGACACAGATGGACGGGACTGCCTTGGGGTCAGCCCCACAAACCACCAAGCACTCTGCTCCTCCCTCTGCCGTGTCTGCACTCACTCCCTGAATAGGTGCTGACTGAGCTTCTCCATGTGCTGGCGTTTGGAACAGATTAAAGAAGAACAAAGCTATCTCCTCTTACGGATCCCTGCCACAGTCTGGTAGGCGCCAGGGCGGGGAGACAGGCTGCGGACCATCGGAGTGGATTGTGTTTGCCCTGGGTTTGCCCATGCACCCTCTCCCACGAGACCTAGACCCCCCACCAAGACATGAGGCCCACGGGGCAGGTGTTGGGCCTAGTGGTTAAGACTCTGGATCGGATCCTGCCTCTCCCACTGAAGTGGCCAGGTTCGAGTCCTGGCTCTGCTCCTATCCCGGCTTCCTGTAGATGTGCACCCTTGTAGACAAGGACTTGGGTCCCTGACACCCACAAGGGAGACATGAATTGAGTTCCAGGCTCCTGGCTCCAGCCTGGCTCAGCCATGGCTGTTGCAGGCATTAGGAGAACAAACCAATGTGAGAGAGATCTCTGTCTCTGTCTCTCCGCCTTCCTAATGCATTTTTTAAGAGAAAGAAATGTGGCCTCGGTCCCTCAGCCACCTCCCCTTGAGTGGGGCGAGCTTGCAACTCCTGTGACCAGCAGGAGGTGACAGGGGCACTCAGCACACAGAAGCTGAGCATCTGCCTGTTTGCTGAGTACATGGCCTTGGAAGCCACAGACCAGCTGCCCAGAGACCCCAGAGGGGTGTGGGACACCATGAAGACAGACAGACTCTAGCCCCGCCCTTGCACCTGACTATACCCACAGAAGCCACTCAGAACCAGGACCGGCCGGGAAGCCCTTCCTGGGTTCTTCACCAACACTATCAAGGTGTAAAATGGTTCTCTGAAGCCACTGAGTTTTGGGGTAATGGGAACAGCCACAGATAGCACAGACATGCCTACGCACGCATCTGTGTGTGTGTCCGCGTGTGTGAAACTGTGGCAGTGCTCGGGAGAGACAGGAGGAATGGGGGGAGGGAGACGAGAAATCAGGGGAATTTGGGAGGGAGAGGCAGGCTGCACATGGACCCCACGATTTACCCACACCGTGGCCGCGCATTGCCTGGACGGGAGCGATGGAGGGAAGGGGCGACCGCCTGGGCGGATCGGGTAGAAAGGGCAGAGGAAGGCAGCGGCGTGGCCAGTGTGTGCGCAGTGTTTCCCGGAGCGCTGGAGCCCACGGAGCCAAGAAGGGGGCCACAGGTGGCTGACTGGGCTGTGGGCCGTGGAGGGGTCGTGGCCAGGAGGGGCAGGGAGTGGGCCAACAGGTGGCGTGGGAGTCCCTTGTGGGAGCTTCCCTTTCCCAGGGGGCCGGGAAGGCGGTGCTGAGGCTTTGAGGAGTGGAGAAGAGGAACTGCCTGGGAGCAGAAACCACGGCTTCGGTCTGACCACACCAAAGCCGGGTGGTGTGTGGCTGTGATTTCAAGCGTGAGCGGGCATCAGGTGGCCTGCCTTTCCCCAGCCGGCACCCACCCCTGGCAGCCTGGTACAGGCACGGAACAGAGGAAAGACGGGCGGAGCCAAAGCCAGAGGACGGCCCTGCGTTGCCCGAGCCCTGCGCGTGGTGGGGAGGCTGTGTGCTTCTCGGGGTGTGTCTACTTGTCTGGGGGTGGTCAGTGGTATCCCACAGCCGAGTGTGTGTTCCTGCGTGTGGCAGAGTTGCCGGGAGAGCCTCTGTACACAGAAGTGTGTCCAAGTGCAGCTGTGTGTTTATACACCCGTGGATCGGCGTGTGTGCCCTGGGACTGCCCATATCAGCTCTGGCCCCTCTCCCTGCCCAGGTTCCATGCCCACCTGAACTGTTGGTCGAGGGCTCCAGCAAGGCAGAACCTCGGCCCTTCAAACCTGCCCCATATGTTCAGGGCTGAGGACCCTGCTGGACTCCAGTTCTGGGCACACTGACAACAGGCTCTGCTCCGAAAATCAGAACTACAGACAGCTTTAGAGGGGCAAAAGGGGACCCTGTGCTGAGACCACAGCCACAGCGACCCTGGGTCAGGAGGGAGTGTGATCCCAGACACCCTCCCAAAAGCAGGGCCATCCCCACCCAGGGGCTGGCCTGTCCCAGGGAGAGCCGGTGGGGACACCACGGCCCCAGGGTCGATGGGACTGGAGTTAATCATCTACTCCGGATATCCCTGGGCCCCATTGGCCACCTGGGGACACAGCCCTCTGGGAAGACACCCAAAGAAGTTGGAGGCAGCTTCCTGGCCAGTGTCTGTCCCTTGGGCTCAGGGGAAATGAGGCAAGGATAGTGATGTGGGGGGGAAGGGTTGGCAGGGAGCTGTTGTCCAAGGAAGGAGACCCCCAGCCCTGCCCTCATGGAGCTCTAGTCTGAGACCAAGAGACAGAGCAGGAGGAGTTCAGAGTGGAGAGGGCCAGGGAGGGTGGGTGCCCTGAGCAACAGGTGGACAGAGAGCCGGGAAGACAGCAAAAGACAGGGCCTGGGAGGTGGCCCATGGGCAGGGCTGCACACCCTCCAGGCTGCTGCTTCACTCCCTGCCTGAGAACCCGAGATTTCCACGAGGGAAAATGGAACATTCACCGCAGGGGTCACAGAGGTCAGCTCCACGCGCACTCCTCCGTCTCCAGCCTCTGTGTCTGGGATATCCGCGCGGAAGGCTCTGGAACACTCAGGAGGAAGGCAGTGCCAGCCGCGGCTCCCCAATCAGGCAGTGCCCGGGGTCCTGACCCGGCGTGGGGAAGCTCCAAACCACAGGCAAGGAAGGAAAGAGCAGGGGGCGGGGCCACGTAAGCTGCCTGGGATCTGGCAAGGACTGAGGGCCTCGCTCCTTCTCCGCAGCCACAGCAGTGGGCTGCCTGGGAGCTGTGCACCGCTCCCTGCGCACGGAGGGGCTGTGGGCCGGACGTGGCCCGGGGTGAAGGAGCACTGAGTCACAGCCCATGACAGGCTCAAGCCTTTCAAGTCCTTTCCAAGTCGTGCGGAAGAGCAGGGACCTGGACCAGAGCGGCTTCGCGTCAGGGACCTGAGCCACTGCTTCCAGCTGAATGACCTTGGCCCTCACAGCCTTCCAGTCTCCTCACCTGTAAAATGGGGGTACAACACCCATGCCGCATCGCCGTGAGGACTGAGTTATGATTTGGGAAGTGCTGTGCACGGTACCTGGCCTTCCACATACATCAGCTATTACTCTATCAAAAAGCCCCGGTGGTGCTAGGGCGTCTCACACCTTCACACCTGTCACCTGCCAACCTTCCATATTACCAAGACAGCAGGCAGCGCTGGAACTGAATAACCTTGCTTGGTTCTTGCTTTTTTTTTTTTTTTTTTTTTTTACAGGCAGAGTGGACAGTGAGAGAGAGAGACAGAAAGGTCTTCCTTTTGCCGTTGGTTCACCCTCCAATGGCCGCCGAGGCCGGCGCACCTTGCTGATCCGAAGGCAGGAGCCAGGTGCTTCTCCTGGTCTCCCATGGGGTGCAGGGCCCAAGCACTTGGGCCATCCTCCACTGCATTCCTGGGCCACAGCAGAGAGCTGGCCTGGAAGAGGGGCAACCGGGACAGAATCCGGCGCCCTGACCGGGACTAGAACCCGGTGTGCTGGCGCCGCTAGGTGGAGGATTAGCCTAGTGAGCCGCGGTGCCGGCCTACTTGCTTTATTCTTAAGGCTTTTTGGTCTTCTAGTTCTAGTCTCTATATAAATAAAAGTTTTAAAAATACATGTTTATTTATTTGAGAGACTGAAAGAGAGAATACACATCCAAATGCCCAAACAGCTAGTGCTGGGCCAAGAACCAGGAACTTCACCCACGCTGCCCACATGGTGGCCAGGACCCCAGTACTGGAGCCGTCACCTGCTGCCTCTCGCTGTGCACATCAGTGGGAGACTCGGGAGGCTGGAAGTGGGGCCCAGACTACAAGCTCAGGACTCTGACGTGGGAGGTGGTGTCCCGACAGTCTCCTTAATCTCTGTGCCAAACGCCTATGCACGATACAAATACATTTATGTTTAAAAAGTCACAATCAGGCTGGCGCTGTGGTGCAGTGGGCTAGGCTGCCGTTGGCAGTGCTGGAATCCCATACAGGCGCTGGTTTGAGCCCCAGTTGTTTTGCTTCTAATCCAGCTCCCTGGTAATGCACCTGGGAAAGCAGCTGAGGATGGCCCAAGGGCTTGGGCCCCTGCAGGCACGTGGGAGACCCAGAAGAAGCTCCTAGTTCCTGGCTTTGGTCTGGCCCAGCCCCAGGAGTTGTGGCCACTGGGGAGTGAACCAGCAGATGGAAGACTTCTGTCTCTCTCCTCTCTCTCTCTTTCAAATAAAGAAATCTTTTTTTAAAAAAAAGTTAAAAGTAGGCCTCAATACTAATAAGGGACGTGACAACATTCCTCAAGGTGTAACCCAGTGGCTGGGATATGGAACCCTGATAACCTCACTGTGGGCTGGGACAGCAGAACAGACCCACCCACACTAGCAAGAGCGCACGCACACGCACACACATGCGCACACACACATAGGCCCTAACTGCCCGCTGCTCTTCCTCCTAGCCCTGGCCAGCGTCCCCTCGGGATCCTGAGGACTCCGCAGACCACCATGGGTCCTCGGAGCCCTTCCTGGAAGCTGCCTTGGCAGCAGACTCTGTTCTGCCGCCCTTATCTGCCTCCCAGTGACCCTCACTAGTGGTTTCCATCGCCCCAGGGGTGGGAGATCCTGGCAGTCCCGCCCCCTGACCCTTGGCCTGGCGCTCCTCACCGGCACACATTGGCGACTCCCCGGCCGCTGTCCGGATCCGCCCAGGCCCGGCTCAGCCCCGCCCCGCGGCGAGTTAAGAGCCCCCAAGTGCGGGGCGCTCCGGGCAGACTGCGCCCGTGGTTTGGCGGTCGTCATGGTGACCGCGCGAGTGGCCGCGGCCCTCCGCGCCATCCTCGCAGGCTGCAGACTGCGCGGCTCGCGGGGGACCGGGGGCTCCCGGAGGCTGAGCGGCAGCGCGCGGCGGCGGGCGGCGGGCGGCGTCAGCCCCGGGCGCCGGCTCAGCACGGCCTGGGCACCGGCTCAGCGTCCGCGGGAAGACCCTGAGGGCACAGAGGACAGCGCCCAGCCGCCAGCCGCCCAGGAGCCGTCAGGGACGCCACCTCGCGCTCCTTCTGTGCCGCTCGAAACTGCCGAGCCCCTGGCCGGCCGCTCGCTGGTCCAGCGGGACATCCAGGCCTTCCTGAGCCAGTGCGGGGCCAGCCCCGGAGAAGCGCGCCACTGGCTCACGCAGTTCCAGGCCCAGCACTACTCCTCCGACAAGCCCTTCGCTGTCATCGAGGTGAGCGGAGCGCGGCGTCGGCGGTGTCGCCGCGAGGAGGCGAGGGCTGCTCCACGACTCGGGGCTGCAGGACCGGGAAGGGGCGCGCCGGGGTGGGCGCGGCCGCGCGCTCCTCGAAAGCCCCGCGCCCAGCCCGAGAAGCCTGGGATCCCAACGTGGCAGGCGTGATGCTCTGAAACAGCTCCGCTGCCCCCGGCTGTGGATGCTAGTTGGGGGTTCGGACCGAGACCTGAGAACCTGGACAGCAGCTGCCTGCGTTACCCCTCCCCCAAAGGCGTCCCAGAGTCCAAGGTCGCAGAGCGAGGAACACTGGTGTGAGATAAGGGGGTGGCAAGATCCGACTGGGCAAAGGGTGGAACGGGTGGCCAGCAGCGGGGCCGACAGCGCCACAGCAGGTTGTGGGGGCAGGTGGCTCAGCGTCAGCGTGACCCCCTCCACAACGCCCACTCTTTCCCAGGTGGATGAGGAGGTGCTCAAGTGCTCGCAGGCCGTATCCAGCCTGGCCTTTGCCCTGGCCTTCCTGCAGCGCATGGACATGAAGCCGCTAGTGGTGCTGGGGCTGCCAGCCCCCACGGCGCCTTCGGGGTGTCTCTCCTTCTGGGAGGCCAAGGCTCAGCTAGCCCAGAGCTGCAAGGCGCTGGCGGATGCGCTGCGGCACAACGCGGCCACCGCCGTGCCTTTCTTCGGCGGCGGGTCGGTGCTGAGCGCCGCTGAGCCCGCTCCCCATGCCAGGTGAGTGCGGCCCTGACCGCCCCGGCGGGCCTGCGGGGGTGGAGGGCCCTCTCGAGCACCGTGTCTGGCCCGCAGCTACGGCGGCGTGGTCTCGGTGGAGACCGACCTGCTGCAGTGGTGCCTGGAGTCCGGCAGCATCCCCCTCCTGTGCCCGATCGGGGAGACGGCCGCGCGCCGCTCCGTGCTCCTCGACTCGCTGGAGGTGACCGCGTCGCTGGCCAAGGCGCTGCAGCCCACCAAGGTCATCTTCGTCAACAACACGGGCGGCCTGCGCGACGCCACACAGAAGGTGCACCCCGGCCCCCAGACCGAAGTCCTCCCCAACAGGGGACTCCGGGAGCAGGAGGGACAAAGGGGCCAGGGAGAAGGCAGCCCCAGGGGGCAGCGGCAACGCCGGGAGTTCGCGGGGCCTTCGGGGGCCGACTGCGGGCCGGAGGCTCACGGCCTCGCTCCGGACGCAGGTCCTGAGTAACGTGAACCTGCCCGCCGACCTGGACCTGGTGATCAACAGCGAGTGGGTGAGCCACAAAGAACGGCAGCAGATGCGGCTCATCGTGGACGTGCTCAGCCGCCTGCCCCACCACTCCTCGGCCGCCATCACCGCCGCCAGCACGCTGCTGACCGAGCTCTTCAGCAACAAGGGTGAGGGCGGCGGGGAGAGCCGCGGCCACGCCCGCCGCAACGGGACGGGAGGGAGATGGCCCCGACCCCGGGCGGCACTGGCGCCGGTGGGAGGAGGCGCTGTCGGCGGGGCGGGGCGGGGCGGGGGCATGGCCGGAGCAACAGAGTTTAGGGAGAGGGGCGGGACTAGCAAAGGAGGTGGGACTAGAGGCGATGGGCGGGATTGAAGGACTAACTGCAGACCAGCGAAGTCGTTTCCTTGTGGAGGTCTCTGAAGACTATTCCATTAGCCCCACTCGCGCCGAGTGCCACACCGACCCGCTGCCCCCATCTCACGTCCAGGGTCCGGGACCCTGTTCAAGAATGCGGAGCGGATGCTGCGATTGCGCAGCCTGGACAGCCTGGACCAGGGCCGCCTGGTGACCCTGATCAACGCCAGCTTCGGCAAGAAGCTCCGGGAGGACTACCTGGCCTCGCTGCGCCCCCGGCTGCACTCCATCTACGTGTCTGAGGGGTGAGCCTGCAGACCCCACCGAGGACAGGGCCTCAGGGACTGATCCTGGCCAAGGCGGAGTCCCAGCCTGCCTCTCTCCCGCCGCGCCAGGTACAACGCAGCCGCCATCCTGACCACCGAGCCGGTCCTGGGTGGCACCCCGTACCTGGACAAATTCGTGGTGAGCTCCAGCCGCCAGGGCCAAGGCTCCGGCCAGATGCTGTGGGAGTGCCTGCGGCGGGACCTGCAGACGCTGTTCTGGCGCTCCCGGGTCACCAACCCCATCAATCCCTGGTAGGTCCCGCCCCTGAGGGCTCTGGGCTGGGCCCCCGCTGGGGTACTGCCTTGCCCAGGGAGAGGCCCTGCTGGGTGTTGCCGGTGCCATTCCCCAGGGGGAGCCCACACAAGGAGCCTGAGCTGTCCTCAGAGGTGGCCCCTTGACCCTGCTTTCCTGGAAGACAGGGCTCCACCCTGAGCGCATGCAGCCTGCTTCTCCCGGGCTCCACCTCAGCCCCCAGCGCCACGCTCCCAGTTCCAGGCCCACTGCACCTCCAGGGGGACACCCCTTCCTCGTCCCCTGCTGCCTGGCTCTGTGGAGACTAAGAAGGGAGCAAGAACCCTCCCTTCACTGCCCAGCACGGCAGTACGGAGAGAACGAGACACGGGCTCACTCTGGCCTTCAGCTGTGTGACCCTGCAAGAGAGCTGACTTCTCTGAGCCCCGGCTGCTTCCCTGAGAGATCAGAACGGTAGATGCGCAGGCTCAGGCCGCTGCTGAGAGAGCAAACTGAGCTGCCAGCTCCCAGCTGGCAAGGAGCAGGTGGTCGGCCCTCCATAAAGGTTCTCTGAAGGAGGAGCCAGCGAGGAGCCAGCCCCGGCCCTGCTCAGAAAGCTTCCCCCCCGGCCTTGCCCCACCCAGGTACTTCACACACAGCGACGGCAGCTTCTCCAACAAGCAGTGGATCTTCTTCTGGTTCGGCCTGGCCGACATCCGGGACTCCTATGAGCTGGTCAACCACGCCAAGGGGCTGCCAGACTCCTTCTGCAAGCCAGCTTCAGACCCAGGCAGCTGACCCTCACACTGACCCGGCAAGGCCCTGGCGCAGCCAGGGTGGACCAAAAGCCACGCCTGCTGCAGGCGACCCAGGCAGCCCCAGGCTGGGCGGAGCCGACGGCCGAGAGATCTGCAGAGGAAGCCCCAGCCCCACCCTGCCCAGAGCAGGTGCAGTCAGACACGCACAGGAAGGAGGGGCCGCGTGCTCCAAAGCTGTGAGCCTTGGGCTTGGGGTGTGCGCTCGCCTTGGAGGGCTCTGCTCAGGGCTGACCGGAGGGCGGCCAATTTCTCTGACTTCTGTGCTGTTTGAGGCTCCCTTGCAAGAATACCACCCCTGCCTGCCTGCTCCCGTCACTCATTTTCATCCCTTTGGGGTCCTGCGATTTTCAGGAGGCCTTGATTAAAGCACACACACTTGTCTGAGAGTCAGCTCACACTGGGAAGGGAATCAGCAGTGACCCTAACGGGAGCCAGACCTTGAGAACAGAGAACCGATGGCCTCCCGGAGAGAGTCGAGGCACTCATCAGACAGGAGAGCCCCAGGAGGGACACCGCCACTGTCTCCCTCGCCTGGGTGTCACAGCCCAGGACAGGCTCCCCTACCCCTAGTGAGGGAAACCCTACAATCCACAGACCAGGCCGACAGCAGCCCCAGCCCCCCAACCCGTGAGGGCCTCCACCCACAGTCCCCTTTCCAGGCTGGGGTCAACGCCAAGCCCACACAGCAGTGGCTCATCTGTTACCTACAAGAGCCCAGAGAAGCCACAACGGGGTGCTCTGGCTTTGAAAGCCCAGGCTTGGACATTTTCCCCTGGCCTCACTGGAGGCTGCATCCAGTCTGGGCAGGACCAGCACGGCCCAGACAGGCTGGAGTCCAAAGCCGAGAGATTCCATTCGATATTTGTTGATGATGTGCTAGGCGCCTTACTGGTCTGAAGGCACTTAAGACAAGGAGGGAGCCAGTCAACGGTGAGACCGTCGTGGTACACAAGGCCCAGGGGCAGCCTCTGTCCTCCCGCAGGAGATGGGTGGTGTCAAGTGGACGCCTGGGCTTGGGCCCCAAACAACAGACACACTTGGCTCTGCGCTGAACACCGTCAGTTCTCTTCCTATAGCTGCCCTCACAAGAGACTTCCTCAAAGGAGCTGGCAGCAGGCTGGGGAGGAAGAGACAAGCCACGAGCAGGACTGAGGAGAGACATCAAAAGCACATTCCACAGTCAGGGTCTTGAGATTCTTGAAAAGAGGGCCAGAGGGCCGGGGGACCCTCACAGCTGGGGAAAGGTCACGGGAGGGCCAAGGCGGGGCCAGGCCAGACCCAGCCTCTCAGGAGACCCGAGATCAGTCGCCACCCTCAGCAGAGCGCCCTGCGGGCAAAGCAGCAGCAAAGCCAGTGTCTACATAAAACGTTTATTTTTGGAGGACTGCCTGGTCTGGTGTTTGGGAAGGCACTCCACCCCTACCAGGCCAACCTCAGAACTGCAAACAGAGACAGCAGGTGCGGGGCTGGCAGGCTGCGGCCTGCTCCACCCTGCAGACCCCAGCTCAGAGGGCTGCTGCTGTCTGGCCCTGGCATACCCTGAGAACCCACGTGACTTCTGTGGCGCCAGCCCCTCTGCTCTCTCGAGCCTGACGCGTGGCTGTCAGCACACTCACTCGACTCTCGGCGTCTGGAAAGCATGGCAGAGCTGGGGAGCACCTGCCAGGCTCATGAAGCAGTCTCACATTCGCTCATTTTGGATCTCTCGCTTCCGGCCTCTCTCCCACTCTCAGGAGAGGCGGCCCCAGCCCTGCTTCACTCCCTTCCCAGGGCCTGGAGACCAGGGAGCAGTGGCCTCAGCTCTCCTAACAAACAGGAAAACACCTGCCACTGCCACCCTTCCCGGGGCCAAGCCCAGGGGTCTGGGGAAGACACCTGCCTCCTTGGAACAATGCAAAAAGAAAGGGGGCGGGGGAGACAAAGGATCCAACAAACCGACCAAAAAGCATAAATAAACAGCAACGGGGCCAGCAAGGAGGAAGGCAGGCAGCCCTCGCCCTCGGTGGCTCCCAGGGGACTCAGCCGTCAGTGGCCAGGATGACAGCAGCCCCGAAGATGCCCACACTCTCTCCCAGGAGCTTCATCTGGTTCCAGAACTCAACGCGCCGCGTGTGGTGCCAGTAGGCGACGTTGCCATCAATGAGCAGCATGACCGGCGGCAGCAGGACGGCCAGGATCTGGGCGGCCAGGGTGACGTAGTAGCCTGACAGGAAGGCCAGGGCCAGGACGCCGTACAGCACGAAGAAGAGCTGGATCATGAGCTCCCCTCCCGGGAGGTGGTTCAGGTAGGCCAGCCGGTCCTCCTTGCTGTGCTGCAGCGAGTAGGCCTGCAGAAACACCGGCCCCTGAGACCCCTCGGGAGGGCCTGGGGCGCCCGCTGACTACAGAGCCCAGGGGGCTAGGGCCTGGGCCTCCACGCCTCGCCCTGGGGGTTCTGATGGGAGGAAGTGCATCTCCACAGCCAGCCTGGGGCTCCCACCTCTGAACAGACCATGGGAGCCCACTGAGACCGCAGAGGACGTGGCACCCGGGAGCCAGGACGAGGCCATCTCCATCCGCCTTGGCTTCCCTAGTACAAGGGCACTTGGGATGGAACTTCTTCCACACCTGGGACAGTAACTTTGGAAGAAGGAACGCTCACGAGATTCTGGGCACCTGCAGGGCCCCAGAGGCTGGCCAGGGCAATCCCCAGGGGCCAGGCCATCTGGAGCGGCAGGCAAGGCCTTGTTCTGCCAGGCCTGGGCTCACAGGCCACCTCCACCCGACAGCCGCCCAGCCTACCACGCAGATGAGGTAGATGCCCAGGAACACCTGGCCGGTGGACTGCAGGGAGCGGCTGCGGGGTTTCCGGCGGTACAGCTCCCCGGCGCCGCTGGCCAGCACGAGAAAGCCGCCGATGATGGCAACTGTGCGAGAGTACATACGGACCTAGGTCGGAGCAAGGGGACCCCAGTCAGGGGCTGCGGCCGCCACGTCTCCCCTGGCTGCCCTACACATCCCTCTCCACCTGACCAGCCCTCTTTGACCATTTCCAAGGCATGGCACATGGGTACTGAAGAGACATAATTGTTTGTTGAGTTTTTGGTTTTTGCTTTTACAGAAGTGGAAGCTGAGGCCGGGGGTGGGGGTTAAGAAAATTGTCCATGGCCCTAACAGAAAGTGGCAGAACCAGACGCCGTGCAATGCCCCGTTTCCCACGCCCAGGTCTGCAGACCCAAACACCTCTATACAGCACAGCGCCTTCTCTGAAAACACAACACTGCCCTCTCCATCTCGGAGCTGCCTGCGCATCTGCCTCCCCTCCTGGACTGGACGGTCCCGTCCCCAGGGCCACTGTCCAGCCAGCAGTGCCTGCACTTACAGGCTCAGGTGGTGCACTGAGATTATATCTCCTAAAATACGATGGTTGGCTCGGGTACTCACCGAGGTCCCTTTTGCCCTGTAAGTCTGGGATGACTAACGCCATGGTTTAAAGGATTCTGGCCCCCACCGATCTGCTAACGGTGGTGTGGCTTTGGCAAAGTCTGCTCCCCTCTCCACACTCGGAAGGAGAGGCTGGTGTGGTCGCTGAGGTCCTTCCATTTCTGTCTGTGGGTCCCGCCTGCCAGGCTGCACCCCGCAATGCCCCCCACCCCACTCCGGGGCCGAGGCGCTCACCTTCAGCCAGTCCCCGTAGTGGACGTAGCCCCCGAGGTAGGCGGCGTAGGTGCTAACGGCCAGCTGCAGTGCCGCCCCCAGGGCGAACCAGCGCCGCTTCACCCCGAAGGACATGAAGCTGGCACACAGCACGGCCGCCCCCATGTCGAAGTACAGGTAGGGCACGGGGATGTCTGGCTTCCTGCGGGGCGGCAGTGGGAAAGCAAGAGGGCAAAGTGACCGGGGGCTGAGGGCCGTGAGACCCCCTGAGTACCGGCACGCTCCTCCGCTACCCCAAACTGGAGTCCCCGCTCATGGCCAGGACCGCCGCATCAGACATGGCCCGGTGGCCGCACCGGAGTCCCACCCCCCCAGCCCCTCGTCAAGTCCGAGGGCCCAGTTCCTCGCAGTCCAACTTCTGGGCACCAACTTCTTCCCCACATCACCCCCGCTCCCGGGACGGGCCGTCCCGCCCCCACCGCGTCCGGCGGCTGCGTGGGCCGGCTCACCGGCGCGCCTCGGCCCTCTCGGCGTACAGCATGAGCTGGCTGAAGCAGCCCCAGAAGGGGCAGCGTGTGAGCAGCACCGAACCCAACTGCATGATCAGCTGCAGCATCCAGCGTCTCGAACCTATCTTCGACGCCATCTTGAGAAAGGGCAGTCCGTCGCGGCCTCATTCCCGTCAGGAGGCAAGCGCGGGGCTGAGACACGCAACTTCCGGGTCCCTCGTTCTTTCCCTGCCGTCCGGAAGCAGTGCTCTTTCTGTATAGTTCTGAGAGGAGTGGAACAATGTCCTTGCTGCGCTCAGCGTTTCGCTCTTCTGGTGGGGAGCTCAGGGCCCCTCTTTTTGTTGCGAAGTAGAAAACTAGACCAGAGGAACAGCGGGGTCAGGATATCACACGTCTTAGATTGTAGCCTGTGTGGAAGCAGACTTGTCTTTGAATTCAGCTGGACCTGAACTCTGAACTCCAGCCCTGTGATTTTGGACCTATGAGATGTAAGGACATCTAACAGCAGAGTGGTTGTGAAGTTCGCTTTATTTATTTATCCGTTTTTATTTGAAAAAGAGATCTTCCATCCTCTAGTTCTCCTCCTCTCACCCCCAAATACCTGCAACAGCCCTGGCCGTACCGGGCCAAAACCAGGAGCCCAGAGCTCCACCCGGGACCCCCAGACAGGTGGCAGGGACCCAGGTACTTGAGTGTCAGCTGCAGCTTCCTGGGCTGTGCACTAGGGAGCTGGAATTGGAACGGGTGCCAGGCCTGTCGCGGTGCGTGCTGTGCCACACATGGGTGTGGGTGTGACGTTCACTGCTCACAAGCGCCCCAGGGGTTCAATAAATAGTGCAAACCCTCCAGAGAAACGTGCTGCAAGACCCGGCTCCTGGCGCAATCAGTTTGGCCTTGGTCTGCCTCGTCTCCTGAGAGCAGGATGCATGGGACACAGCATCCCGGTCCATTTTCAACTCTGGTGCTGCCACTCCAGACTCAAGCTATCATCTTTAAAAAGAGAGAATATATATTTTATTTGAAAGCTAGAGGGCTGGCATTGTGGCATAGTGGATTAAGCCATCACCTGCAATGGTGGCATCTCCTATGAGCACTGGTTTGAGTCCCGGCCGCTCCACTTCAGATCCAGCTCTCTGCTAATGCACCTGGGAAGGCAGCAGAAGATGGCCCAAGTGCCTGGGCCTCTGCCACTCACGTGGGACATCTGGATGGAGTTCCTGGCTCCTGGCTTCAACCTAGCCCAGCTTTGACTATTGCAACCATCTGGAGAGTGAACTAGCAAGTGGAAATTCACTCTCTTGGTCTCTGTCTCTCCCTCTATCTTTCTGTAAATCTGCCTTTCAAATAAATAAATCTTTTTTAAAAATCAAAAGGTAGACAGAGATCTTGCAACCTCTGGTTCACTCCCCAGATGTCTGCAATGGCCGGGGCTGGCCCACTCAGTCTCCTTGAGCTGAAACTTGCCGTCTCCTAGGGTGCACATGGGTGGAAAGCTGGACTTGGACGTGGAGCTGGGACTCGAACCCAGGCCCTTTGCCATGTGACATCCCATCAATCACTGCACCAAAGCCCACCCTTGCCTGATCATTTGTTGATCTCCACTTCCTGTTTGGTCTCCACTAGTCTGTTCCTATTGTACATTCTCTGTTCTCCTACACTTCCTGTGAATCGCGCCACACAGTGGCAATTTTGCATTTCTATCTATCTATTTATTTATTTGAAAGACAGAGTTACAGAGAGAGGTAGAGACAGATAGAGAGGTCTTCTATCCACTGGTTCACTCCAAAATGGCTGCAGCTGAGCTGATCTGGAGCCAGGGGCCAGGAGCTTCCTCTGGGTCCCCAATGTGGGTACAGGGCCCAAGGACTCGGGCCTCCTCTGCTGCTTTCCCAGGCACATTAGCAGGGAGCTGGATTAGAAGTGGAGCAGCCGGGACTCAGACCAGGCACTGCAGGCCGGAGCTTTAATTCACTGCACCGCAGAGCAGGCCCCTTGTCTCTCTTATTAATGACCAGGGCCCCCCCACTGGGTTGTGAGTGCCAAGAAGCCAAGCATGGTATCTGGCTTATTATTTATATCTTCAGGGCCTAGTATACAGGATGTACTTAGGAAATTTATGTTACATAAATAAACGGGCAAAAGGTATTGTCGGGCCAGCGCTATGGCATGGTGGGTAAAGCCACCGCCTGCAGTGCTAGCATCCCATATAGGCGCCAGTTCAAGTCCTGGCTGCTCCACTTCTGATCCAGCTCTCTGCTGTGGCCTGGGAAAGCAGTGGAAGATGGCCCAAGTGCTTGGGCCCCTGCACCCGCGTGGGAGACCTGGAAGACGCTCCTGGTCCCTGGCTTCGGATTGGCCCAGCTCTGGTGCTGTGGCCAACTGGGGAGTGAGCCAGCGGATGGAAGACCTCTCTCTACTTCTCTGTAACTCTCTGCCTTTCAAATAAATATTTTTTAAAGCTATTGTCTCTATGTCTGGTTCATGGTAGGTGCTCAGTTAATACTTCTTTTTTTTTTAAGATATTTATTTTTATTTATTGGAGTTAGATAGAGAGAAAGGTCTTCCTACCATTGATTCACCCCCAAGTGGCCGCCATGGCCGGAGCTACGCCGATCCGAAGCCAGGAGCCAGGTGCTTCTCCTGGTCTCCCATGCGGGTGCAGGGCCCAAGTACTCGGGCCATCCTCCACTGCCCTCCTGGGCCACAGCAGAGAGCTGGACTGGAAGAGAAGCAACCGGAACTAGAACCGGTGCCCATATGGGATGCCGATGCTGCAGGCAGAGGATTAACCCAGTGAGCCATGGTGCCGGCCCCAGTTAATACTTCTTGAGCAAATAAATGGGCCAAAGTTCTGGGCACTCTAGAGGCTGCTTCCCCGAAGCTGCCCCCACCTTCCTCCTGCACACACAAGACTTCTTCCAGTACTGAAGTTACAACCCTACAAGACCCTCCGACTCGTCATTAGTTCAGAAGGTCGGTTTCCAATCCCCGGGAAGTGGCTCATGCCCAGACTGCATTCCTCACGGGCACTCAGCCGTGACAGCTGGACACTAAAACCTGTTGTGAGAGCGTCACGTGTTCGTGCGGAAACCACAGACGGCACTCTTGCAGCGTAGGCTGGGGTGGGAGGACGTCCAGGCCAGTGGAGCAGGCAAAGGGCCAGGTTAGAGGTCCTGCCTGCCCCCGACAGCAGTGTTTCTTCTCCATGATACAGCCCCTTAGCACAGAATCAACTTTCCACTTGGTCTTATTTTGCATCTCCTCACCCAGCCCTGGTTCAAATGGACAAGATGCACAGCCCTAGGAGCTGAAGGGCCAGAGCTGGAGCCGAGTCTGTAACAGTGCAAGGCGCACCCCCACCCCCGGCCATCCCCACACAGCGCCCACCCTCGCGCTGCAGCAAGCAGTTTCCAAACAGGTCCGCAGCAGCAGAGGCCGGGGACGTGTACGAGGACAGGGAGGGAGCTCTCCTGGTCTCCCCGGCTCCTGAGTCCCTCTCTGCCTTTTACCTCTCTTCCCCTGAGTGGCTGTGAGAGGGTCTAGAGCTGGGGCAGACGCTGGCCCGGTGGACAGGCGGTGGCCCAGGCCCTGAGAAAAGCACACCCCTTGCTCCTTCCCTCCCAGCCCCCACCCACACACAACTGCAGCTCCCTTGGCAGCGACCCTCACCTCCCTCTAGGGGGCGCCCCAGTTCCCCAGCTCCTCCTGGCCAATCTGGCCAAAACCACAGCCATGGCCCCAGTTACAGCATGGCGCCCAGGATGCCCGGCAGTGACCTCAGGCAGGCAGAGCCAGGCTCCCACGCGGCTCAGCAGTGCCCGATAGCCAAGCCATCAAGTCGCCCGTCACATGGAAGCACCACACAGAAGCTTCCGGAAAGCTGCGGGTCAGGCACACACCCAGGAGCTGCTGGCCAGCAGCTGTGTGCCCACCACCACCTGGAGCCTGAGGTGGTGCAGTTGGCTGCCCCCAGGAAAGGGGGACCCAGTGCCCACAGGGTCACAAACCCATGGGTGTTGTTCCCAGCCAGGGTGGCATCCTTGACCAGCGCCACAGATCCCACCAGCAAGAGCCCAAGCCCACCTGTGTCCCAGCTCAGCAAGCTGGAGGTGGCGCCCCAGGCTGCAGGGGTCAGAGCAGTGAGGCCACGAGAGGTGCAGGTCGAGCTGAGCCAGGGTGGCAGAGAAGTCCCCGGGGGCGGGCAGGCCAGCTGGCTAAGGCTGAGGCCCAGCTGCTGCAGGCTCAGCTCTGTGAACCCCACCCCCCAGCCAGATCCCACCGGATGTGGTCAAAGAGCAGCAGCAGCTGTCCCCAGAAGTCCTGGGAGGAAGCGGCAGGTGGCCAAGGTGACCACGGCTCAGCTCCAGGAGCCAGACTCCACAGGGAGCCTGGGAGGGAGGCTGAGCAGGCAGAGGGCCCCACAGTCCATGACACTGCCCACAGCTGGACAGGCGCACAGAGCTGGGCATGCTGTCACGATTCCCAAGAAGGGCCTTGCCTCTGCCATGGCCGCGGCCTCCGTGAGCAGAGCCGCCACCAGGCCTGTCCTTGCCCCTCACAGGGCCAGGGTGATGAGGCCCGTGTCAGGCACTCATAGCCGCTGAGACCTCGGTGCCTGGTTCCCTGACCCTGACCCTGACCCTGGGGAAGTGGGCACCAGGAAAGACAAGCACACGCCGTTCAGGGGCCTCGTGTGCAGCCCCCTCTGTCCCCCAGGACTTTACCTGTTACCCAGGCGTCTGCCCCGGCCCTGGCCCAGTCCCCATCCTGTCACTCCTCCATCCCTTCCTTCTACCAGGGTGAAAAGCAGTCAGCTTCAGGCCTCTGAACCTCTCCGCGGGCCCCCCGAGCAACCCTGCCTCCCCCTGCCCTCACACAGCCACATTTGCAAAGAGCCTCACTCAGACCCTGGCTCAGTCTGCTCCCTGGCCCCAGGTCTCGGGCCAGCGAAGCCCAGCACACTCACCTGTGATCCTGGTCATGCCCCCGGACGCAGCCCAGCCCAGGACTGACAGTGACAAGCACCGGGGCTCGTTTCCTGCCGCCTGGGCCCAGCTCTCGGCGTGGGGGCGCAGGAAGGGGTGTAGAAAGCCTTGTGGGAGCACACCCCCAGCCCCCATCCTCTTGCTCGTGGAGATCCACGGCTTGCTCTCACCACGGTGGCAGCTTGAGGCTGCGGGGGCTTCCTCAGGTAGGGAGGGGGCAGCATCCCCTCTCACCGCACACTGCCTGCCTAGGAAATGCACCACCCGGAAGTTGTGTGGGCACAGAGGGGAAGGCTCCCCTTGGTCCTCACTGGGCCACAGGTCGGCACACCCCACCCCGTCCTTCCAGGAGCGCCTGGCATCCCCTACCCCAGCTTTGTGCCCAGCACCTCTGCCTTCTCCCCACCACCTGTCTAGGCACCCGTGTGTGTCACCAGCCTGCCCAGCCAACGCCAGCACAGCAATGGCCACGCGGAAGCAGGCGTTTCACTAAAGGCTGCACCCACTCCGCGCGAGGAGGGACTTGTCCTTTACAGAGCGGCCCGACGCCTGGCACAGCTGCTGAGGTCCCAGCTCTCACTGCTTCTGAGGGCCAGAGGTGAAATGGGACACAACTCGAGCCTGAATGGAGCCAGGTGTGCTACCCACTAAGCGACCCTGCCCCAAGGACTAGGCCAGTGTCTCCCAGCCAGATGGCCCTTTAGAGATTTATTCACTTATTTGGAAGGCAGAGCGTCAGAGGAGAGATCTCGCATCTGCTGGCTCAGTCCCCGAATGGCTCAATGGCCAGGAGCCAGGATGTCTGGATGTCCTATGTGGGCGGCAGGGCCCCAAGCTCTCTGGGCCACCCTCTGCTGCCTTCCCAGGCACATGCGCAGGGAGCTGGATCACAAGTGGAGCAGCATGGCTTGAACCAGCCCAGCACTCAGATGTGGGATACTGGCGACACAAGCAGTGACAACCCACTGTGCCACAATACTGACTTCCTAATGGCCCTTAAAGTAGTCGAGGTTGGGGCTGGCGCTGTGGCGTAGCAGGTAAAGCCGCCGCCTGCAGTGCTGGCATCCCATAGGGACGCAGGTTCCAGTTCTGGCTGCTCCCACTTCTGATCCAGCTCTCTGCTATGGCCTGGTAAAGCAGTAGAAGA
The DNA here is from genome assembly GCF_051225735.1 of Oryctolagus cuniculus. Classification (NCBI taxonomy): domain Eukaryota; kingdom Metazoa; phylum Chordata; class Mammalia; order Lagomorpha; family Leporidae; genus Oryctolagus; species Oryctolagus cuniculus. Next base: position 19,138,266 of record NC_142883.1, on the reverse strand, counting down.
TGACCCAAGTCCTTGGCCCCTGTACCCACGTGGAAGACCTGGTTTGTGGCTCCTGGCTCTCGCTTTATTGTGGCCCGACCTTGGCCATTGTAGCCACCTGGGGAGCAAAACAGCAGATGGAAGACCCCTCTTTTTTTTTTTTTTTTAAGATTTATTTATTCATTTATTCACTCATTCATTTGAAGGGCAGAGTTAGAGAGAGAGACAGAGAGATCTTCCATCCACAGGCTCACTCCCCAGAGCTGGGCCGATTCAAAGCCAGGAGCCAGGAGCTTCTTCTGGGTCTCCCACATGGGTGCAGGGTCCACTGCTTTCCCAGGCCATTAGCAGGAAGCTGGATCAGAAGTGGAGCAGCCAGGACACAAACTGGCACCCATAGGGGATACCAGCACCGCACATTACCTGCTACACCATGGTGCCGTCTCCCCTCCTCCCCTTCAAATAATTTTTGTTTTTTAAAAAGGTCTCTCATGATATCCCTTTGGGTAAGATGAAAACATAAAGACAGTTTCTCAAAATCAGAAAACATTGAAATAGAAAACTAGCTTATTAGAACATAGAATCAAGCCGGCGCCGCGGCTCACTAGGCTAATCCTCCGCCTGGCGGCGCCGGCACACCGGGTTCTAGTCCCGGTTGGGGCGCCGGATTCTGTCCTGGTTGCTCCTCTTCCAGGCCAGCTCTCTGCTGTGGCCCGGGAGTGCAGTGGAGGATGGCCCAGGTGCTTGGGCCCTGCACCCCATGGGAGACCAGGAAAAGCACCTGGCTCCTGGCTCCTGCCATCGGATCAGCGCGGTGCGCCGGCCGCAGCGCGCCGGCCACGGCAGCCATTGGAGGGTGAACCAACGGCAAAAGGAAGACCTTTCTCTCTGTCTCTCTCTCTCACTGTCCATCTGCCTGTCAAAAAAAAAAAAAAAAAAAAAAAAAAAAAAAAAAAAAAACCATAGAATCATGATTCTAAAAGCTCTTAATAGGCTGGAATAGTTTAAAATATTCTACTTGGGGCCGGTACTGTGGCATAGTGAGTTAAAGCCACCACCTGCAGTGCCTGCATCCCATATGGACACTGGTTAGAGTCCTGGCTGCTCCGCTTCCAGTCAAGCTCTCTGCTATAGCCTGGGAAAGCAGTGGACACCCACATAGGAGACCTGGCTTCTGATCAGCTCAGCTCTGGCCATTGTGGTCATCTGGGGAGTGAACCAGTGGATCAAAGACCTCTCTTTCTCTTTCAAATAAATAAATATTTAAAAAAAAAAAAAAAACTATACTCAATGAACAGGCTTTTAAGCCTAGTGGTTAAAGTGCCCACATCCCACGTAAGAGACCCCAGGTTCAATACCCGGCTCTGGCTCGGCTCTCTGCTGACGCAGACCCTGGGAGGCAGTGGTGCTGACTGAAGTAACTGGACTGCTGCACCCACGTGGGAGACCCTCCCAGTTTTCAGCCCAGGAGAGTCCTGGCCACTGTGGGCCTCTGCGTAGTAAATCAGCAATTGAGAATTCTCTCTCCCAGACTTAGACACGTAACAATCCGTTGTTAGGAATTTAGTCTACATATGGAAGCTGGAGAGGATGTGGTCCAACAGGTGTTTCTGTAAGAATTCCAGGCAGATTTCGCTGGTTGTGTCAGCCTCAGTCCACAGCGACAGGGCTGCCTAAAGCCACTCTCAGAAGCTGTGGCCATCCCGATGGCACCACAAGAGCCGGTTCCAGGGTCCTGCGCTGGGGCCACACTCAACAACTAGGGAAGGGCCCCTCAGAAGCCACTGCACTGCAGAGAAGCTACCGCCCGGTCACGTCTGCACACGCAGTGTTGCCCGGGCCCCTAGGCGCAGGGACCGCCAGGCAAAGTGAAACCCTTGAGAGCAAGGAGTGGGGAGCAGGCCCTAGCACCAGCCTCAGTCCCCACAGTGGGGCCTCCCTCCAGGACTGAAGGGCCTGGTCCAGCTCTCACAGGCCTCCTGGAGGTGTGCACTCCCAGCAGTGCCAGTACTCCAGGAGGGGCGGTCAGCTGAGGCTGACTGCTGGCATTTTAAAGGCCAGGAAATCTGCAGGCTGCCCTATCACCCCGACCCACAGGGTCTCCCGGACTCGTCCACTGTACACACCCTGACTCCTGACTACACGCAGCCAGTACACAGCGGTGACAGCAGGACACTTTTGAAAAAGACATCTGGACAAGAACTGGAGTGTAGTTGACAATGGCACCCATTTGTGGAAGTGACAGCTCCAGCTCCCTGTTACTGGTGCCTGGGAAGGCAACGAAGATGGCCCAAATACTTGGGACCCTGCGCCCGTGTGGGAGACCACGAGGGAGTTCCTGACTCCTGCTCAATCTGCCTTTCCAATAAATTAACCTCACATGCGCACAAAAAAGCACCTCGTGGGCCAGGGATGAGGGAAGTAACTTGGCAGGTTTCTTCCGACATTGGGAAGCACACGGAGTTTCTAGAAACCCACAGGGTAGGGAGAAGTCTCGGAATGTAGAGGATCTGATCCGCACAGGGAAAGGGAGAGGGCGCCAGAGGTATTCAGGATGCCAGGGTGGAAAATGTTCTCCTTGGCCGGCGCCGCGGCTCACTAGGCTAATCCTCCGCCTAGTGGCGCCGGCACACCGGGTTCTAGTCCCGGTCGGGGCAACGGATTCTGTCCCGGTTGCCCCTCTTCCAGGCCAGCTCTCTGCTGTGGCCAGGGAGTGCAGTGGAGGATGGCCCAAGTGCTTGGGCTCTGCACCCCATGGGAGACCAGGAAAAGCACCTGGCTCCTGCCATCGGATGAGCGTGGTGTGCCGGCCGCAGCGTGCCTGCCGCGGCGGCCATTGGAGGGTGAACCAACGGCAAAAGGAAGACCTTTCTCTCTGTCTCTCTCTCTCACTGTCCACTCTGCCTGTCAAAAAAAAAAAAAAAAAAATTCTCCTTACTCATTTTCCTATAATGAGCTGTGTACGGTTTTGTCTTCTGTTTTAATCCTGAAAATCACTCTCCTCTCTGACTCCCCTCTCTCCTCTTTCTTACTCTCCTTCTCCCTCTTCACCTCTTCCCTCTGGTCTGCTGCATTTTCCCCAATAAACCCTTTCCCTTAAAAAAAAAAAAAATCCTGAAAATCATGTAATCTCATCTCCAGATTTAACCATGCCAGGCCCATGCTAACATTTAAGTTAACATTTGGGAAGCATCCTTCAAGTGTTAGGTTTTGTTTTTTAACTTTCATTTTTTTGAAAAGCAGACAAAGATCCCCCCTCTGCTGATGTGCTGGTTCACCCCCAAATGCCTCAAACAGCCAGGCCAAGAGCTCAGAACTTGGGGGCCGGCACTGAGCATGGAAGGTTAGATCTCTGCCCACGGCACCGGCATCCCATGTGGGCATCGGCTGGGGTCCCCACCTCTCCGCTTCCAATCCAGCTCCCTACTAGTGTCCTGGGAAAGCAGTGGAAGATGGGCCAAGTGCTTGCAGCCCTGCATCCACGTGGGAGACCTGGAAGAGGACCCTGGCTCTTGATCAGGTCAGCTCCAGCCACTGCGGCCATCCAGGGTGTGAGCCAGCAGATGGAAGAGGCTCTGCCTCTCAACTAAATAAATACATCTTAAGTAATAATAATAAAAAGCTCAGAACTTAACCCACATGGGGGACAGGCACCCAAGTTCCTGGGCCACTGCCTGCTGCCTCCCAGGGGGTGCAGTGCAGGCAGATGGAACTGGAAGCAGAACCGGGGCTTGAGCTGTCACTCCAGTGTGGGATGCGGGCACCCAGCAGACTTAACCACCGTGCCAAGTGCCTACCCCAGGCATCTTAAAAATTTAGTACTTATTTTCATTTTATTTGAAATGCAGAGGGCGAGCTATCTTCCATCCACTGGCTCACTCCTCGAATGCTTGCAATAGCCTGGGCTGGACCAGGTCCAGCCAAAGCCAAGGAACCCGTAACTCCATCCCGGGTCTTCCACGTGAGTGGCAGGGATTCAAGTATCTGAGCCGTCACCACTGCCTCTCAGGGTGAAGCTGGAGTGAGAGTCCAGACCTGATTCGGGCTGTAGGTGTCCCAGTCTCCAGACGCTGGCACTGCCCTGCCCTGCGGCACCTCGTTTCTTAACCCTTCAGATCCCTGGCAGACGGGTATTACTCCCACATTCACAGCTGGGAGATCTAAGGCTCCTGCAGGTGGAATGACTCATCCAGTCACACGGTGAGCAATGGGGCTACGAGGATTTGAACCCAACTGTCTGTCTGCAAAACCTTTGTTCGGCACCTCGCAGTCCGCCTTACAAACCATTCTGAATCTACCTCTCAAGTTCCCCCACATCACTTCTGAAACGAAAACCAAGGAGTCGAAAGTGCTTCTTGCCCAAACCAGTTGAGCTCCACTCTCCCCACTCACAGACCCAGGGACTGCCGGAAGGGAAGGATGTGGGTTCCACGAGACACGGCTTCCCCCAGACTCACTGCTGCCCACTAAGTAAGCCAGCTTCACCTCTGTAATTCCACCTCAGGCTCCCCAGACCCTGCGAGGTGGTCTCCACGAGGCTGTATGTCCACGCCAGCTTCTGAATCAAGTTCGGAACAATGGCAGGTGAATTCGAAAGCTTACTCCTCAGCTTCCTGCCTCCGAACAGCTGGGCAATGAATGGTCTTGTGCCCGCATCCGTGCCCTTCTCTCCCCACATCCCACCCACACGCGGCTCTGACCCGGGGCTCCTTGGCAGATTACATACTTGGCACTGCATTTCTGAGTTCTTGGGGATGGAAAATGAGGGTAGAGAGCAAGAAGCAGAGAAGGTCAGGAAGAGGTCAAACGCGACAGACAACCCCACCTTAGCCCCTGCCTCTGGGGCCTCTGAGCACGCACAAACCCGAGACATGAGTGATGGTTAAAAAAATTTGGGTTTTATTGTTTTTGCTAAACAATACTAAAAAAAAATTTTTTTTTACTTTGAAGGCAGGGCTTGAATTATTTAATTTTGATCCATTTATTTAATTTTAAAAAAAAAAGGAAGGGGAAAGAGATCACGGCCAAAAAAATAGTAGTTACCCCCACCCCATCCCCAAAGCTCTAGCCAATCCCGTGAGCATCACCCCACCCCACTTGGCGCCTGACGCTCAGAGGGTGGCACGCCCGGCCCCTGACACTGCCCTTGAAGGCACAGGGCCAACGGTGCCAGTTTTGGCTCTCAGCAGGTTAGTCAAACCAGACAAACTGGTGAGCTAAAGTCCAAAAATTCTTTCCAGGTTTTCTGCCCATTGGCTGAGCACATACAAACTGCCATCAGCTTGTAAGACTGGGGGGGAGGGGGTTTAAGAGCAGGAGAGTGGCAGAGGAGAGAAGTCTAGGTCACCGGAGCCTCTTCCTGGGCTAGCGGCTCTGGATCCAGACTCAAAGAGAGGTCGCGGTGATGGACACCAAGTTTCTTGTAAAAGAAAACCATCCCTCGAGGAGGAGGAGCTAAGATGTGCCATGCAAAGAGTTCTTCCCGCAGAGGCACAGGAGAAAGGGCAGCGCGCGCTCCCAGCGGAGGGCGTGGCAAGGAGGCTCTTCTAGTACCATGAAGTAAGACAAGAGGCAGAGAGAATCCTGAGGTCTGGGCCAGATGTGAGACTGCTACACACAGGTCAAACTAAGAAGCCGTCAGGAACCCTCAAAGCCAAATCCCGGCTGCACACACTGGCTCTACAAAGTGCTGCAGGAGATTCAGGCTGTGAACCAGGTTGAGGTCAAGGTCACGCTGCCTAGCTGTGGGTGTTGGGGAGGGTATTACATTTTATTTTCAGAGGGATGAGGTGGGAAGAGTGGCCATGATCTAGTAAAAAGAGACCTGCAAGAAGCAGAAAATATTTAGAGAACATTTTAATATATATTTTCATATATATATTTAAAGTTAAGAAAAATAAAACTAATTCAAGCCATGCCCTGTGCAAAAAAAAAAAAAAAAAAAAAAAAGGAAAAGGGAAAGAAAAAGAAAACTTTAAAGTGAGACCTCTGCCTGCTGCTCTGGTCTCAACGTAAGAGTCACAGTCAGCTTGTTATTTTTATTTTGGAAGAAAAGATGTAAAAGTTTCTTTCAATCACTCAGAAGGCAAACGTAGCCACTTATAAAAACAGAACGGCAGGAACAGACTAGGAAGGGAAAGGCAGGAGGGAAAATAAAATTAACAAGGTGACTGTTCCAGGAGGGCTGTGAAAGGACATGGTGGACCGAAGTCTGTTAGTCAAGTAATGATTCAACTTTTAAATTACTCTCTTGTTCTTTTTTGTTGGGTGTTTTGTTTGTTCAAGTCTAAGATTTGGAAACGCTGACCCTCTGTTAACAAGAGCCAACAGGAAATACAGGATCCCTTCCCTCCCCCGGCCTGCCTCCGCCGAAGCCACCGCCCCTCGGGGCTGGATGCTGGGAGAGTCCTGGGCGCGTGTGGACTCAGGAGGACAGGGCAGCCTCCTTCTGTGGTTGCTGGGCTTGTGAGCGCTGCAGGATCTTTTGGCTTTCCACGTCTCTAAAATGCTTTTCAACCTGAAAGAGATCAAGGTGGCCAGTCAGGAAGGGAGGCCGGCAAGCAAATCTCCCCAACAATCTAGGCCAAGCTTGCGCAGAACCTGGCCTGCTTGGGCGCCTTCCCCTTGCTGTCTACAAGGCAGGCAGAGGCCTCTCTTCTCAGCCGCATTTTTTACAGCTTCAGCCAAATTAACCAGAAATTGAACATGCAAACTAAAATATAAAATAAAATGGAGATAACTATGACCCAGACTACTGCCCCCTTCCCACAGCTGCAACGGCAACCTATTCATTCCAGCCAGCTCCTCTAGCAAGGTGCCTGCAGCCAAGGGCCCAGCCTGGAAGGGACGAAGTATTGAGGCCCCAAATCATGGAATCACTGGACCACTTCCAAGAGCCCTGCGGCGAAGACCCCGAGGCGGAGCACTTCACCCCGCACTGTCAGTGGTCCCAGCCTCGTCAGGCCCCGGTCACAGCTGCAGAGCCCACAGTGCAGGGACACGAGGCAGGCACTGCAGCGGAAAATGCTGTTCTGACGCGCGAAGGTGAAGGCGACGAGCCCCCCACCCCACAGCACCCTTACAGCTGACGAGCCCCTCCCCCCCACAGCGCCCTTACAGCTGGCGAGCCCCTCCCCACCACAGTGCCCTTACAGCTGATGAGCCCCTCCCCCCCACAGTGCCCTTACAACTGGCGAGCCCCTCCCCCCACAGCACCCTTACTTACTATTTTGCGTACATGGCTCAGTGCACTCCCCTCTTTGCCTTTACAGTTTTCCACTTGATATGGGGGTGTAATAACAACTTCTTCCATGACTACAATGTTTTTTTCTTGCCATTTACAGTCTTTAATGCTGGAAGAGAGCAGGTGAAACGTTACCTCTTGGGGCATCCCACAGCTCCCGCCTGATGTAACTCCCGAAGGCGGGCCCAGGCTCTCAGGTCACCTAGCAGCCACAACTAGAAGCCAGCAGCCCGCAGAGGAAGAACAGCCAGAAACATTCCCTGGGCACCACTGGCTACGAAAGCAACGGAACGGATGCACGTCTATTCTGAGGACAGCCCACGAGTGTTACTCCAAAGCATCAGAGACCTGGAACCATGAAAAATGTGGCAGTTGCAGAAGTCCAAGCCAAATCCAGTTACACATCAACAAGTAAGCTCAGGCTACGGGTCCAACTGCGCTGGCAGCTGAGACAGAGCGCCCATCGTTTCTATCAAGGGGCACACAGCAAATGTTTTAGGCTTGGCAGGCCACGTCTCCATCACAGCCGTCTCTGTCCTCATGTGCCAAAGCTGCTACAGAGCACCCATAAACACATGCGCAGAGCTGGCCCACTGGCACGTTTTCCAGCCCTTGGCCCCGGGAGAAGCAGAAAGGCAGGACAAATGCCCCATCTTACGGCGATCCGCCCTCTGCTCCCCACCACTCACAATGGCAGCTGCTCCTCAGACTGGTTCCCCTCAACCAGCAGACAGCTGGGCACCTGCCAGGCTGGGAAAACCCTGTCTAGTTCACACGTGGGGAAGCCCAGGGCAGCTGATGCGAACAGAGTTCCTTCACACACCTGAAAACGCTCAGACACACCACGGCCTCTAACGGCTCTGATGCCAGCTGCCATCTGTGCACTGGGCCAGGCTGGTGAGCCAGGGTAACAGACGGCAGCGGGAGCTAGCGGGGATGTCAAATGTCCCAGCTTTGCAGCAGCCAGGGAAGCCAGGGGAGTCCAATGACCTCTGCTGTGACAAAATGTCTTTTAGGAGGTGGTAAGAAGGTGGCCTTCTGTTCTCTAACTCCCTGTGTGCATTCCAGTGCACAACTGGGAAAGTGCTGTAGATAGACTTTCCCTTTATAAAACCACTATCAACTTTTAGAGAAGGCGCAGAAACAAAACAACAAGAGAAAGAGATCACTAGCGATAACCAGGGACCACAAGACCTGAAGGGTACTCTTAAGGGTAATTTAATCCAAAAGTAGGATTTGCCGGCGAGAACTGAAGCCCAGAGAAGATACGTGACCACAACCACACTATCCTGTGCAGAACAGGAGGAACCATCACCCCCATCTCTGGCTGCCTGGCTACTGCCAATGCAGCCCCCGGTCTCGCCAACAGACTTCCAGGCAGACAACCGCCCGAAGGCTGCCGGCACACAGCTCAGCCAGGCAGCCTCCCCCGGGGACGAGGGACCCGCGCTCCCCAACTCACGTCTTGTGGATGGTCTGGAAGAGCTGCTGGCCCTCTAGGGAGACGCCAGCACTGATTGCATAGGCCTGGCTCAGCTTCTCTTCCTTCTCCGTCCGCGCTTTGCTGGCAAGCTGAGGTGGGGGAGAGGAAAGAGACTCAGAGACGCATTCACCACCGTCCTGCCTGATTGGCAGCTCCAAGCCGACGAGAGAGGCCACGAGAGAGCAGTGCGGCAGATTCGGGCTTCTCAGAGTTCAAAGGTGAAACAAACAGCAAACCCCACGACATACCTGAGCAGTGACTGCTGCTTCCCAGCCGACACCCCTGCCCCCTCCTGTACTTACTGAGCGTCTGCCACGTGTCACCTGTGTCGCTACGCTAGGTTAGAGACACCGTGAGGATGGGTGAGGGAACAAAGGCCTCAGCAGGAAGCTGGGACAGTGTAGTGCTGGCAGACAAAGCAGGACGACAGCACGCAACATGACGGGGGCTGTTGGTTGGAAAAGTTGGTCAGAGATAAAATGCGTTTATTGCTGTCTGAGAGAGTTAAGGGTTTCTGTCAACTACTGCGTCAGCAGTGCCTCTACCGGACAGAACGTGAGGCTTCTGAGCCCCGACCTGCCCAGCGGCATTCCGTGAGCTCACGGGGCAGCACGTAGGCACCTAGGCCTCGAGCACCTAACCACAGATACTGTCCACCTTCATTGGAGCCGATGGCAACCCTGTAGTGCTCTCCAGGAAAGGGAATGGGCTGAATTCCTTTACTGCCCTCTGCTGGAATAATCACGAACTGCCCAAAAGAAGCCCTAGCAAATTCTGGAAGTCTACTAACACTTGGGAATTCCTCCTGCCAGGGTGCGTACCTGTCACTCCCCTGGCCCTGGAGCACACTTCTCATTCCCACCCACACTACTAGCTGCCAAAGACCCCGGAAATATAAATCTTTTTGAGCGTGAGACGAAGAAATGCATGGGACACGGCAGTTAGAACTAGAGAGGCTGACAGCACCTCAAGCAAATGACCTGGGGAATTTCCAGACCATAGAGATCCACAGCTGCAGATGACGACGGTGCCACACAGTATGCAAATACACGGCCAGGCACATGTGACCCACAACCTATCCCCAAACAAATACAAAGAGGGGTGATCCCTCCAGCAAGTCCCAAGATGCCTGGAATGATTAAAGGCTGCAATCTGCTTCTACAGTGATCCTTCAAGCCATAAACCAACACAGTTCTAAGGTGGGGGGGGGGGGGATAGACAAAGCATCTGGTTCTTTACTGACAAAAGCAGCACTTCATTAGGGCTTGGGTTTGAGTGTAAAGAAGAGGAAGTCTTCCGTGAGGTTCTGGGGAGCTGGGCTGGCTCACAGACTGTCTGGGATGGTGGGGTGGGGGAGCTCAGAAGGGTGACCTCCCTCCCTACGGGGAAAGAAAGACAAAACTGCTCCTGCCTCGCTGTGGCCTCCTGGACGTGGACAGAGGCACACAGCACCACAGTATCTGACAGGACGTGGACGGGGCACACGGCACCAGTATCTGAGTAACCTTTCAAGGCTGGCTGCCTCTCTGGCCTCATCAGGCTACGATTCGGCAGAGAAATAAACGCACAGCGTTGACAGCACTCCAAGCAGCAGCAACTCCAACTGTAACAAGAAAGCCTCATGGCCTGAACACACACAGCTCCTATGGAAAGAGAACTGCTGATATTTTAAGCAAAACAAGCAACGCTTACTTAAGCAACAAGAAAACCCTGGTAACAAGGAGGTTCCTTGAGTCTTGCTTTCCAAAGGCTGCCTTAGAAATCTGGAGTCTCCAAGGAAAGCAGGAAAATCCGGAGGGTAGCAGAGCTCCTGGGAAGCAACGAGTGGCCAGGCAGTCAGGAGTCTCAATCCCTCCTAAAAACACGTATCCCTGAAAATCAAAAAAACCCCACGCCGACAGTGGCCCTAACAAAGCTGCTTTTATAAAGCTTGTGTAGACTAGTCAGAGTAAGATGTCCTCATCAGCCACATCACAGCCTAAACACATACTGCCCATTCAGTAGGAGAGGAGCTGGCTCAGGAAACCAGGCGTCTATGCAGAATGTTTAAGAATGGAACTGACAAATGAAGCTGAAAGGGAAAAACAAAAGGCTGGGGGAGGAACCACTTTTGAAATTTTTCCAGAAGCAAAATAAAAATAAAATGGATATAAATCTCACCCACAGTGATTGTTTAGTTTAGACAGAACGAGTGACAGCTGATATGTTGGGTATAGAACACCGATGCCAGAACACACCTCCTGCCCCTCTCGCCCAAAATGCCACCGTGCAATCTCCTCTAGACTCTGAAAGCAAAGGAGACGGCCCAGGTGATTCTCCATTTGTAGCCAGAACAAACAGAACCCAGTGCTAAATGATGCTAACGGCCTGACTGGGAGTCGGCAGAAAAGCTGGCCACACGTTCCCGTTCACCTCCACATCCCCGCTACCCTACTTGCACCTGCGACTGTTTCAGGGGCCTGGACTCACTGCAAACCCGAAACCCCCAGTTGTCAGGTTATAGGCGTTCTTTTTTTTTTTTAAAGATTCATCTATTTGTTTGAAAGGAAAAGTGGCAGAAAGAGAAGGAGACAAAGTGATCTTCTATCTGCTGGTTCACTCCCCAAATGCCTGCAACAGCCAGGGCTGGGCCAGGCCAAAGCCAGGAACCAGGAGCTCCTTTCTGGTTTTCATCCGGGTGGCAGGAACCCAAGTACTCTGAGCTATCCTCTGCTGCTTTCCAGATGAATTAGCAGGGATTACCAGGGCAGGGGCGGGGTCACAAAGCCTGACTCCACAGGGGGTCTTTCCATTCTGAAAAACTGCTTTGGAAAGTTGTACCACAGAGTTAACTTCTTCCACAGACAGCCTCACAAAGAGAAACCACCAATGTGGTTTCTCCTCACACCTGGGGGTCAGGGGTAGGCCTTTGGCTTAGCAGCTGAGATCCCCACCTCCCACATCAAAGCACCTGGGTCAAATCCTGCACTCTGGCTCCTGGCTTGAGCTTCCTACTACGCAGACCCTGGCTCCTTCGTAGGAGGCCTGGATTGGATTGTGTTCCTTGCTCCAAACTTCCACCCCAGCCCAGCCCCAGCTCCTGTAGGTATTTGGGAAGTAAGCCAGCACATGGGAGCTCTCTCAAAATATTAAAAAAAATTTTTTTTGCCGGCGCCGCGGCTCAACAGGCTAATCCTCCGCCTAGCGGCGCCGGCACACCGGGTTCTAGTCCCGATCAGGGCGCCGGATTCTGTCCCGGTTGCCCCTCTTCCAGGCCAGCTCTCTGCTATGGCCCGGGAGTGCAGTGGAGGATGGCCCAAGTGCTTGGGCCCTGCACCCCATGGGAGACCAGGAGAAGCACCTGGCTCCTGCCATCGGATCAGCGTGGTGCGCCGGCCGCGGCGGCCATTGGAGGGTGAACCAACGGCAAAGGAAGACCTTTCTCTCTCTCTGTCCACTCTGTCAAAAAAAAAAAAAAATTTTTTTTTTTAATTGGTAGTTAGAGGGGGAAGGAGATTACCTTTTTATTTTCGGGCATGAACACACACATAGAATGTGCATAAGCTTTCTTTTGAACAGCAAATAATGACCACTCTACCCTCAACTGTCATACGAATCTAAATTTTCCATATACTTTTGTAAACAACTATGTATCTACAAACAGTCCACTTATTTCCAGTTGGTCAGTTCACGGCTGTTGTTAAACTGCCCTAAAAGCTGCCCACAGCAGACACGGTGCAGGGTGTCCTTTCAGGTTGAGGAGGCCATCAGGACCACAATGTTCTTTAACCCAATGGCTGTCACCCACATATTCACAATTTTTTTTTAATTGTATTTATTTATTTGAAAGAGTCACATAGAGAGAGGAGACGCAGGAAAAAGAGAGGTCTTCCATCCACTGGTTCACTCCCTAGTTGGCCGCAACAGCTGGAGCTGCGCTGATCCAAAGCCAGGAGCCAGGAGCTTCTTCTGGGTCTCCCATGTGGGTGCAGGGGCCCAAGACCTTGGGCCATCCTCTACTGCTCTCCCAGGCCATAAGCAGAGAGCTGGATAGGAAGTGGAGCAGCCGGGGCTTGAACCAGCACCCATATGGGATGCCGGCTCTGCAGGTGGCGGCTTTACCTGCTATGCCACAGCACCAGCCCCACATATACTCACTTTCAATGCCAACAAGTTAGCCAGGTGCTGGCCTTGCTACCACTCAAAACTGAAGTATCCCAAAGTCGCTGCCTGCAGCACTGGCATCCCATACAGGAGCCAGTTAGAGTCCTGGCTGCTCCTCTTCCAATCCAGCTCTTTGCTATAGCCTGGGAAAGCAGCGGAAAACGGCCCAAGTGCTCGGGCCCCTGCGCCAGCATGGGAGACCTGGAAGAAGCTCCTGGCTCCTGGCTTTGGACCAGCCCAACTCCAGCCATTGCAGCCATTTGGAGAGTAGACCAGCAGATGGAAGACCTCTCTCTCTCTTCCTCCCACCCTCCCTCTGCCTCTTAAATAAATAAATAAATCTTTATTAAAAAAAAAAAATGAAGCACTAAGTGGTTAGCATCTCAAATAATAAAAGACACCAAGTTTAAGAATACACTGGGTTCAGACAAACCAAGTAGCACAAACCTACTTCATCTCTGTCACTAAGGTGTCTGCGGCTTAACCAAAACGACCGCATGTGACAACCAGTGTTTTACCTGCTCCCTTCATGTTGTACAATTCCCAGTGGAAAAACAGAACTCCTTATCTACTAACTACTGCTTCCTCCGGCGGCCATTTTACATGCACCGCCTTGATGTGGGCAAAGGGGAAAAGCACATCAACGTCCAAAGCTTCTAGTCACACCTGCTGCTGGTATTGGAAGTGAGGGGCTCGTCTCTTCCTGCACTCCAGCCACAACAACAACATCCAAGCAATGCGCACTTCACCTTGTTATTCAGTCCCCAGCTGAGCCAGCACAGGTGCTGTGGGGACCCCCAGAGGGATTCCTTCCGCAGGGCTGATACAAGAAGGCAGAGCCCAGACAGCAACCTGCGGGATGTGACCTACTGACTCCAACAAGCCTCTCTGACTCTGTCTTCTGAGTAGCACACTGTCCAGCCAGCTGCCCTAACTGCAGCTGCCGCCCGCAACTGCCCATGCTGCCTGCAGGCCCAGCGGGGCCGAGCGATGGCAGGGCAGCGTGGTTACCAACAAGTCATCCTCAGGGCCCTGGCTTGCTCCTGCTGCTTTAAATCTGGGGCAGGCTCTTAGAAAGCTCTCATTCTTAGCCAGCAACAAACAGGCTCTCAAACAGTTCTAACAAATACCAGCATCTCCAAGTCTCCCTGTTCCCTGGCTGAACGCACCTGCTGGGAAGCTGCTAATAAAATCCTCAGATAGCTGGGAACTCAAAAAGCTGCAGGACCCCACTTGAAGCTGTGCCCTAGAATACATAACGACGAATCAAGCGAGAACGGTCGAGCCAAAGACTGACAGTGAGCGCTAAAATTCTAAGCCAACCTCAGCTGAGTAAGAGTTTACACCTTGCCTTGCTAGACACCAAGCTACACAATTTACATATACGAAACAATCAATCCTCACAATTCTTGAAATAGGGACTGAAATCATTCCCACAACCCAAAAGGGTACAGTGTGGATTTGAACCCAGGCAACTGGATTCCACGGCATGCACTTAATCACCACACTACACTTAGGCAAGTCCACCTATGGGAAGTGAGGCCCACTTAAGGTTGAAGACATAAGCCAATAACGATAGGATTATTTCCCAGATCCATGCTCTTCTGATGTTCCAAGACTAGAGAAAGTCAGTCAAACAAGTCTCCTGCATGTGAATGCTGGGACACGTTAAGAGCTTAGCTGGGGCCTGGCACTGTGGCACAGCGGTTAAAGCCACAGCCTGCAGTGCAAGCATCCCATGAGGGCGCCAGTTCGAGTCCCGGCTACTCTACTTCCAATCCAGCTCCCTGCTAATATACCTGGGAAAGCAGAAGATGGCCCAAGTCCTTGGGCCCCTGCACCTGCATGGGAGACCCGATGAAACTCCTGGCTCCTAGCACAGTCCCAGCTATTGCAGCCATTTAGGGAGTGAACCAGAGGGTGGAAGATCTTTCTCCTTCTCTCTAACTCTGCTTTTCAAATACATAAATAATTTTTTTAAAAAAACAAGGAGTTTAGCTATGATGAAAAATACTGCAAATCCACAGGGCACATTACTGCCCCCATCTCTAAGAGTACACAGAATACTTGTAAAAACCATCACACTGCTACCGCACAATACAGAACCAGATTCAAGTCACAGTCAGCACACAGTATAGGCAAAATTTCATCTTCAACCCAGTTTA
Source organism: Oryctolagus cuniculus (assembly GCF_051225735.1). Classification (NCBI taxonomy): domain Eukaryota; kingdom Metazoa; phylum Chordata; class Mammalia; order Lagomorpha; family Leporidae; genus Oryctolagus; species Oryctolagus cuniculus. The sequence continues at coordinate 19,123,253 of NC_142883.1, read as the reverse complement.
TAACAAAAAACCTGGAAATCAGCCAAGTCAGTAGTTTTTGTTGGTTATCTGTAATCATGTCATGAAATACTACTCAGAGCTACAAACAACAACTGAGCCTACTGGGCACCAACAGAGTAACTTCCTAGTCCTGTGACCCTGAAACCATATTGCCGTCAAGCCCACCATGTGGCTCTGCCAGAGAGAACACTGGCTGGGATAAATGCTGAAATCTGACCTCAACAATCTGGCTCCAGGAACATCCACTGAAATTAACTTCAAAGGAGCCATGTCCCAGTGTGGCCCGGGCCGCACCACTACGGAGACGAGAAAGCACGAGGCGAGCCATCAAGCACTGCGTGAACACCAGAGAACGCTGTAACAGCATCAGTACAGAGAAGGCGGCGTTTGGGTCATTTCAGAAACATCGGCACAAGCCAATGAGCTCACACTGCCTCAATGTTACCACATAAACTGGTTACCAACAGGAAGAGGAACACACCTGCCATCTCACTGAGTTCCCCATCTTCTGGTTTTACTCTGTAAGTCGCTAAAGGGGCCGAAAGAGGCCATCCTCCCAAAAATAACCAGAAAAAGTTGAAAATGCCTTTAATTTCATCATCCAAATGGGAGGCCCCTTGTGTGGAGTAACAAAGCCGATTTTATTAGTGACAGAGCCATGTTCTGTTTCTCCTGGGCTCCAGCTCAATCCCCTGCCCACCACTCACCAGATGCAGCAATCCGAGCAAGACATGCAACCTCTCCTGAGACTCAGTCTGCTCGTCTGTGTGCTGGAACATATCCCAAAGGGTGATGTTGGAGTTTGGCAAAATACACACATAAAGCCCTAAAACCAATACTGACACTTAACACACAAAAGCACATGAAGTGGGGCTGGTGCCTGCAGTGCAGCATCCCATAAGGCCCCAGCCTGAGTCCCACTGCTCCACTTCTGACTCTGCTCTCTGCTGTAGCCTGGGAAAGCAGTCAAAGATGGCCCAAGTGCTTGGGCCCCGCACCTGTGGGAGACCCAGAAGAAGCTCCTGGCTTCGGATCGGCACAGCTCCAGCCGCTGCAGCCAACTGGGGAGTGAACCAGCAGATAGAAGACCTCTCTGTCTCTCTCTTTCAAATAAATAAATCTTTTTTAAAAAATTATGTGAAGTAACAGATACGTTAATTAGCTTGATTTATCCATTTCATAGTGTGATATATCCACACTAAAACATAACAACAGGGGCTGGCGCTGTGGCATAGCGGGTAAAGCTACCACCTGCAGTGCCGGCATCCGATATGGGCGCCAGTTTGAGTCCCAGCTGCTCCACTTCTGATACAGCTCTCTGCTATGGCCTGGGAAAGCAGTAGAAGATGGTCCAAGTGCTTGGGCTCCTGCATCCATGTGGGAGACCCGGAAGAAGTTCCTGGCTTCAGATCAGCGCAGCTCTGGCTGTTGTGGTCATCTGGGGAGTGAGCCAGCAGATGGAAGACCTGTCTCTCTCTGCCTCTGCTCTGCCTCTCTGTAACTCTGCCTTTCAAGTAAATAAATAAATATTAAAAAAAAAAAAATAGTGATGGGGCCGGCATTGTGGCGTGGCAGGTAAAGCTGCCACCTGCAGCACCAAGAACATATGAGAGCTGGTTTGAGTCCCGGCTGCTCCACTTCCAATCCAGCCCCCCACTAATGCGCCTGGAAAAAGCAGCAGCAGATGGCCTAAGTCACTGGGTCCCTGCACCTGCTGGGAGACTGGGATAAAGCTCCTTGTTCCTGGCTTTGGCCTGGCCCAGCCCTGGCTGTTACAGTCATCTGGGAAGTGAACCAGAGGATAGAAGATATTTTTCTCTCTGCTTCTTCCTTTTTGTGACTCCAGCTTTCACCTGAGAAGGCAGCAAATGATTCAAATGCTTGGGGCCCTATCACCCACATGGGAGACCCGGATGGAGTTCCCAGCTCCTGGCTTCAGCTGTTGTGCATATCTGAGTGTACCAACAGATGAAGATCTCGGTCCCTCCGTCACTCTGCTTTTTTGAATAAACAAAGATTTAAACAAAAAACCACGAGCACTCTGGCACAGCAAGTTAAGCTGCCACCTGTAATGCTGGTACCAAATATGGTGACTGGTTCTGGTCCCCAAGAACCCAGCCACTCTACTTGCAATCCAGATTCCTGTTCACACACCAGGGAAAGCCGCAGAAGATGGCCCAATGGTATATGGGTCCCTGCCACCCCTATCTGAGTCCCAAATGAAGTTCCATGCTTCTGGCTTCAGCCTGACCCAGCCCCAGCTATTGTGGCCATTTGGAGAAGGAGCCATTTGGAGAGGGAGCCTGTGCACAGAAGATCTCTTTCTTTGTAACTCTGATTTTCAAATCAATAAATCTTTAAAGAAAAAACAAAACTGTTCCCACAAGTAACTAATGAAGGTCATACGCATCAGCCCAGCTTTTCAGTGCGCCCCAGCCTACCTTGCTGGGCGCTCGGCAGTGTGCGGATCCTTTCACTTTCCAGTGCAGGGACAGTCTGCTACGATCTCCAGGACAGTTTCTGATATTTATCTGTACCAGGCTGAAAGTTCCAGTTCTAGAATTTGCATTTGTTCTTTTCTCCACGCCTGTTCTCTGACAGGAAACGGAACCTTTCAGAACGACCCTCTCAGCGCAGGGGCTGACACTGCTTAGGGCCCCTGTGTCCTCGTCAGGGTACTTGGGTTCGTTTTACCTCTCTTCCCAATTCCGCTTCCTGCTAACGTGCACCCCAGGAGCAGGAGGTAGCAGGTGATGGCCCAAGTCCCTGGGTCCTTGCTACCCACATGAAAGACCTGGATTGAGGCCGGCGCCGCGGCTCACTAGGCTAATCCTCCGCCTAGCGGCGCCGGCACACCGGGTTCTAGTCCCGGTTGGGGCGCCGAATTCTGTCCCGGTTGCCCCTCTTCCAGGCCAGCTCTCTGCTGTGGCCAGGGAGTGCAGTGGAGGATGGCCCAAGTGCTTGGGCCCTGCACCCATGGGAGACCAGGAAAAGCACCTGGCTCCTGGCTCCTGCCATCGGATCAGCACGGTGCGCCGGCCGCAGCGCGCCGGCCGCGGCGGCCATTGGAAGGTGAACCAACGGCAAAAAGGAAGACCTTTCTCTCTGTCTCTCTCTCTCACTGTCCACTCTGCCTGTCAAAAATAAAAAATAAAAAATAAAAAAAGAAAGACCTGGATTGAATTAAGGGCTCCTGGCTTTGGCCTGGTCCAGCCTCAGCCGTTGGAGGCATTTGGAGAGTGAACCAATAGATGGGAGATCTCTCTCTGCCTTTCAAATTAAAAAAAAATTTTTTTTTTGAAAAATTAAGAATGTTCCTCTCTAAACACAATACCACTACTGACTTGCCATAAAGTTCTTATTTCCAACTGCCCCCAGGTCAAAATAGCCAAGTACAGCAGTGGCCATAACACACCTATGGCACAATTCTGCCAACCAGTCCCATGGGCTCAGCAACCTGCCTTTTCAGGTGGACAGCAACTCTCTCTACACCCCACGGTGCCAGCTCTCTTGGGAACTAAACCCTTGGCCTACCAAGGGCCCATTGAGTCACCTGGCTGACATGTTCTGCAGCCCAATCTGAGTCACGAGCCCTGGCCTGCAGCACTGCCATCTCCTACGACAGCTCTGGCAGGCTGACCCCCAAATTCTGCATGTCACTGAACCAAAGAGCCAGTGATTTCTTTATAACGGCACTCAATCACTCTCCCTCTCTGATCACATCTGACACCATGCCCTCACGCCCTCAGCCACTCAGCAGTGCCTGGCTGCCCTTTCTGCCTCCCACCTGCATCTTCAGGACACTCTACAAGAAAACAGCTGGCTGCTCAGAGCCAGAACCACATCTTACTGGTGGAGTCTCACCAGAGACTATGGCCTTGACAACATACTATAGCAAGTGAATCAATGTTATAGCCTTTTTTTTTTTTTGAAGATTTATTTATTTAAATTAAAGGCAAAGTTACAGAGAAGGAAAGAGAGAGATTGATCTTCCATTTGCTGGTTCAATCCCCAAATGGATGCATAGGCTGGGGTTGGGCCAGGCCAAAGCCAGGAGCTGGGAACTCCAACCAGGACTCCCCTGTGTGCAAGGACCCAAGGATTTGGGCCGTCCTTTGCTGCTTTCCCAGATGCATTAGTAGGGAGCTGGATGGGAAGTGAAGCAGCTGGGACTCGAACTAGTGCCTATACGGAATACCAGCAGTATGAAGCAGTAACTTAACCTGCAATGCCACAACTTCAGCCCTAAGTTCTAGCCTTTAGAAGCAAAAAAAGTTACATTCAACATAAATGTGTTTGTCCTAGATAAGTGATTATTTCCCTTCCCACATTTGCATACCTTCTGCTTCCTACCAAAATACACACACCTAAGCATAGGGTGACCAGGCCATCTCTGACTCTGGCCACATCTCAACACACCAGGGTCAAAATACAGCCAGGGGCCCAGCTAACTGGTTAGACCCATGAACAGAGGCAACAGAGCAGTAGTTATCAACTGCCCCAGGAATCTACTCATACTTCAGGTTTCACCCTCGAATCACCAAAAAGTCACAGTGAACCTTACCTGTGTAACTGGGAGAACTCAAAAAATAAAGTTAGTTCTCTCAGTCTGACATGAACCCTAAAGGTAAACTGACCAAGGTCAGTTTTCTTTAAAAGTGACTTTTGGGGGGGCAGGTGTTGTGGCACAACTTACAGGAGGGTGTCTGGTTTGAGTCCCAGCTACTCCAAGCTTCCAATTCCACTTCCTGCTAATGCACCAGGAGGCTGCAGAGGAGAGCCCAGGTCCTCGTGTCCTTGCCACGCTGTGAGAGTTCCTGACTCCTGGTTTCAGCTTGGCCCAGCCCCAGCTGGGGTGGCATTTAGGGAAGGAACCAGATGGAAAATCTGTTTCTCTCAGTCACTCTGCCCTTTAAATTAATAAAGCTTTAAAAAACAAAACAAAGGGGCCAGCGCTGTGGCATATTCTAACCCTAATAAGGTTAAGAATCCACCTGTGACATTGGCGTCCCACATGGGTGCCGGTTGGAGTCCCGGCCGCTCTACTTCCGATCCAGCTCCTCCTGATGGCCTGGGAAAGCAGCAGAGGATGGCCCGAGAGCTTGGGCCCTCCCACCCACGTGGGAGACTAGAAGCAGCTCCGGGCTCCTGGCTTTGGCCTGTTCTAGCTCTAGCCGTTGCGACCATTTGGGGAGTGAACCAGTAGATGAAAGACTCTCTCTCTCTCTCTCTCTCTCTGTAACTCTACCTCTCAAGTAAACACATAAATCTACAGAAACAAAACAAGTGAACTTTGTGAAAACATTCATGAAGAATGGATGAGCTAAGTCAAGAGTCTTGGGCACACTGGAGATCCATCAAATTCTCCATCAGGCTCATTCTCCTCTTCCCCTTACCGATGCCCAGATCTGAAAAGCAGTGCCGGAGATCAGGTTAGTGAGATGCCGCAAAAGCCAAAGCAGCTGCCAGGGTGTCTCCACCTGTTCCCCAACGTTGTAAAGGGAGGGCCCAACTCTGGGAAACAGGAGGAACTTGGAAGGGGACATCTGCTTTCAGAGAGGAGACTGACACCAGACTGTGACCCAACAGTGGTACAGCCAGCTGGCATCTTCCATGAGATACCTGCTATGGCTCGGACCCGGTATGCTCCCTTAGAGGTCCACATGCTGGAAGCTTCTTGCCCAGTGTGACAGGGTGGGGTTGGCAGAAGCTTTACAAGTTAGAGCCTAGTGGAAGGTATCCGATCACAGGGCCTCATCCTCATGAATGAATTAATGCTGGTGTTGCAGAATGAGGAATCTCAACGAAAAAACACTTTTAATTCTTTTACTTTTTCATCGTCTTAACTTTACCAAGCCCCTCCACCCCTAAGACCTATCTCCCAGATACCATTTTTCATTCAGTGGCAGCCAATTCATTCTCCAGTACCAGTGACCAACAATAAGCTCTCGGAATCTCTTCTCCCTGGTTCCACCTGATCACTCATTTTTTCCTGCTAATGAATAAATGGGGAATAAATGGAAAAATAAAGGCTGGCGCTGCACCTCCCCCTGCGGTGCCGGCACCCCGAGTTCTAGTCCTGGTCGGGGCGCCATATTCTGTCCCGGTTGCTCCTCTTCCAGTCCAGCTCTCTGCTGTGGCCTGGGAAGGCAGCGGAGGATGGCCCAAGTGCTTGGGCCCTGCACCTGCATGGGAGACCAGGAGGAGGCACCTGGCTCATGGCTTCGGATCAGCACAGCTCTGGCCATAGTGGCCATTTGGGGGGTGAACCAATGGAAGGAAGACCTTTCTAAAAAAAAAAAAAAAAAAAGAAAGAAAGAAAGGAAGGAAGGAAGAGAAAGGCTGACAAATCAGTGAGTATCCTGGTAAGAGGTGAATGCCTCTATTCTGTATTACCTGTGGATTTCAATTTTCCGTGCTTCATCTCTTCCTGCCCACCAGCCCCCACCTACATCTCCAGGAAAGTACCCCCCAGGGGCCACAGTTGTGATGAAGCAAGTTAAGCTGCTACCTGTGACCCCAGCATTCCATACAGGCACTGGTTCATGTCTCAGCTGCCCCACTGCCAGCCCAGTTCTCTGATAATGTGCCTGGAATAAGCAGCAGCAGATGGCCCAGGTGCTTGGGCCCTTGCCACCCACGTGGGAGAGGTCTTCCTCCAGGTGATGAAGGTCCTGGCGCCTGGCTTCGCAGCCATTTGGGGAGTAAACCAGCAGCTGGACGATCTCTCGGTATCTCTCTCTCTCCTATCTCTGTTAACTCTTTCAAATAAATACATAAATCTTAAAAAAAAAAAAAAGTATCATCCAACTCTGCAAAGTGATGACTTCCATCTCATTCAATGCACTGGAAGTGTCCATTAATGGAGACGGGCCTTGGCTGTGTCTGAGTTGCCACCCGAGATTCTGAGAGACAGAGAGCACAGCCTCCCAGGTTCTGACTGCTCATCTAACCACCAGGTCTCAGGCAGGTGCTCAATTAATGGCACCAATGACAACCCTCCTTTGGAAATTCAAGTAATTCTGGTCATCAAAAAGGGGTTTCTTAGTAACATCTTTTAAAGACATTGTACACTGGGTTTGGTATTTGGTGAAGAGGTTAAGATGCCTCTTGGGACAACGACATTCCTTATCAGAATGCCTAGGTTCAAGTCTAGACTCCGCTCTGACTCCAGCCTCCTGCTAGGATCACCCAGGGAGACAGCAGGTGACAGGCAAGTTCATGTGTCCCTGCCACCCACATGGAGACCCAGGTCAAGTTCTAGGCTCTTAACTTTGGTGTGGCTATCATGGGCATTTGGGGAGTGAGCCAGCAGAGTTTCTCTGTTTACACCTGTCCCTCTGCCATTCAATAAAAGGAAAATAAATTTAAAAAAATTTTGGGGCCTGGTGCTGTGGCACAGCGGGTTAAACCCCTGGACTGAAGCGCTGGCATCCCATATGGGCACCGGTTCTAGTCTCAGTTGCTCCTCTTCCAATCCAGCTCTCTGCTATGGCCTGGGAATGCAGTAGAAGATGGCCCGAGTCCTTGGGCCCCTGCACCCGCGTGGGAGACCCAGAAGAAGCTCCTGGCTCCTGGCTTTGGATTGGCGCAGCTCCGCCTGTTGCAGCCATCTGGGGACTGAACCAGCGGATGGAAGACCTCTCTGTCTCTACCTCTCTCTGTAACTTTTGTCTTTCAAATAAATAAAATAAATCTTAAAAAAAAAAATTTAAGACATAGATGCTCCACTTCCAATCCAGCTCCCTGTTAATGTGTCTGGGAAAGCAGTAGAAGATGGCCCAACTGCTTGGGCCCCTGCACCAACGCTGGGGACCCAGAAGAAGCTCCTGGCTCCTGGTTTTGGATCGGCACAGTTCCGGCCGTTGCAGCCATTTGGGAAGTGAACAAGTGGATGGAAGACCTTTCTCTCTGTCTGTAACTCCACCTCTCAAATAAATAATAAACAAAATCTTAAAAAAAAAAAAAAAAAAAAAACAATGACCTGGGTTCAAATCTCAGCTGTATCACTTAACAGCTGCATGACTTGAAGAGTGTACCTCATCCTCCGTGAGGCTCAGCTGACTCCTCTTGTGAGAGGACAACTGGATCCACACCACACAAACTCCTGTCATGAAAACACTAGTTCCTATGCTATTAGCCATCTCATCACCCTGCATGAGCCTTTTTGCTTTCTCCTCTAAAAGAAAACAAAAACTGTCTAACACACAAGCTGGTTGTAAGGATGAAATGTGCCAAGGCTCTTTATGAACATAAAGCACTAGGAAATCCTGGGCATAGTCCCCAGCACAGCTTACCCTAATGTCTTGTGCAAAATATGTTTTCAGGGAAACATGTCAGGCCCAGCGGTTAAGACACTGGCATCTCACACCAGACAGCTGGGTTTCAGTCCTGGCTCCGCTCCCGACTCTGGGAAGCAGCAGGTGACAGCCTCGGTGGCTCGGTCCAGAAAACTGGGAGCACTTTACAGGGGAGCATGTTCCTGTGGGGAAGGTTCAGCTAACATCGCACTGCTGGGGACACACATAAGGCTTCTTGGCATGCAGTGAATCACCAATCAGAAGCAAAGCAGGGGGCCGAGGTTCTGGCACAGTGGGTTAAGCCACCTGTTGCCAAGCCAAAAAGGGTTCCTGTCCCAGCTGCTCTGCTTGCAATCGAGCTTCCTGCTCATGTGCCTGGAAAGGCAGGAGATGATGGCCTAAGTATTTGGGTCCCTGCCACTCACGTGGAAGACCGGGATGAAGCTCCTGGTTTCAGCCTGGCCCAGATCTGTCCGTCGTGGCCATTTGGGGAGTGAACCAGAGGATGAAAAAGCTTTCTCTTCATCTCTCCTCTCTGAGCTCTTTCAAATAAATATTTTAAAAATAGGCTGGCCCCACGGCTCACTAGGCTAATCCTCTGCCTTGCAGCGCCAGCACACCAGGTTCTAGTCCTGGTCGGGGCGTCGGATTCTGTCCCGGTTGCCCCTCTTCCAGGCCAGCTCTCTGCTGTGGCCAGGGAGTGCAGTGGAGGATGGCCCAAGTGCTTGGGCCCTGCACCCATGGGAGACCAGGAGAAGTACCTGGCTCCTGCCATCGGATCAGTGCGGTGCGCCGGCCGCAGCGCGCAGGCCACGGCGGCCATTGGAGGGTGAACCAACAGCAAAGGAAGACCTTTCTCTCTGTCTCTCTCTCACTGTCCACTCTGTCTGTCAAAAAAAAAAAAAAAAAAAAAAAAAAGAGGAGGGGCTGGCACTGTGGCATCCCAGGTAAAGCCACAGTCTGTAGTGTCGGCATCCCATATGGGTGCCAGTTCGAGTCCAATCTAGGTCTCTGCTGTGGCCTGGGAAAGCAGTAGAAGATTGCCCAAGTGCTTGGGCCTCTGCACCCACATGGGAGACTGGGAAGAAGGTTCAGGCTCCTGGCTTTGGATTGGTGCAGCTCCAGCCATTGTGGCCTTTTGGGGAGTGAACTAGTGGAAGGAGGACCTTTCTCACTGTCTCTCCCTCTCACATCTGTAACTCTACCTCTCAAATAAATAAAATCTTTAAAAAAAAAAAAAATAAACAAATGAAAGCAAAATGGCTCACTTCCAAGAACTTGCTGAGCTATCATTAAGTATTTCCTTTAAAATGTAGGCACTGGGGCCAGCACTGCGGTGCAGTGGGTTAATCCTCCGCTTGCGGTGCCGGTATCCCATAAGGGTGCTGGCATCCCATATGGTGCAAGTTCTAGTCCCAGCTACTCCTCTTCTGATCCAGCTCTCTGCTATGGCCTGGGAAAGCAGCAGAAGATGGCCCAAGTCCTTGGGCCCCTGCACCTGCGTAGGAGACCCAGAAGTTGTTCCTGGCTTCGGATCGGCCCAGCTCCGGCCTTTGTAGCCATTTGGGGAGTAAGCCAATGGATGGAAGACCTTTCTCTCTGTCTCTCCTCTCACTACCTGTAACTCTACCTGTCAAATAAATAAAATCTTTAAAAATAAATAAAATAAAATGCAGGTGTTTTGTCCCAGAGGCTAAGACACCTGTGTCCTGTATCAGAGTATTAGCTGTAATAGTCAACTCACTCCTCACTCCAGCTTACTGCCAACACAGACTATGGAAGGCAGCAGTGACAGCTCAAGTGACTAGGTTCCTGTCACCCACTTGGGAGACCTGGATTTCACCTGGCTGCTCACTTCAGTACACCTAGCCCTAGCCATTGTGCGCACTGGGGGAGTGAACCAACAGACAGCGGCTCTGTCACTCTCCCTCAGCCTCTCAAATAAATAAAAATTTACTGAGCTTTAGAAGACAGCCCAAATCCTGGGGCCCCTGCAGCTGCGTAGGAGACTTGGAAGAAGCTCCTGGCTCCGGATTGGCAAAGCTCCAGCCGTTGCGGCCATCTGGGGACTGAACCAGCAGATGGAAGACCTGTCTCTCTGTCTCTACTTCTCTCTGTAACTCTTTCAAATAAATAAAATAAATCTTTAAAAAAAATTTACTGAGCTTACAAAAAAAATTAAGGCTTTCTGTCCCATTCCCTCCTGTGTCAGTACAGAAATATCCAGTTTGTCAACAATGTGAGCGCCTGATGGTGCCAAGCCCTGGAAGCTACCAGCGTGCAAATACCGCTCCCCAGCCTGCGGCATCCAGAGCTTCATGCTTCCAGCAAATTTCTTCCAGGCATCTTAGACTACTTTGGTTCCCTTCCACAAGCTTAACTCATCCTCCATCTTAAGAAAACCCCAGGTCTATGCTATTAGAGACAAGATGAACTTCTCCTGTCACTCAAGGAACACCTAAACAGCCACCCAGAGGAGCTGTTTGCAGTACCAGCCCAGCGGGCTCTCCCGAATTCTAAACGAACCTCAAGGAGATCTGGAAGGTTAGCTTCAAGGGAAAGTCTATGTAGCTTACACATAAACATCTCTGCAAACGGCAGAATGAATAAATGAAATCCAAAGATAACCCTCCAACCTAATTTTAGTTTTCAGTTTCTGACTCTTCTTCCCAGCAAACCTTTTCCAAGAGTTGGCAGGCGTCTTGGAGTAAGACAAGTGAAGATTTCTGTTACTCCCCAGCTCTCACTTCCTGCTGCTTTCTGAAGTAAACAAGTGGCTTACAACAATGGCAGTAACCAGCCTAAACTGACCAGCAGACAACAAATCCTAAAAGCAAAAATAATCCACCAACAACCAAGAGCTGCTTGTATCTGAGAGCAGACCTGACAGAACAGCTTCACAGCTCCCACTCGGCCACCCCACCCGCACGGCCCCAGCCCCTCTAGGAGGCGGCACCTGCGGGTCACGGCAGCAGAAATCCAGTATCTTTCAAATGTGAGAAAACCACTGCTCTTCCAGTTTCTGCCCTATGGTTAACTGAAGGCCCAGTGACTGACTCCTCGTACCCTGTGAATACCAAAGGAAAACTTTCAGACTCTTTTTCCTCTTTAATGTACTGGGAATAAATAATTTCATTTCAAACCTTTTAAAAATTTCATAAGCTAACAAAGAACTCTCCAAGAACTCCTATGCTTTGGTAGGAGGTAACTAAGCCATGGGTTAAAAACTCAACGTTTCCGATGTTGTGGCATAGCGGGTAAAGTCACCGCCTGCAGTGCCGGCATCCCATACGGTCGCCAGTTCTAGTCCCAGCTGCACCACTTCCAATCCAGCTCTCTGCTGTGGCCTAGGAAAGCAGTAAGATGGCCCAAGTCCTTGAGCCCCTGTACCCGAATGGGAGACCCAGAGGAAGCTCCTGGCTTCGGATCAGTGTGGCTCCAGCCATTGCAGTCAATTGGGGAGTGAACCAGCAGATGGAAGACCTCTCTCTCTGTGTAACTCTGACTTTGAAATAAATAGATGAATCTTAAAACAAACAAACAAACAAAAAAACTCAAGGGCCAGCACCGCGGCTCACTAGGCTAATCCTCTGCCTGCAGTGCCGGCACTCCGGGTTCCAGTCCCGGTTGGGGCGCTGGATTCTGTCCCGGTTGCCCCTCTTCCAGGCCAGCTCTCTGCTGTGGCCCGGCAAGGCAGTGGAGGATGGCCCAAGTGCTTGGGCCCTGCACCCCATGGGAGACCAGTAGAAGCACCTGGCTCCTAGCTTCGGATCGGCACAGTGCGCCGGCCATAGCAGCCATTTGGCGGGTGAACTAATGGAAGAAGACCTTTCTCTCTGTCTCTCTCTCTCACTGTCTAACTCTGCCTGTCCAAAAAAAAAAAAAAAAAAAAAACACCTCGAGGCTTCAAGGATGGAAAACCCTGGATGTGACAACAGCCTTCAACATGAAAATCAAGACCCCTCCCAATCTGTGCCATTGCTGAAAAGCGTGCAGTCTGCCCCTGTGAAGAGAAGGGAGCTCCAGGCCTGAGGCAGCTGCACCTGCTACCCTCCACCGTTTAGCGCTTCCTCACCTGGCTGTTGAACTGTAGGGGACAGATCACCTTCCCCACAGTGCAAGAGAATATTCACTGTTATGAGACTTCTCTAGAGGGAAAATCTCCCAAGAAACTTAACTAAGGCAGGCAGCTGCTACTAACGTTCATTCTCCTCCAACCAGTACGAAGGCGCCTACTCTGAGCAAGGCCCTGCGTATTCAGTAGTGAACGCAACAGGCACGGTTCCCACCCTTGTGGAATGGTCTGGTGAGACAGACTCAGAAGAGTAAACGACGTGTAAGCACAAAAAGGCTACAAAGCGGGTCATCTGAAGCCCCTCCAGCGTCGGAGACCTCTGCACAGGCTTCCCAATGTGCAGCAGCAGCTCCCCCCTCCCCTCCCAGTGTCCCAGCTGGAAGCTTAAATGATGTGGTCACCTCAGCTGTGAAAGACAAGGTACTAGGAGAAAGAATGACAGGGGCAAATTGCTGTAGCCTGGGTGATCAGCGAAGCCTTCTTAGAAGAGGCGCCATTTAACCTGAGTCCTGATGGAGAGGACTCAGGCATTCCTTACGGAAGAGCGTGTCATGGCCAGCGCTGTGCCGTACTGGGCTAAGCCTCTGCCTGCAGTGCCGACATCCCATATGGGCACTAGTTTGAGTCTCAGCCGCCCCACTTCCGATGCAGCTCCCTGTTAATGGCCTGGGAAAGCAGTAGAGAATGGCCCAAACACTTGGGCCCCTGCACCTATGTGGGAGACCCAGAAGAAGCTGCTGGCTCCAGGCTTCGGATGAGCCCAGCTCCGGCCACTCCAGTCATTTGGGGAGTGACCCAGCGGGTGAAAGACGTTTCTATCTGTCTCTCCCTCCCTCTGTAACTCCATCTCTTAAATAAATAAATAAATGTAAAAAAAAAAAAAAAAAAGAAAGAAAGAAAGAAAGAGCAGTCCAAGTACAGGTTACAACAGGGCTTGGGCATGAACTCCGTAACATGACCTCCGGCTGAACTGAGGAGTCAACGGTGTCTCGGGGTATTTATGAAATGCATGAGGTCTGTATACCTTAAGTAAACAGCTTCTAAGAAAGGATCCCAGAGATCAGTCTGTTTATGCAAGATTAAAACACTCTAAACATTTGTGTTAAACCTCAAAATTCAAAGACAAAAATGAAACTCTAAGGCAATGGCTTTTTTAAGTCATGAATCCCTCTGAGAATATGAAACATATTCCAGGATCTGCACCCAAGAGACACACATGTTCATGTACGCAGAACCCCACATATACACAACCGCAGGAGCGGCACAGGCAACAGCCCCATCCAACCCCCCCACCACCAAATTTTCATGAATGGACTCCAGGCTTCAGGAAAAAAATAATAAAAAAGCCCCCTTTCCCAAAGGACAAAAGCAAGCTCTCAAGTCTATTTGGGCATTAAAATATTTCGACTGACAATATCCAGGAATAAAAAAGAAAAACTAAACAGAGACGACAGGCAACGTAGGCATCACCGAGAGTCAATGAGACATCTTTCCTACCATTTCGGGTGCCAGGCCTGCCCGTGAGTCCTTACCTTACTGACATTGAGTGAAGCTAGGGGAGGAGGGGTTTCTGTGCGGTCGTTAATAATTTCCACTTCTGAAACATACTGTAAGTTTATAAGCAAGATGTCTGCGTGGTTGGGCTTTCCGCTGGAAGAGGGACATTCTGGTGAGAAAATAGAGTTAAGGAAAATAGGGCAAGCAGAGGCACGGACACGTCCCAGAGGAGACACAGAATCACAACCTACACCGCGGGCGTAACGGGCATGCCACAAGCGAGAGGACCGGACAGAACCACAGCTCTCCTCCTGGGCCAATCTCAACCTGTCCCTTTCCTCCTGCCCAAACCCAAAAGTCTGCAAACTTCTCAAACCCAAATCGGAAGGCACAGAGGGGTTTCTGTCACCGTGTCTGCAGGCTTTTTAATGCCCTGTGTGCGCTGTCTGTTTTGAACCCATGAACCACAAAGAAGACCCAGAACCTTCTGTTCTTATTACAGTGCTTCCTATGGTGCTCTCTTTACTTTTTTCAAATTTGGGATTTCCCAATTTGCAGAGGAAAAAATACAGCACTGGAGAGGAAATTTACCTAAGGTGACCTCACTAGTTAATCTGTTCACTCATTCATCTGCTCATTCACTCTCCAACCACTTACTGAGGGCCTGCGACATGCCAATTAAAAACAGGGTATTTCCTCGTTCCAAGACCCTTCCAACGAAACCACTGGTGTAAAAGGCCTTATCTGCTCCAGGTATGACCTCTTGCCTAAAGAAATAAATACATCAAAAATAAAAGCGACTGCTGTTCTTGTAATTAGAGAGGACATCTTCCTAAGCTAGACACGTACACCTAGTGGCTAAATCAATTTAAACACTTGCCACCAAAGACAATAGCCTCAGTAGGAAACTTCATTTCGAAAGATGCCATAAGGGACTACTCCTCAAAAACAACAAAAATTCAAATAAACCCACCTGTAGCTCAAATTAAAGGGGACGCGGTGGCACGCTTATTCCAACCAGGAAGTGTTTGTTGCCAAGGCCGAGTTTACTGGATTAATTCAGAAATCATTTCCACCCCAAAGAAGCAGGCCGCCTTTTCCAGCGTACCACCCCTCGTTTCAGAAGGGAGGCTACTACAGTGGAGAAGCCGGGACTCCCGTGCTGACTGAGCAGGAGAAAATGAGCTCACCCTTTCACCTGGAACCCTCACACTCTTAAGCCCCCGGAAGAAGTGCAAGTTCTCGGTGGACCAGGTTTCCAACGTAAACCGCCCCCAAACAGCAACTGCAAAACGACCAGGCCACCTAAAGATCAGCCCACCCCACCGACGGCACCATGCACACACACGCACAAGCCCCAGCTCACACACAAACTGTCCTGCAGTTACCCCCTCTGCACGCAGGAGCCCCTGGGTCACCATCCCACCGCTCTCTCTAGGATCAGGTTCCCATCAGGGGACACCCCTTTCTAAATTCTATTCCCCTGCCCTTCCAGCAGCTCCTTACCTACACACCCCCTCCACCTTTGATTTAACCCGCCCCCCTTTCCATCCGGGCTCCGATCCCCGGCCCCCTCCCACTACCACCTCCTTCCTAAGCACGGTGTCCCCCTGACATAGTGTTCCCCCTCCGGAAAGCCAACCGCGTGTCAAAGCCCCCTCCACCCACCCGCCTTCGGTCGGGACCCAGCTCCCAGAAGGGTTGGGAGACAGGATCCCCAAAGCGGACCGAAGGGCCCGCGGGAGGGGGAGGGGAGTTCAGGGCCGTGCGCATGCGCCCCGGGCGCCGCGGTAGCCGGTCGCCCCTAGGCCCGGAGAGGGCCCCAGCCGCCGCTGTCGTCCCCCACCCCACCGCCGCCGCACCTACACGCCGGCCCGGCCTCGGGCTCCACGCAGGGAAGGATACTTAAAGCCAGCATTTTGGACTGGTAGTCGAAGGCTACCACCTCGCCTTGCAGCCGCTGCTCCTGGCACGTCCGGCACGACACCTGGCTCCCAACGCTGAAGTACTCGCCCGGAGGAGCCGCCATCTTGGGAGAGCAGCCGCGGCCGGCGGCGGCGGCGGCAGCAGCGGGCGAAAGCCGGGCCCCCAGTGTGCGCCGCGACGCACGCAGGGGCGTGCTGACGTCACACGTCTGGGCGTGGTCTGGCGCTGGGTGGGGCGGGAGCCTAGGTGGAAAAGGAAAGGAGAGGAAATAAAGGAATCTGAATCCGGTAATAATGTTTGTGCAGCCGCTCTCGCTGGATGAAGTGCGTGTAGGGTCCATTTTAGAAGCTGGAGATAAATGGCTCTCGTGAAATGAAAAGAAAGAGGAGGCGGCTGTAGTCTCCCTTAGGTGCACACCTTGCACACAAGAGTTGAATGAATGAACTCTCCCATTGTACGTATGAGTCGGAAGTCCAGAGGACTTAATGAGACTTGCTCAAGATGATTATAATGAATCACAAAGTGATTGTGGGAAGCACATTGGCTATAGAGTTGGATAAACCGGAATCTGAATCCCAGGTCTGCCTTTTTAGTAATAAGTTATATGACCTTGAGCAAATTACTAACCTGACCCTGTTTCTTCTTTGGCGTGTGTATTATCACTTATTGAGCCAACACCCTTTAAGGTAGGAACCCATAGCCTCGTTTTACAGATGAAGAAGTTAAGTCTTGGGCTGGCGCTGTGGCATAGTGGGTAAAGTCAACCCCATATGGGTGACTGCTCAACTCCCGGCTGCTCCACTTCCAACCCAGCCCCCCTGCTAATGTGCCTGGGAAAGCACCAGAAAATGGTTCTAGTGCTTGGGCCCCTCTACCCACATGGAAAACCTGGTAGAAGCTCCTGGCTCCTGGTTTAAGCCTGGCCCAGCCCTCGCCTTTGGAACCATTTGTGGAGTGAACCAGCAGGTGAAAAATCTGTCTCTCCCTCTCTTTCTCTAACTCTGCCTTTTAGATAAATAAATAAATATTCAAAGAAAAAAATAACTCCTTAAAAAAAGATTTATTAATGGGGCAGGCACTGTGGCGCAGTGGGTTAAAGCTATGGCCTGAAGCGCCGGCATCCAATATGGGTGCCAGTTCGAGTCCCAGCTGCTCCACTTTGATCCTGCTCTCTGCTATGGCCTGAGAAAGCAGTGGAAGATGGCACCCATATGGGAAGCTGGCGCTGCAGGTGGCAGTTTTACCCATTATGCCACAATGCCAGCCCCCAGAAATTAAGTCTTATGACTGTGCTTGGCCAAGGTCACACCACTCTTAAGGACATGATCTACCTCTTTCCAGAGAAGGTGCTGCTTACTGCCACAGTGCATCGGATAACAATAGCTGCCTCATAGTTAAGTATAAACGAGCGAATGTGGATGTGTGCACAGCATGTAGTAGGTCTTTAGTGAATGGTGGGAAGTCTCCCCATGATCACCCATCACCGTTGGGACACAAGACGCTTCTCCATCTTCCTCCTGCCCTGTCCCCCAGAAAGCCAGGCAGAGGGCAGGCCTGAGCAGCGGTGACAGTGACAAAGGAAGAGTTAGGGTCCCGTACCCTCTTAACCTTATAGGAGGGACCATGCAGATGGACCATGCAGATGCACTCTCAAGCCCCCCCCCCACCGATTGCCAGCCCTCACCCACCCACCCCTCAATGCAGATGCGTTGCATCCTCATATGCAAAAGCCAGGCTGACCTTTCTTCACTGCACAGGGAGGCAGAGGGCTGGCCTTGGCGCTGCTTAGCCTGAACAAAGTTCAGAAGTGTTTCCTTGCCCTGCGGGAAACAGGTGCTGTGAGTGTTGGTACAGTCATCATAATAGGAATAAAAAGTCTTCTCTTGTCTACTCTGGGTTTTTCAGAGAACTTTCCTGTCTCATCCTTGTTCAGCAGCAACCACCACTCCATTATGAGTGCGGCTGAGCCCTCTGACCACTCTGGCCACGGATGCCTGAAACTCCCTGACAATACTGAATCCTGCATACGCTAAGTTCCCACACGTGCATTCTTGTGATAAAGCTTGATTTACAAACTCTAGAGTGAGAGATGATAACGTTGCTACAGTTTCAACAACAGAGGAAGGATGGTTTCTCTCCACCTCTCATTATATTTCTACTTTTACTCTTCAAGGATATGCTTTCTGGCTCCTCCTGGGCACATCTGAGTCGCCAGCATCACCATTTTGTGCTTGGGGGACATTATGAAGCGAAACAATGGCGACTTGAACACAAGCACTGTGGTATCAGAGCGGTTGAGGCAGTGAATTTGATCAGCTGGAGGGCTGCTAAGTGACTTACCAGATGGGTAGCACACACAGCATGCGGACCCTGGACAAAGCGCCGATTCCCATCCCAGGCCAGGTGGCGCAGAGTGGCTGCGAGTGCACTACACTGCTGGGAACGGCAGGGGATCTAACATTCATTTCCTAGCTTCAGACAGTTGAGGCGTGCCTGTTGACACTTTGCTACGGCTTCCAGGCATCCTTAGGAAAGAAAGGTTTCTGGAAGAAGCAAAATATCTAAGCTGAGACCTGACAGATCCTCAGGGAACGTGGGTGGCCATGGTCCAGGCAGAGGCAACTAGCCCAAAACTATGGCGTGTGGGGGTAGACGGTGGAGGTTGCAGCCGGAGCCACGGCAGACTTTCAAACACTGGGTACTTTTTCGGGACTTTTCTCCTTGGGGCAACTGCAAACATTCAGCAAGGGAGTGAACTGAGATTTAAATTCAGCTCCTCTCCCTCACACCTTTATAACTAGTGCCATTAATCTCTTTCCAAGAAGACCCAGCCTTGCATTCTGGGTTTCATCCGCTCATCGGAACACTCTGCAGGAACCAAGTTGAGGAGCCAGTGAAGAGTCTCCCACGAGAGCGGGACCTGAAGCAGCGAGCCTCGCTGGCGAGTGCTGCTGTCAGTCATTGTTCCCAACTTGGCCTGCTCGGTGCCGCTCCTCCTTCCATACCCAAGCTGTCACTATCTCTCGGTTCATCTGCACCTGACTGTGAGATGGAAAGAGTAGGGCAGGCAGTTGGACCTGGAAGCCTGACTTTGGCTAAATTCACAAGACTTTAGCGAAGACCGCACCGCTCAAAACAAAGAGGCTTATCTGTCCAAATCAGCATCGTTACAATTGGGGGGCGGGGTTCTGGGGGAGAAAGCCTGGAGCGATTAAGGATGTGTGTGAATTCAGGGCTGCCCTCAGCTCCCTGGTTTCGAAAGGCCGCCTACTGGAGAAATCTGTGGAGGTTTCGTTTGGTGCTCGGCGGTACTGGAGGAGAGAGGTCCGGTCTGGCAGGGATCTGGCCTCGTGACCACACGTCCACCCTCACGGACCCGGACGCGCCGGTTACTCCGGCCCCTGACCCGGAACGGCAGCTCGTGTCCCCACCACGCCGGCTGCCCACGTGCCGGCACCGGCGGCCACGTGGGGCCCTGAGGAAACGCCTTCGGGAAGGTTTGTCCCCTGCGGCGCTCGGTAGAGAGGAAGGCCGGGGAAGAGCGCAGGAGGAAGCAGTAGGAGCCAGAAGCGCGACTCCCGCGAGCCTGTCCTGCCGGGGGCGTGGTCGGGGCGGGGCCGGGGCGGGGCCTGGCGCCGGCCGCGGGCGAAGGGGGCGGGGCCGCGGGCTCGGGAGGGTGGGCTCTGGAGGGCAGCCGGTAGTCGCTTGGTTGTCGCCGGCAGTCCTCGGGTTCCGCACTAGCGCCTGCCCGGCCTCGGCCTGCTCCGCGGCGGCCATGGAGTCCGCGCTGGGCGCGGGCATCGCGATGGCCGAGGCTCTGCAGAATCGGCTGCCCTGGCTGGAGAACGTTTGGCTCTGGGTCACCTTTCTGGGCGATCCCAAGAGCCTCTTTCTGTTCTACTTCCCCGCGGCCTACTACGCCCGCCGCCGCGTAGGTGTCGCGGTACTGTGGATCAGCCTCATCACCGAATGGCTCAACCTCGTCTTCAAGTGGTGAGACAGCGAAGCCCCCCGGCACCTGGCCCCCACCCCCGAGAACCCTGTCTTGTGCAGGCCCTGGTCTCTCAGCAGGTGTGTCAAAGGCCTCCCCACGCCTTCCCCGCAGCCCTCGTTTCCCGCCTTGAGCATCCCTGTGCATCTGTCTCGGACGGAGACTTCGCAGTCCACCCATCCTGCCCATCCTGCTCAGCCGGCCTGATCAGAGGGCTCGCCTAAGGGGCAGGGGCTTGAAATGCGCGCACCCCCTCCTCCGTCTCCCCAGACGGCTGGTTTCCGATGAGTTGGGAGTCTGTGTTTCACATGGATGATGATTTAAGGAGCTTTCTATTCATCTGTTCGTTCATTTGGCGTGATGTTTAAGAGGCACGCTTGTGCCAGGCTGGCTGCTGAGGACAGAGAACCCTTGGAAATTAAGGCGTGGTTTCTGGACAGTGCCCAGCAGCATAGGCAGCTGGAAATGGAGACTGCGGGCCCCAGGCCAGAGCTCCTGAGCTGGGGTCTGCAGCTACTAAGGTCCCCAGGTGAAGTTCAGAGCGCCCTGGGCTCACCGCCTTCCAGGGAACACTTTCTCTGTCTTCCCTTTCACGCAGGGAATCCCAGGCAGGTGGGTGGAGGCCCTTCAGCCCTGGGGCTTATCTCTTCATGCCACCTGTCCTGTCTGTCCGCTGGGCAGGCTGCCACGCCTCCCTTCACCTCAGCCTCTCTGGTGCCAGATCTCCAGCCCGAGGGAAGACAGGGTGGTACCTAGAGACGCTGGCATGACTGCTGAGAAACGAGATACAGATTACCTTTCCTCGGCTCTTCTCTGGGCTCCATCTCACGCGTGCCTTGCCTGATGCCTGTGGCTTTGTGTGTCCTCCTCCCTGAGTCTCTGCAAGCCCCCCGGTACTCCTGTGCCCCAAGGCTCAGACCACCCCTCTCAGTGGACACTTTTTTTTTCTCAAAGATTTAAAGATGTAGGGGCCAGCGCTGTGGCGTAGCAGGTAAAGCCGCTGCCTGCAGTGCCAGCATCCCATATGGGCACCGGTTTGAGTCCCAGCTGCTCTATTTCCAATCCAGCTCTCTGCTATGGTCAGGGAAAGCAGTGGAAGATGGCCCAAGTGCTTGAGCCCCTGCACCCATGTGGGAAACCCAGAAGAATTTCCCGTCTCCTGGTTTCGGATTGGTGCAGCTCCAGACATTGCAGCCATTTGGCTAGTGAACCAGGGGTGCAAGACCTCTCTCTCTCTTTTTGCCTCTCTTTCTCTCTGTGTGTAACTCTTTCAAATAAATAGATAAATCTTTAAAAAAGAAAGAGAGGAATAAAGAAAGAGAGAAAGAAAGAATAAAAGGAAAAGAAAGGAAAGGAAAAAGAAAAGAAAAGGAAAGGAAACTTATGGGGCCAGTGCTGTGGCTTAGCAGGCTGGCATCCCACATGGGTGCTGATTTGATTCCCAGCTGCTCCATTTCAGATTCCGCTCCCTGCTAATGCGCCTGGGAAAACAGCAGAAGATGACCCAAGTGCTTGGATCCCTACACTCATGTGGGAGATCCCAAGGAAGCTCCTGTCTCCTAGATTCCAACTGGCCCAGCTCCAGCCATCGCGGCCATTTGGGGAGTTAAACAGCACGTGGAGGATCTCTCTCTGTCTCTTCCTCTTTTTCTATAATTCTTTTTTTTTTTTTAATTTATTTATTTGAAAGACAGAGTTACAGAGAGAGAGAGGTCTTCCATCTGCTGCTTCACTCCCCAGATGACCACAATGACCAGAGCTGAGCTGATCCAAAGCCAGGAATTTCTTCTGGGTCTCTCACGTGGGTACAGGGGCCCCAAGGATTTGGGCCATCCACCACATCCTTCACTGCTTTCCCAGGCACATTAGCAGAGAGCTGCATCGGAAGTGGAGCATCCAGGACTCAACCTGGTACCCATAAGCAATGCCGGCACTGCAGGCCAGAGTTCTAACCCACTGCGCTACAGCGCCAGCCCCTCTCTGTAATTCTACCTTTCAAATAAAATAAGTAAATCTTAAAAAAAAGATTTGAAAATTTATTTTTATTTATTTGGAAGGCAAAGTGACTCAAAGAAAAAGACAAACAGAGATCTTTTATCTGCTGGTTCACTCCCCAAATGCCCACAATAACCGGAGCTGGGCCCGGCTGAAACCACGAGCAGAAACTCAATCCATGTCCCATGCGGGTGGCAGGGACCCAAAGTCGGAAGCAGAAGAGGGATATGAAATCAGACACTTATGGGAGGCAGGTGTCCCGAGCATCAGCTTAACTACTGCCCCACGACACTTGCTCCATCAGAAGACACTCTGTATGTCCCCAGTCATTACCTAAGCATGTGTGGAGCCTTTGGTGGGTGCAAAGCCCAGGTTTTGGGGGGGCAAGCCTCCCCATGTCTCCCTCTCCCATACTCCGCTTGCTGTTCGCATCTCTTCTCTCCCACGGTTTCCTTTTGTGCCCATAGCCAAAACCTCTTCACTGTGTTTCCCCAAGCCCAGGCAAGCACCTGCTAGGCCAGAGGAGTTTGAATACTTTTCTCTGCCATATTCAATATTTTCTTGAATATTTTTCTCTTTCTTTCCAGCCTTTCTGTGACCCACTCCCCACTGCCACTTTCAGATGTGAGAGGCTCAGTTCAGTAGCTCAGGGGCAGGTAATTCAGGCTGGACTCAGCCACAGAGAGGAGGATGAGTGAGGTCTGGGAAGAAGAGCCAGGTCCAGGCAGTCTCAATGAGAAGTAAAGAGCTGGCCCTGCAGTAGGAGCGGTGAGGGGGGCGCCCGAGTATCCCAGTGCATTTACACACTGACACACACGAGCACCACAACTTGTCTCTGTATCACTTTAAAAAAAATTACTATTTGAAATGCAGAGTTACAGAGAGGCAGAGGCAGAGAGAGAGAGAGGCCTTCCATACACTGGTTCACTCCCCAAATGGCTGCAACAGCCAGAGCTGCGCCGATCCAAAGCCAGGAACCAGAAGCTTCTGGGTCTCCCACGTGGGTGTGGGAGCCCAAGGACTTGGGCCATCTTCCACGGCTTTCCCAAGCCATAGAAGAGAGCTGGGTCGGAAGTGGAGCAGCTGGGACTGGAACCGGTGCCCATATGGGAATCCGGTACTGCAGGTGGCGGCTTTATCTGCTACGCCACGGCGCCGACCCCTCTGTATCACTTTTAAAATAGTGTGTGTTGTCCTGTGCCAAGGTAGAGACCATGGCAAGGTAACAGCTCAGAATCGGGACCCTATCCTGACCCCATGCTTCAGGCCCTCTGAGTAGTTTATGTTTTGTTTTGTTTGGATGTGTTTTATTTGAAAGTGTTACGGAGAGAGGAAGAGATGGTGATATCCTCCATCCCCTGTTCACTCCCCAAATGGCTACAATGGCGGGAACTGGACCAGATGAAAATTAGGAAATGAGCTTCCTGCAGGCCTCCCATGAGGGCGCAGGGGCCCAAGCACTCGGGCCATCTTCTGCTGCTTCCCCAGGCCATCAGGGAGCTGGGTCTGAAGTGGAGCAGCTGGGAATTGAACCAGCGCCCATATGGGATGCCGGCCCTGTAGGTGGCAGCTTAACCCGCTGTGCCACAGCGCTGGCCCACCTCCTCCCACCCCCTGGAGTATTCTGAGGCATCCTTCTGCCCTCCCTCACCCCTCCGCAATGTCATCTTGCATCTTTTCTCTTCCAGGTTTCTGTTCGGAGACAGGCCCTTTTGGTGGGTCCATGAGTCTGGGTACTACAACCAGGCTCCAGCCCAGGTTCACCAGTTTCCATCTTCTTGTGAAACTGGTCCAGGTGGGAAACCTCAACCCTCTTGCTTTTCCCAATATGATTTGGGTTTGAGTGAGCCTCTCCCAGGACCGTTCAGCCAGGGTGGTCCAACCAGAGGCCCAGCATCTCAGCTACTGGATCAGAGAGCATGGAAGCCCCAGGAAACCCAACTTAAACCAGGAGGAGGGTGGCCATGCCAGGCACCACACTGCCCGGCTGCCCCCTTGTTTAGAGTAGAGCCACGCAGTGCTGCTCAAGGCAGAAGGCCGACAGCAGAGGCCTCCAGCCAGAGGGAGCCGTGGGCCAGAGCTGGGAGGAAGATGTCCTGGCAGGCTCCAGCTCCTGCCTCCATCCTTACCGTGTGCTTCTGGGTTCCCCGGCAGGCAGCCCTTCTGGACACTGCATGATCACAGGAGCAGCCCTCTGGCCTATCATGACGGCCCTCTCTGCCCAGATGGCCACTCGGGCCCACAGGTATACCCTTGGCCTTGTCCTCCGTGGAGAGTCTGGGCGATGGCATCCTGGGCCCAAAAGACCCAGCAGCATGATAGCCTGGGGGCTGCAGCTCCGGGGACCCCTGGGTATTTGGTCAAACCAAGAAGCGCATGGGCACCGAGGGAGGCCCGCTGTGTCCCCAAGCCCTTTGCCTCTCTTCTTTCTAGCCGCTGGATACGGGCGATTCCCAGCCTGGCTTACTTCACCTTCCTCTTGGCGGTCGGCCTGTCCCGGGTCTTCCTGTTAGCACATTTCCCTCATCAGGTGTTGGCTGGCCTGCTAACCGGTGAGCAACTGGGGCAAGACAGTGGGCCAGGAGGGCGCCTTTGGCAGTGGGAGGACAAGTGTAGGGTCTTCCCATCATTCCCCGTTTCCACTGAGCCAAGCTCCGGGCCCCCCTTACATCTCAACCTGCACTGCAGTTCAGAGTGAGGGGCCATATCCCCAAACTCGTGCAGCTGCTGTCACTGCATTCTCCTAGGTGCTATCCTGGGCTGGCTGATGACCCCTCGGGTACCCATGGAGCGGGAGCTAAGCTTCTATGGGTTGACCGCGCTGGCCCTCATGCTGGGTGCCAGCCTCATCTATTGGACGCTCATTAGCCTGGGCCTGGATCTTTCTTGGTAAGTCCCGCTTTGAAGCCTGGGAAGGCTGGGGCCTGTCTCACCTGCACCTAGTCTGATGGGGCTCTGGTTTGTCCTAGCAATAAAAGGGCGCATTATCTGTCCCTAAGCATTGACCCTCCTGAGGTCACAGCCCAGTGTGGGAGTGGGTCCCCAAGGCAGATGGCTCAGAGCCAGCGGCCCCATGGGCTGCAGCTTCCTGGCGAGACTCTTCTTCCCACAGGTCCATCAACCTGGCCTCCAAGTGGTGCGAGCGGCCTGAGTGGGTGCACCTGGACAGCCGGCCCTTTGCCTCCCTGAGCCGCGACTCAGGGGCTGCCCTGGGGCTGGGCATCGCCCTGCACTCTCCCTGCTATGCCCAGATCCGGCGGGCATACCTGGGAAATGGCCAGAAGATAGCCTGCCTTTTGCTGGCTATGGGGCTGCTGGGCCCTCTGGACTGGCTGGGCCACCCCCCTCAGGTCAGCCTCTTCTACATCTTCAACTTCCTCAAATACACCCTCTGGCCATTCCTGGTCCTGGCCCTCGTGCCCTGGGCGGTGTACACGTTCAGTGCCCAGGAAGCTCCGCCCATCCGCTCTTCCTGACTTCTTGGGCCTCCTTCAGCCCCGCCCGCCCCTCCCACCGAGCCAGCACTCTGTGACCTCCACACTCCAGGCACAGCCCCCCTCCAGCCCCGAGCAGGCCAGCTCTCTGGCATTTCCCCACTTGTCCCACCACCTGGTCTCGGCCCCCAAAAAGGGCCCTCTCCTGCCGTTCCTCGGAGGCCCCTAGAGAGCAAAGGCCACGGCGAGACCAACGGGTTCCTGCACCACTGCGAGGGGAGGCTCCGGGCAGCCTCAATAAAGCCCTTGAAATTTCTGGATTCCTTTCTTGCCTTTGCGCCCATGGGCACAGAACTCAGCCTTGCCAGGCCACCATTCTGCACTGCTCCTGCAGGGGAGCGGGGGCCCCTCAGCCCCACTGGAGGTCCCGAGAGATGCGCTGGCTCCACCCAGTGAGGCCTTGTCTCCCACCTGTGAGGCCCACGCTGGCTTCTAGGCCAGGGCTGGAGGGAAGAACAGCAGCATGGACTGGGAAGGGGAGAAGAACCTCGCCTCCGTGGGGAACAGGGAACAGACAGTGGCCTCAGAAGGGGCTGCCTGGATGAGTTTATTTACACCAGGACACACAGTGTGACGGGTTACAAAGTACTGGACTGCAGCTCCAGAGAGACAAAGCGAGGAGTGAGCGTACACGAGCAGCAGACCAGCCACAGGCACGGGGGGGGGGGGGGGGGGGGGGCTGGAGCCTGGGGCCCAGCACCATCCCCTCCCCCCGCCAGGAGGAGCACACAACACGCGCAGGTGCACAAAAAGCCTCCCCTGGCTCCCTCCACCCTGCAGGCCATTAGGGTACTAAGTATGTAACCGGGTCTGCGGTGGGAGCAGAGAGTATGTTTTGCGGAGGAGGGAGGCAGGGTCAGCCCTCCAGACACCACTTCTCGTCTTTGGTTTCCTACGGGCTACAGAATCTCCTGGAAGCCTGTGGGCCTCAGCCCTTAGAAACAGGGCTGAGCAGGACTCCCGGGAGAGGGCAGGACTGGTGACCAGCAAATGGAGCTCAGGAGGAAGGCAGCCCCGGCTGAGCGCCCAAGTCAGAGTTCCCGGGTCCTGGCCCTGTCCCTTCTACCAGCCCCGCTGTCACCGTGCCCAGGCTGCAAAGGCAAAGGCTCCGAGAGAGGTGAGCCCTGCCCTTCTCCCAGCCACATGCTGGACAGCTGGGAGAATCTGGTCCTGCACAGCAGCGCTCACCACGGAGACGCTGCGGGGACCACCTTGTCCCCCTCCGCAGTGGGTACCGGCAGGGAGGCCAGCAGTAAGGGGAGAGCAGGTGGGTGTGTGGCCTCTGGGCCCTGACTCCCCACCCTCCTGCCCCCAGCCTGGGTCACTGCAGCGTCTGCAGGGGGGAGCGGGAGGAGCACAGGGTGGGAGCCCCCCCGCCCCACTCAGCGTCCTGGACAGTTGCACATCCTCCTGAGGCTGGAGAGGGGAGGGGAGGAGAGTGAAATAAGGCATTCCCCCGCCAGGTCAGCTGAACCAAGGCACCAGCTCTGTCCCTTGGCTCAGGGCCCCAGAGCTGTCTGGGTGCTCCAAGGGGCAGGACAGAGGCAGGGAGAAGGCGGGGTGCCGGGAAGTATACCCCAGCCCCCACCCCATGGAAGGAGCAGAACTGAGAGGTGGGCTTCGGGCAGGGCCTGAGGCAGTGTGAGGAGCAGAGGGAGTGAGGCTGAGAGACCCACACGGCACGAGTTGTTGAATGTGTGACTTTTTGTTTTTAATAGAAAAAATAAACAAAATCACAATGATGATGCCCAGAGGGATGGGGGTGGGGAGGGGGCCAGGGTGTCACAGGGTGGGCTCCTGCTCCATGGGCTCCTCTGCCGACCTGTGGGGACAAGCAGAGGGTGGGCAGTGAGTGGGGGGCTCAGCTGGAGCGCGGGCATGCAGCAGGGCGGGGCCCTACCTGGGGCTGTGCTCCCTGGCGGCGGCGGCCTGGGCCTGCTCCGCCCCCACCGACAGCAAGGCCATGGCGCTCACAGTCTCTGCCTCCTCGGTCTCCCCTGCCTGGGCCTCCCGCAGAGACCGGCCCAGACCAGCAGCAAACCTCTGCACACAGCTCCAGTGTTTGCCTGGGGAGGAGGAAGAGGCAGGGCATCAGGCCGGGCGACCCCCATGGGGGGCTTCCCCAGCCCTGCACCCCCACAAGCCCTGCCCGCCTGTCCCTGCTGTTCCCACGCACTCTGGATCTCGATGGCTTTCTCTAGTGTGGCCACTGCGTTGGTGTTGGGCTTCTGCTGTAAGACAGCCTCGTCCAAGGGCTGCAGCTGGCGGGGACAGGAGGGAGAGTTTAGGGTGGGGATGCTGGCCCCCCAACTGCCCCGGTCTTTTCAGAACTCAACACTCAGAGCCTTCCCTGGCCACCACCCAATCATCTTAATTTTTTTGATTTAATGCTTGTTTATTTTCATCTATTTGAAAGGCAGAGAAAGAGAAAGGTCTTCTGTTCACTGATTCGCTCCCCCAAATGGTCTCAACAGCTTTGGCTGGGTCAGGCCAAAGCCAGGAACCCATCACAGTGTGGGTGGCAGGGGACCGAGCACTTGGGCCATCCTCTGCTGCTTTCCCAGGCATGTGAGCGGGGAGCTGGCTGGAAGCAGAGGAGCCAGGACTCGAACCTGAGCCCTGGGATGGGATGCGTGGGTCCCAGGCAGCAGCTTCACCTCTGCACCGCAGCCCGCACCCCACCAACCGCCTTCGGGACTGAGGAAACCTCCCAAGGGGCCCTGCCGCCACCCCGCACCTCCACGCTGAGCAGAGCCGAGACACAGGCCTCAGAGGCATCACAGATGGCGGTCAAGTCATGGCCTCCCTCCAGGGCCAGCACCACGCGGCCCCCTGCCAGCGTCATCAGCTGCCTGGTCAAGTGGCCAAAACCTTTGGGGGATGGGCGAAGGGAGAAGAATGAAAAGGTAAAAATAGTAACTCAAGAAGTGGTAAGAGGAAAAAAAAAAAAAAAGTGGGAGAAATGGCACAACGTAAGAGGGTAGATTCAAGCCCAAATCCTCTGTGCCCATGGTTGTGTCAACTGGCTCAGTGCTCCGGCACCGACAGAACTGCACAGAGCTGGGAGCCGGGCTGGGCCGGCCAGGATCTGCGTGCTCCTTCCGCGGCCCCCAGCCGCCCCAGGGCCAGGGTTGCAGGGGTAGTGGGGAGCACTCCCAGCATGACTCCAGGTCTCAGGCCAGCCCCCCGCCCCCTTCCCCTGCAGTGTCCGTCTACACCCTGCCCCTGCCCCGCGCCACTCCGTGGCACACCCTCCTTAATCCCCCAGCAGGCTCACATCTGGCGGTGACAGAGTAGCCACCCAGTGGAGACAGATGTCCTTCAACGGCATCAAACCCGGCGGAGACTAAGACCACGTCAGGTGAGAACTCGTGGGCAATGGGCATCACCACTGTCCTGCAAAGGGATGGCCCAAGCTGACCCGGCAGATGGCTGGGCCAGGCCTCGCCCCACTCTGTCCCCCAGCCAGAGCCCACCCCCTTCCTCCTACACTGAACTGAGTGCCCGCTGCCCCTCCCCCTCCCTGGGCCCTTCTCAGTCCCCACCTGAAGGCTGTCAGGTACTCCACGTCGCCAATGGGGGGATCCACACCTCCTGTCCATGCCACGTTCACATTGTACCCCACGCCTGGTCCTCCACCAACCTGTAGCAGGGTCGGGTGGTTATTCTCACTGCTCGGGGAGCCTAGCCGGCCGACTCTCCAGGTCCCTGCGCCACCCTAGGCCTCATGGGGTCCCGCCGGCCCCTCGCTGCCATGTCCCGGAGAAGCCCACCTGGTGCCCAGGAACTGTACCTCTTCAGGAGCCCCGGAGCCTGGAAAGAAGTTCCCGTTGTCGTAGCGATGCAGGGAGATGTAGAGCACAGAGGGGTCGTTGTAGAACGCCTGCTGGGTGCCATTGCCATGGTGAATGTCCTAGCGGGACAAGGCAAAGCATCGGCAGAGTGGTCCAAGCCCTGACCCAAAGATCAGAATTCCATGTGGCCCCGCCTGCACCCCATGGCGCTCTCTGGGGGTGAGCCCTCCCCCGGCTCCAGGACATACAGGGGCCTGGCTCAGATGTGGCACGTGTCCCTGCAGAACCCATTCCACAGGACAGTCTGGGTGGAGACACTGAGGCTAGTGAGGAATTGGCAAATAAGCAGGGAAGGTCTAAAGGAGGACCTGACACATGGATTTCTAAGCCCAAACTGGCCTTCAAATTGTGTGCTTTTTCCTCCACCAGCAGGGGCAGGTTTGCAAAGCACCCACAGGAGCAAGGGCAGAAGTGGTGGGGCCAGAAAGCCTGGACTGATAGCCAGTGGGCAACAGCCCCCGCTGAGTGGCCCCAAGTCAGTCACCCAGTGGCGCCCTCATTGATGGAAATGGACAGCCCAGTCCTTGGTGCTCGAGGTGGCCACGAGCAGCACCACGGGTCAAGTACTAACGGGATTCCTAGCCAGGGAGTAGCCGGAGAGAAGAGGGGCTGCTCCCGAGGGCAGTGGTGTCCCTGTAGGACATCCCCTTGGCTGCTGGAGGCTGCAAGAAGGGGGCGAGGTGGCACTGGGCTGACAGGACTTGGGGGTCTCCGTGGTGAGGAGGCAGGCCTCCTGGAGGCCAGGACTGGACTGATGACCCCAGAGGAGGGGTGTCGGGTTAGTCAGTCACTGCGATGCGGGAGGGGCTCCTGAGGCCGACCCTGGTCCCGGCCCACGGCCTACCCAGTCCACGATGAGGACCTTGCCCACGTTCAGCTTCTGCTGCAGGAGTTTGGCTGTGATGGCTACAGAGTTGAAGAAGCAGAATCCCCTGAGAGGGGTGGGGAGGAGAGGTCAGCTTCACAAGCAGGAGGCAGGAGGGCGCGGCTGCGGTTCCGGGCATGAAGGGGGCGGCACTCACATGGCTGTGGATTCCTCGGCGTGGTGTCCTGGGGGCCGGATGATGGCAAATCCATTCTGCAGAGGGGCGGGCAGAGGACCAGGGACAGACAGACCAGAAGGTGAGGCGGCCCGGGGAGGGGTGGACGCAGGAGAGCAGCACAGCCAGGCAGGGAAGAGAACACAGGCCGTGCACACACACTCAACACTCGTCACCATGGCCTCCGCGAGAGCCACACTCCATGGTGCCTGCTCTCGGGTTCCTCATGCTCCCCAACCGCCAGTGCCTCCGCCCCTGAGGATGCGGGACCCCAGTGCAGGGTCGCCAAGGCCAGGGGCACAGCCTTACCTTGAGCTCCCCCGCGGCCACCTTGAAGGCCAGCTCCACGAGGCAGCCCACTGCCATGCGCACAGCACTGGACGAGTGCATCTCGTTCCACACGGTGTCACTGTCCACCTGCGGGGGCACGAGAGCGGGCCTCAGTGAGCCCCCTGAGGCGGTGGGCACCTGGACAATGAGTAAGCAGCCATGGGGGCTGGGAGCCGCCCGCCCAGCCCTGGCGGCGTGCCCCTACTCACTCCGATGCCCCCACAAGGCAGCATGGCGTACATCTTCTGGCTGATGGGGCCTGCAGGGAGAGGGACGAGCTAGTCTGCAAGTTGCCTCGACCACCAGAGCTGCAGGCGCGGCTCTGTGAGAGCAGCAAGCGCCGTCACAGGAAATGAAGACCCAGGCCCAGGCCCAGGCCCAGGCCAGGCCTCTGCCAGCCTCAGCAGCTGGGAGCTGCCGGCCCTCTGCTCTGGGCGGCTTCCCACCTCTGGGGGCAGATGCACAGAGAGGCACAACAGGCTGGGAGGGGGCGAAGCACACCCCTCCCCCAGCACAAGCGGACCAGCAGGTGCATCACGCGCGGTGTCCCATCGGCAGGCACCGTTCTCTGTGCATGTCTGCACACAGCGCCCTCTGGAGGTGATGGCATGACCTGTGCCCACCTGGCCACCCAGCAGCGGCTGTGCCCTGGCCTGCGCCCTGTGCACCCAGCTCACCAAGCAGTTTCTTGCTGTCCAGCTTCTGCCGGTTGAGGGGGCTGGTCCCATAGAGCAGGGTGTGGTACTCAGAGTGCACCGTCTGGATCTCGTCCAGCGTAGCTTTGCGACCCCGAATCCGCTGCAAGAGAAGAGGCCAGGGAGAGAGGCCCCCGGAAGCCTGAGCCCTCCTGGTGCCCAGGGCCTCGCTCCCTCAGAGCCCACGGCATGTGGAAGTGCTCCCTGGCCTCCGGAGATGCACAGGTGTTTGAGAAACTCTACTCCCGGATCCTCGCCCACCCGCTGGTGACGCTGGGGGCGACGAGGCTGCAAGGGCTGGGCCTAGGGATGTCTTGGAGGATGCTGGCCCCAGGTCCGGGGAAGGAGGGGGCCTCACCTCACATTTGCTGAGCAGGCCCGTCTCCTGCAGCCGGGACCAGATGCTCTGGATGCGGCCAGCGTGCTCGGGGTGCACGTGCGTGTTCCCACACATGCACTGGTGCTTCAGCATGAACGTGTCGTAAACCACACCTGGGCCACACAGCCCTGTGTCAGCCAGCCCTGCTCTGGGCCCACTGTCACCGCCTGGCCACCACCATCCTCAGCAGAGCTCACAAAGCTCTCCCTGACCCATCCCTGGCCCCAACTCCTTCCCACAGCCACCCAGCCACCCTCCTACACACCTGTCTTCCCTCCAGCTTCTGCCCCTGCACGTCCTCCCCCTGCCGTCCCTAGGCCCTGTGTGCTGCTCCCCTCATGGGGCCCCAGCCTCGTGGGGAAGAGCTTCCTGAACTCTCTGAGGCCTCATTCCGACCTCACAGGGAGGAGGAGAGGCTAGAAGGGGCACGACTCCAAAGACACAGGAGGTTCTCCCCACCCTGAGCCCTGGGGCTTGTGAGGCTATGGTGCAAAGTCACGTGTCCCCCGGTGGTGGGCAGAGGCTGCCCCCACCACTCTGTGGCTGTGGCGCAGAGAAGAGGAGGATCCCTGCAGAGCGTCTGAGGCTCCCTGGCTGCCTCTTGACTCTGACTTTGGGGCTGGATGCTAAAGGTCCCCTGGTGCACGGAGGGGAGGAGGGGAAGCTCACCTGTGGTGAAGAGGTGCTTGGTGGGCTGGTCTGGGGGGCTCTTCACGCTCCCGGGGGCAGCAGGTGAGGACTGGGTGCGGCCCAGGGCCTGGTGAGGCACAGCGGCCAGGCTGAGGGGCGCCTGGTACACTTGCAGGGGCTGCAGCTGCTGGGCATCTGGGAACAGCTGGAGAGCGGGAAGGAGTCTGGGTGAGGCTTGGCCTGGCCAGGGAGGGCAGATGGCCCTGCGGCCTCCGGGGGAGCCCCGATCCAGCCCTGCTCTTCCAGATTTCCTGCCCCCACCTCTTCCCACTTGTTCCCCCCAGGGACAGGAGACACTCCAGCCTTCACCCGCTGGGGGGATGTGATGAGTCACCGCGAGGAGTAGCATTGAGGTAAGAGGCTGGGAGGGCGGGGGCGGGGGCGGGATGAGTCAGGCCCGGAGGACTCGGCTGTGTCCGCAATGAATGGAGCGCAGAGCGCTAGGCACAAGGCAGACTGTAGTAGCAGCGGGGGCGTGTGTGTACACACGCACACGCACGCACAGAGACCGATGCAGGCAGAAATGCAGACACACACAGGCCACGTGTGCACATGCACACACACGAGCGGAGGCGGGGGCTGGGGACCCACAGAAGCAGGGCCCGCCCTCGAGTCCCTCCCGGCCTCTTTCTTCCCCCCCTGCTCTGTTGAGAAGGCAGCTCCTGCATAGCTGAGAAGCGAAAGCAAGGGTGGGAGGGTACACAGGGTCTGGCCAAGGGACCGGGGCCAGTGGGGGCTTGGGGGCACCTTTTTGTAGCCAGCACTGGACTCCTCCGAGTCGGGCCCCTCCTCCGGGCCGCTCTCGCCCTCCTCGTCCTTGACCTGGATGCAGTCCTCATCGTCCTCTTCCTCGTCCTCCTCCTCCTCCTCCAGGTCTTCCTGGGTGCTCTCACTCTCCGTGGAGCCTTCCCGGGGCATGGGCAGGGCGCCCTCCCCCAGCAGGACCTCCTGCTGCTCCGTCAGCTCCTCCTCGGTCTCCTCAGGGTGTGTGGTGGGCTGCCTCGGCAGCTCCCCGGTCTTGGTGAGCATCTGGGGGCAGCACACGGGGCACAGCAGCTGGGAGCGGGCCCTCCTGCTTGTTGCCCCGCAGCCACCAGGCCGCGACGGTGGCCCCCGCATCCCGCATCCCGCATCGCGCACAGCCCAAGGCTCACCTTGCCCAGCTGCAGCTGCTGCTGCTTCTGCTTCTCCAGGAACTGCTGGTGCTGCTGCTGCATGACCAGCTGCTGCAGGGCCTGGGGGCTCTGCGGCAGCGGGGAGGACTGGGTGCGGCTCAGGGGCCGGTGCCGCGGGAGCTTGCCCACCGTCCGCATGCTGGTGGCCACGCGTTCCCCTGTCACCAGCGGGGACTGCCCATGCAGCGGCACTGTGGGGCGATGGGGGAGAAGCAACGCCGTCAGAACCCCTCCCCCTCCTGGAACACCAGTGCCTCTGCACTCAGGAAGAAGTGGGAGGGGCCCGGAGCACCCCGTCCCCAAACCTGGGCCCCCTTCTCCACCTCTGGGTTCCCCACTCCCTCCCTTGGATTCCCTTAACAGAGTGCGCACGAGCTCCTGGGCCCTCCCAGGTGCGAGTGGCATCCACTGGCTCTCCCCAGTGGCAGTGAGAACTCCGGGTCATGGATCCTCCCGCAGGCTGGAAAGGCCTGGGGCCAGGATCAGACTTTCAAGCAGAACCTCTTCTGATGCCCAGAGGTACTGAAGGGGCTGGCCGGGCCGAAGCTGTGCTGTTCAGTCCCATGGCCAGGGGCCGCCTGAGCCCCAGAAACACAGCCCGACTACCTCGGTGTGCCAGGAGCATCACACACAGCAGGGCTGACTTGGTATGAAACAAAAAGTAAAATAACTGATGGATGACTACACTGATTCCGTGTTGAGATGAGAACATTCCGGCTACACTGGGTTAAATATATTAAAAAAGTAATGCCACCTGTTTTCCTACTACATATTTTATTGCGCCTACTGAAGAACTTTGAACTGCGCAGGTGGCTTGTGTGGGGTTTCTACTGGGTAGCGCTGCTGTGGGACGCACACCCCGACACAGCAGCAGACTCCGCCCACAACCGCCCCTGGCATGCTGTACACACTCCATGCCTGCAGAATGCGGGAGAGCTCAGTGGTGCCGCCGAGGGGAGCCGTGGCAGGAGTCTCCCCGGCTGCCGCTCCCTGCCACTGGGTCCTGACTGGAGCCCCCGGAAGCAGGGCCAGCGGCCCACTCACCCGCGATGAGGGCGCTCTGCTGCCGGGCCTGTTCCAGCAGCAGCACGTGCTGTAGCAGGGAGGCGTGTCCGTGGGGGCTGGCGTCGCCCTCCAGCGCCACGCCCAGCAGGCAGCCCGGGATGGAGGATGTGCTCATGAACTTGCCCGTCAGCGTGCCGCCCTGCCGCAGGGACTGGAGGGCCTGCCTCTCGGCCTCCTGCTGCGTCGACAGCTTCGGGGAGGCCTGGCAAGGGGTGGAGGGAGACCGGAGATCGGGGACCGACATCCCTCGTCTACCCTCTGCCCACCCTCAGCTCTAGGGCGGACCATCTGAACTGCTGCGGGGCCCGGGTTGGGACACGTGGGGACGAGTGACCCCAACAGCAGAGGCCTGTACTTACAGTGAGGTGTGAGTTGGTGACAGTGACCGTGGCCTGCAGCCCTAGGGAGATGTTGGGCAGAGAGGGAGACGTGTAGAGGCTGAACTGGTTGGGGGAGCTGTCCAGAGGGAGGGCCCGGTGCTGGGGGAGCATCTGGGGAGCAGGCAGGGGAGAGACAGGCATGAGCGCCAGCACAGGGGAGCTGGTGAGGGAGGGCAGCCTGGGGCCAAGGCCAAGGTCTCGGACGGTTGCTCCACACCCCCCACCCCAAGCCCCAGCTGGGGTGACTGGGCCATCAGAGCCCCCACAGGCCTGTCGGGGGGAACCCCTCTACAAAGCGTCATGTCTGAGCAAGGACCCTCCTGCCGGGGCGCGCTCAGGCAGGCAGACCGGGAAAGGGAAAGAGAGCAGCTCTGGCGCCCACTCCCTCCCGGCCCCGCCCTGGGCCAGGCCTGTACCTCGGTGGGGATGTTGGGAACTGAGCCAGTGAAGCCGTTCTCGGCGATGGTGCTGTGGGAGCTGTTGGGGGAGCTGGGGCCGGAACCAGGCGCACTGTTACACACGGACGGCACTACAGGAGAGGGGGCTGTCACTGGGCCTGCTCCGAGCCACTCCCACTCCCAGGCCCCCGGAAAAAGCACACGGGAGGAGCCCTTACCTCCAGGCCCGGCGCCCGTGATCTCAACTGCTCTCTTCTTAAAGGTGCTGATGACGGTCCCGTCCTTGCGACGCAGGAGGGGACTGCTTCTCCGCTCCGCCACCTTCTGTTTTAGCCTCGAACGCACTTTCAAGTTGGGTTCAGAGGCTGGAGGGAAGGCAGCCAGGGCTCAGCGACATCCACGCACGCTGGCGCACACCTGCAGCCCAGCCCACCCGAGTCAGGGCCGACTCACAGCAGCCACGTGCCGGGAGGCCAGGCCAGGCCAGGCCCTGCCTCACCTGTCTTGCGGAGCGGGAAGTCATCTCGGTTGTCGTAGGGCCCAAGCAAAGGCAGTTTGTAGGAGGGAGGCGTCCCAGGGGGGCCGCTCTGGGGAGGGGAACTCTGGTCCAAAGAAGCATGGTGGGCTCCCCTGCAGGTGGGGAACAGCGACAGAAGCAGGTCTGGGTTATCACCAGGCCCGGGCCGGCCACCCGGTGGTCTACATTCCTGTATATATGTAGTGGCAGGAAATGGATTCCAGGGAGGGCAGTGGGGAGAGGCAGTGGGGTGGAGCCTGCAGGGCCTGTTCACAGCCACCCTGCCCCCGGCTGCCCTCTCGCGTCTGCCCAGCGCCATTACCAGCATTTGGGGTGCTGTGGGAGGGAATGGTTGAGGCCGCCTGGCGTGGGCTCCTTTGACTTGGACAGGAGGAACTCCTGGAGCCTGAGCTTCACCTCCGTGCTGGCGATGGCGCCTGCGGGCCAGAGCGGAGCTGACCTGGGGGGTCTGGGGCAGAGACCCCCGCAGCCCGCCCCCACCCCGGGGCGGAGGGGGCGGGCCTCACTCTCTTTGCTCTTCTCCTTGTTGCGCAGGATGAGCAGCTGCTGCTCCAGCCTCTGCTTCTCCAGCTCCTCCTGCCGCTGCTGCTCCCGCTGCCGCTGCTGCTCCAGCTCCTGCTGCCTCTTGGCGGCCAGCATCTCCTGCTGCTGCTGCAGAGGTGCGGCGCCGGGGTCGGGTGAGCGGGCCCGGGGGTGGGGCGTGGGGGTGCCCCCGCCGCGCCCACCTCTCTCACCTTGAGGTGCTTCTGCAGCTGGACCTCATGCTGCCGGGTCAGGTGGTCGTGCTGTTTCTGGAACTCGGCGAACAGGAGCTGCTTCTGCAGCTGCTGCTGCTGCTTCAGCGCCAGGAGCTCCTGCTGCAGCTGCTGTTCCCGCAGCGCGGGGTCCACGGGGCCCGCCAGGGCCCCCCGCAGCTCCACAGGGCTGGGGCTGCCTCCGCCCCCGCCCCCGCCCCCCAGGGAGCTGGGCATGGCTCCTGGCAGTACCGGCTTCACCTCCACTGTAGGCACAAGAGACAGGAAGGGGTCAGTGGGCTCCGTCCCAGTCCCCACAGCCACTGGCAGCCCAGTGGGCCACCAGGCAGGACGAGGAGACCCAGAGAGTGAAGACAGAGAGTCACATCCCCTGCCCCGTGGGCACAGCCTTCCACCCTCATCCCACAAGGTCAACGCCATGAACTTCGGAGAGAAGATGAGCACCAGCATGAGGCCCAGCCCCCGGGCACGGAACACCGGGCACCTTACCCAGGGGTTTCTTCAGGCCTCAGCCCCATGACCTGGGTGCTGTGATCACCCCACTTTACTGATAAGGGAAACTGAGGTGGAAAGAGGCTTAAGTCATCACTCACAGGCGAGGGAAGCCACAGGATGTGAACCTAAATCCTCCGTCTTCACCACCATCCTGCACCTTCTTCCCCTCTCTCAACATCATCCTCCCCCAAAGGAGATACACGGAGGTGCCGCGGCGGCTCCAGAACTAGTGGGGCCGGCAGCCAGGCCTGTGGACGCCTTCTGCACCGCACTGCCCTCTCCTGTCTTCTGCCTCCCACCCAGCTGGTGCAGAGGGGGCCCTGGGAGCGGCCATGGGAAGGTGGGGTTGACAGGCAGCCGCAGGGAATGGGATGCAGGGCTGCACCCAGCCAGGGACAGGAGGGGGCTGGGAGTCAGACTGGCTTCCTTTGCTGGGTTCTCTCCTTTCAACAGTTTTATTGTAATTACCCTGAAAATGCCGCTATATATAGAGTGAGCCCAACGGCAGCTGTGCCTGGGGGAAGGGGGCTGAGAGAATGGGCGGGCGGGAGGTAGGAGGAGGAGACAGGAAAGGAAAAGGAATCAGACAGGAAGAAGGGTAAGGGCTGCAGCAGGGACCTCAGGCAGGGACCTGACTCCAGCCCCAGGGAGGGGCCCCCACCAGGGAAGGGGACAGCCTGGGGGGGGGGGGCAGTTTGCTGGATTCCAAGACCCTGGCCCAGAGACCCCAGGGAGCCCAAAAGGTTGCAGTGGCTCACGGGAAGGCTGCATCTCGACCTTCTGGTCCCGTGCACTGTCCTCTGGTCACTGAATGCCACTCTCCACCGCTGCCCTATGGTTGCCAGGGCAACTGGCAAACAGCACAGCAGCAGGGAGCCCCAAGCCCAGCCCACACCCCACAGAAACCTCCGGACCACGCGGGCAGGAAGGGGAAGGCAGGATACAGTGCTGGGAAGGAGGAAGTGAGAGAGGCAGGGCCACCCCAGCTCGTTTCTTTTCCACTTCTTTCTCCAAAGAAAGCCCTCACTTTCCTTGCTATAGCCCAGGGAGGCCACGGGCGCCACGAAGATTCTCCTGTGGCAGCGGGGGCCCCCCCGGAGTCCAAGCTGACAACAGCCCCAGGGCCCTCACCACCAGCCCTCATTATGAGTGGGGAGGGGACCGGGAGTGGGCACAGAGTGGGCTAAGAGAGGCAGCCACACCCTGTCCAGAGGGACCTGGGTTTCTCCAGGGAACCCAGCACTGAACGGGTGAGGCCGTGAACGGCCGTGCCATTCTCCTGGCTGAATGTGGCCCCTGGGACTCCCAACGGCGCGGGTGGGTGGGAGAGGCTGAAGCCCGGGCAGGACGCCTCTCTGCATGCCCACAGCCCCTAATCCCCCAGCGCGGCACATTCCTCTGTGGCTTTCCTGCCAGCCGCATTGACGACTCTGCGGCCACGGGGCCAGAGCCACATCTGCAGGAGTGGCTCCATGTGGCCAGGAGGGTGGGGTCACACACACACACTCCCCAACCCATGTCCTGCCCCGGCCCCATGATGCAAAGCAGGGCTGCCGTAAGCAGCCTTTGGAGCTCTCAGGAAGGCCCCAGCCTTGCTGTAGGGTCATCTGCTCCCAGGCAGGGCTGGCCTGGTCCACGGCACTCGGATCACTCAGCCAAGCGGTGGGCAGACTTCAACCTGCTGCTCCCAGCAGGACCAGGGCTGCGGGAGCCGGATGCCAGGCCGCCTGCCCGCCCAGGGAAGGCAGGGGTCCAAGTGCTCCTGGCTCCCAGCAGATAACCCTGCCTTGGGCTGGAACTGCAGCCAGCAGTGGTAGCTTCCCCTGCAGGAGCCCTGCAAAAAGCACATAGGCCCAGGCGAGGGGAATCTCTCCCCAGGGCTGCTTCCACAGAGATGTCAGGCCCGGTGCTGCAGTGGGAGCTGTGCCCCATGGGCAGGCAGGTGGCAAGGCAGCCAGAGGGCCCTGCCACGCAGCCCGACTCCCATGCAGTGGGAAGCAGGGCCAGCTGGGAAAATAAGACCTTGCAGCCAGTACTCCAGGGGTCTAGAAGGCAGCGACCTGGCTCCACGCAAAACAGAAGGGGCCACGGTGGCTTGGCTGCACTCAGGAAAGGGAAGGGCGTGGAGTCCCTAGGATGTAACCTGTTTGGCAGAGCCTACAGTCTGCTGGCCTTGCACCCCTCGAGGGTCTGTGCCTTCTGCCAGCTTCGCACGAGCAGAGCAGGCGGCGGCAGCAGCCACCAGGACCAAGCACCTGGAAGCGGAAGTGGGTGTGTCTGGAGAGGAAGAGACTTGGCTGCCTCCTGGCAGACTAAAGGTTGCAGAACTCCTGGAAGGAGAAGTGGACGGGCAGGGGGGCAAAGAGGGCACTACGTGGGAGCTCCAAGCAAAGAGCCCACTTGAAAAGCCAGGTCGCACGCAGAGCAAGGCCCTGGGTCCTTCCCCTCCCCACCAGCCTCGCCCTGATGCAGCTGCAGGAGTCAGGAGAGGCCTCCTGCGGAGGGAGGGGGCAGGGCTGCGGGCAGGCCCAGGACACCCACCCTGCCACATACTCTGTCTTCCCAGGGACTCAGGCCCTCGCACTTCCTGGGAGTGGAGGCCTAAGGACCACACGGCTTTCTGCAGAGGTGACCCACATGGCCTCCATGGAGGAGTCTCTAGGCTGGGTAGCCAGGTGGGCAGAGCTGGACATTTCTGGTCATCAGAGAGGCTCTGCAGATACTGAGCTCTCTCTCAGGAGAGGCTGCCCTGCCCAGCTCATGGTCACAAATGGGCAGTGGTGACACCCTAGTGAGACTTCCTCCCAGGCCGCCCCCATGCCCGCCAGCCCAGGGAGGGCCTGGCTCCTCTGGCAGAGATGATGCTGACGCTGACGGGGCAACCCTCGGGACCACTGCCAGCACAGCCTCCACCTACAACCGGGCATCCCGGGAAAGGGACACTGGGCCACGAGGAGCAGGCTTTAGTGGCACCTTTGAGTACAACAGTTCAAAATAGGAAACAGATCGAGCTGTCCGCATGCACGGACAAACCTTCCTCCTGCTGGGCACACGCTACGTGCCAGTGACAAGGCCTCTCTTGGAGATGTCGTCAGCTCAGCTGATGTCCCTGTGGCACACCCTGGCCAGCCCCGGGGGGGGAAGGGGCCAGCAGCCACCCAAGACTAAGGGAGGAGAGGACCCGTGGAGTGCAGAGTATGAAACAGGGGTGTTCTGAGTCGCCTGGAATGTTGATGCGGAAGAGAAATGAGGCCGGGGCAGATAATCCCGGGATCCGAGGGGAGAGGGTGAAAGGGCCCTTTGAGATCATCTGCTTCAACCCCCTTGTGACCCAGGCGAGGAAACCAAGCTTCTTAGCGACGCAGCCCTGCAAAGGGCCCGCCAGCCACACAGCAGCCGACGGGGATCTAAACCTGGGCGTCCTGACTCCCAGCACACCAGGCTCCTCTGAACACAAACGTGTGCGGCCTGGCTCCAACGCGGGGTAGATGGCGCTGCCCAGGGGCGGGGGGAGCCTCCCTCCTTCTCTGGTGAGCACCAGGCTCCCAGGGGGTAGCCTCTTCCAGCAGCACCCCAGCCCTGGGGACCTGCCCGTCCAGCCTGGGCGGTCAGCGGCTGCCTTAACTGAATGTCTCGTCACCTCAATCTGCCCCTCGTTGGAGGAGGAAAGGCGCTTCCCCCATGCTGCCTGCAGGGCGCTGGGCAGGCGGCTCCACCCAGGACACTCCCCACCAAGCACGGCTTCCCATGATCTATTCCTGTGCTCTTGCGTGACTGGGGCGGCCCGTTGAGACTCAACAGGTCTTGCCACAGTGCACAGGGTGTTTCCACATGTGCCAGCTGGGCAGGACTCTCACCTAGCAATTTTCACAACTTGTCCAGTAACGCAAGTGAAGACACATCATGTAATGGCTAAGAGTAAGAGGATGCTGGGGCTCCAGGCAGGTGCACCGCTCACTGGGGCAAGGTGCTGGGTGCCTCCCTGAGCTCAACACAGGCACCTGTGAGATGGGAGAGGACAGAGCACCTCACCTGCCCCAAGGGTGGGTAGGCTCAGGAAGATGCACGCGGCAGGACCTAAGGAGGTGCCCGTCAGACTTTGCCGTGTGCCCCAGACCCTGCTGACAATCCAGTGAAGCCTACAGACCATTTCTCAGCATTTTCTAAAATGCATAAAATACTAGGCGTAGAGGGGCAGGCGCTGTGGTGCAATGGTTTAAAGCCACTGCCTGCAGCGCCAGCATCCCATATGGGTGCCAGTTCAAGTCCCGGCTGCTCCATTTCTGATCCAGCTCTCTGCTATGGCCTGGGAAAGCAGTAGAAGATGGCCCAAGTGCTTGGGCCCCTGAACCCATGTGGGAGACCCGAAAGAGGCTCCTGGCTTTGGATCGGCTCAGCTCTGGCTATTGCAGCCCTTTGAGGAGTGAACCAGTGGGTGGAAGACACTTCTCGCTGGTTCTACCACTCTCTGTAATTCTTTCAAATAAATAAAGTAAAACAAAAAACAAACAAATAAAAGGCTTAGAATCGTGTGCAGCCAGAACCCTTGGATACTGCAGGTGCCAGGCTCAGAATCCCTGGCAGACTGACCTAAGGTCACCCTGTGACCCTGTCCCCAGTCAAGGCCTCTTCCTGAGGACCCCACACCACCCAAGCCTGAGGGGCCAGCACCTGGGGCCAGTGCGGGAGAGGACTCTGGGAGAAGCCCCCTCCTAACTCCAGCACATCCAGGCCATCTCCGTCTGCCTCCCCAGTGCCAAGAAGGGCCACTCTGTTTAGTGCAGAAGTTAAGATGCCACTTGGGTTCAAGTCCCAGCTCCACTTATGATTCCACCTTCCTGCCTATGCTTACCCTGAGAGGCAGCAGGTGTCATGCCTGCCTCAGGTGCCTGGGGCCCTGCCGCCCATGCGGGAGACCAGGATGGAGCCACCTGGGAGTAAACCCAATGGAAGATTTCTCCCTGAGTCTTTCAGATAAATCAAAGACAGGTCCCTCTGTCCTCTGCGTTCGGGCCGAGCAGTGAGACCCCTCGCAGCATTCCTTGGCACAGAGGACATGAGTTTTAGTCCTTACTCTGGGGGCCCCCAGCAGCTCATGGCTGTCCCTGGCGCTCTAACCTAAGCGCGCGCTCTCCCCAGCACTGGCGCACAGCCTCTGCGGGGAGGACCCGGAAGACCCTCGGCCTCTTTTCCCCGCAAGGCAGAAGCAGCGTGACACTGACCTCACAGAGCCCAGCAACTAGCCGCCCCAGTTCACAGAGGAGCAAAGCGAGGCCAGCGCGGGAAGCGGCTTGTTCAAGGTCGTCTGGAAAGGAGGTGGGGAACCAGCCCTTCACCCCTGCTCTTCTGACAGAAGGAGACACCCTGAGGGATGCTCCCGATTTAATGAGAAATGGAGGAAGGAACCACACTCTGTTAGGGACGTGGACGGGGCGCCTGGTCAGCCGCATGTACACCAGAGCCCAGGAGTGCAGGGGAGAAGGCAGCTGGGGGCGGGGGCGGGGGCAGGAGAGGAGGGGGTGCCCAGGAACCAGCATGTCTGAACAACTCTTACTCAGGGGCTGCGGAGGCCCAGCGGGAGCGCATCGGCTTGGGAGGCCACCTGGAGAGGCTGCCTCCCATCTCCCAGCCACTTCCAGGAAACACTCGGGCACAAGGCGGGAGGCAATCGAAGGCACACTGACCACGCGCAGGCCACAGCTGTTGCTGGCGCTGCTCGCTCCCCGCCCCCCGCAGGTCGGCCTCGCCTCCACTCCGCAGCCACAGCCCAGCCCTGAACAGCCGGCAGAGTGCCCTGCCCACCTGGCCACGTGCCATAACCCCTCGACCCGCTGGGGTTTAGACACCTGCTCCCCAGCGTCTCAAAACATCCTCTCTCTCCAGACTATCAGGCTGCTGGGAATTGGATTCGCTTCTAACTGGCGACAGCCTCCCTCCCTCTGCACGGGCCACTGCCCAGGAGGCCCACGGCCCACGGGGCCTCCCAGGGATGCTGCTCACATCCAGCGGCAGTCTGCTGCACCCCGTGACCCCGACCTCACAGCCCCTATCCAAGCAAGGTCTGAGTCACCAGAAACATGAGCTTAAAACGTTAGCTCCTGGAATGGGCATTTCTGCCTGGGTTTGACACCAGCCTCTGGCTCCCGCTTCCAGCTTCCCGCGAATGCAGACCCTGGGAGGGAACTGTGACGGCTCTGGCCTCCCACGTGGGAGACGTGGATGGAGTTCTTGGCTCCAGGCTTTAGCCAAGGCTGGGGGCCATTGTGGGCATTTGGGGAGAGAACCAAAGGATGCCAGCTCTGTGTGTCTGTCTGTATCTCTCTGCCTCTGCTTTCCAAACAAAGAAATTTTTTAAGTGTTAGTTCCTGGGCTGTCCTACAAAAGCTAAGCCAGGGGCCTGGGACTCTGCATCTGGACGCACTCCCTGGGCCATTCCCGTACAACTGAAAGCAGCCTGAGAACCGCCGCCTCTCACCGCCCCGGGGGCGCCGGCCCCCCGCCAGCTGTTACAGCTGCGAGTGGACACAGTTAATCTGATTTCCTGCCTGGCAGCTGTGCGGCGGGCAAGGGACAGCTGAGGGTCTCACAGAGAAGACGGGAAGAGGTAGGAGCAAGGGGCAGGGAGGCTGGCTGTGCGGGGGACAGTTCCAACTCTGCCCTGCGCCTTCTTCTCTTGGACAAAATCCTTGTGGGGAAGGAGTTGGCCAAGGGGCCCCAAGGACTTATAAGAAACCAAGACTCAGGCCGGTGCCGCGGCTCACTAGGCTAATCCTCTGCCTGCGGCGCCGGCACACCGGGTTCTAGTCCCGGTTGGGGCGCCGGATTCTGCCCAGGTTGCCCCTCTTCCAGGCCAGCTCTCTGCTGTGGCCAGGGAGTGCGGTGGAGGGTGGCCCAAGTACTTGGGCCCTGCACCCCATGGGAGACCAGGAGAAGCACCTGGCTCCTGGCTTCGGATCAGCGCGGTGCGCCAACCGCAGTGCACTAGACATAGTGGCCACTTGGGGGGTGAACCAACGGAAAAGGAAGACTTTCTCTCTGTCTCTCTCTCTCACTGTTTAAATCTGCCTGTCAAAAAAAAAAAAAAAAAAAAAAAAAGCAAGCAAGCAAGCAAGCAAGCAAGCAACCAAGACTCCCCAGGAGGAGCTCTCAAAGGCCAGAACTGGCTCCATCCTCTAGGAGCACTAGCTTTGGTGGCACACAGTCTGGCCTACCACGTGAGGTTGTGCAGGTTGTACACTGCACAAGGCACCCAGCTAAAGGGGAAAATGGGGCTAAAATCGAGCCCAAAGGGCCACTACCAAGCATGTACACTGGAATGAGGACACATGTAC
Organism: Oryctolagus cuniculus; assembly: GCF_051225735.1. NCBI lineage: Eukaryota > Metazoa > Chordata > Mammalia > Lagomorpha > Leporidae > Oryctolagus > Oryctolagus cuniculus. Next base: position 19,078,850 of record NC_142883.1, on the reverse strand, counting down.
CCAGAAGGGCTACCCTATAAAAATCTGAACAAAAGAATCAACAATATGTGGATCAACAATGGCCCTACCCAGAGACCTGAGTTCAATTCCAAGCTCCCACTTATTCTGTGACCTTGGGCAAATTCCTTAGCCTCTCTGATCCTCCTCAATTATAAAATATGGCTGTTGGGGGGTCAGTGTTGTGGCACAGCAGCTTAAGCTGCCACCTGCAATGCTGGCAGCCCACATCAGAGCACAAGTTCAAGTCTCAGCTGTTCCACTCTGATCCAGCTCCCTGGTAGTACACCTGGGAAAGACGGAAAGATGGCCCAGGTGCAAGGCCCCTGCACCCACGTGGGAGACCCTTTAGAAGCTCCTGGCTTTGGTGTGGCCCAGGCCTGGCTGTTGCCATTTGGGGAATGAACCAGTAGATGGAAAATCTCTCTGTCTCTCTCTCTCTCTCTCTCTCTCTCTGTCTCTGTAACTCTACCTTTCAAACAAATAAAATAAATCTTTTTAAAAACAAAACAAAATAAAATGAAATGTAGCTGTTAACATCTTATTAAAGGAGATGAGAGGGGCCAGTGCTGTGGCGTAGCAGGTAATGCTGCCACCCGCAGTGCCGGCATCCCATATGGGCACCGGTTCAAGTCCTGGCTGCTCCACTTCTGATCCAGCTCTCTGCTATTACCTGGGAAAGCAGTGGAAAATGGCCCAAGTCCTTGGGCCCCCGCGCCCACAGGCGAGACCTGGAAGAAGTTTCTGGCTTCAGATCGCACAGCTCCAGCCGTTGAGGCCATCCGGGGAGACCAGCAGATGGAAGACCTCTCTCTCTCTCTGCCTCTGCCTCTCTGTAACTCTGCCTTTCAAATAAATTAAAAGAGAGAGAGAAAGAGAGAGAGAAAGGAAGAGGGGCCAGCATTGTGGCACAGTGGGTTAAAGCCCTGGCCTGCAGCACTGGAATCCCATATGGGTGCTGGTTCGAGTCCTGGCTGCTTTACTTCCGATCCAGCTCCCTGCTGTAGCCTGGGAAAGCAGTGGAAGATGGCCCAGTGCTTGGGCCCCTGCACCCACGTGGGAGACCCGAAGAAGCTCCTGGCTCCTGGCTTCAGATCAGCTCAGCTCCACTTGTTGAGGCCATCTGGAGCGTGAACCGGCGAATGCAAGACTTGTCTCTCTCTGCCTCTGCCTCTCTGGAACTCTTTTTTATTTTTAGTTTTTAAAATTAATTTATTTATTTGATGGGGTTGGCACCATGGCACAGCAGGTTAATCCTCTGCCTGCAGCGCTGGCATCCCATATGGGTGCTAGTTCGAATCCTGGCTGCTCCTCTTCCAATCCAGCTCTCTGCTGTGGCCTGCAAAAGCAGAAGACAGCCCAAGTGCTTGGGCCCCTGCACCCGCGTGGGAGACCAGGAAGAAGCACCTGGCTCCTGGCTTCAGATCAGTACAGCTCCAGCTGTTGCAGCCATTTGGGGGGTGAACCAACGGAAGGAAGACCTTTCTGTCTCTCCCTCCCACTGTCTGTAACTCTCTCAAATAAATAAATAAAATCTTTGAAAATAAAGATTTATTCATTTATTTGAAAATTAGAGTTTCACAGAGAGAGAGAGATCTTCCATCCGCTGGTTCACTCCCCATTTGTCTGTGATGGCCAGAGTTGCGCCAATCTGAAGCCAGGAGCCAAGAGCTTCTTCCAGGTCTCCCACGCAGGTGCAGGGTTCCAAGGACTAGAGCCATCTTCTACTGCTTTCCCAGGCCACAGCAGAGAGCTGGATCAGAAGAGGAGCAGCCAGGACTCGAACCGACATCCATATGGGAAGCCGGCATTACAAATGGTGGCTTTACCCATTACTCCACAGCACCAGCCCCTCTGTAACTCTTTCAAATAAATAAAATACACCTTGGAAAAAAAAAGAGAGATGAGGGAAGAAAGAACGGTACCTGACGCCCTTGTCACCTGGTACACGACAGTGTCATTAGTTCCTGTCCCACCCGAGACTCATCCTCCCCATGTTCTCGGCATCCCAACACCTGCACACACAGCCACGCTTGCAATGGCCTAAGGACACAGACAGCAACACCCAGGGAGGGCGCCAGTGCCAACCCTGAACCCCACAGCACCCCCCGACATCCACAGTGATCACACACTGACCCAGCAGCAGCCGCAGCCCGCACAGTCAGAGTCCAGGGCCCACAGAAGGGGCCAAGAACTCCTGTGCATCCTTTACAAGAATTCAAACTCCCGGGCCCTGTGGCATAGCAGGTAACGCCTCCACCTGTGATGCCAACATCCCACACGGGTGCCCGTTTGACGCCCAGCTGATCCACTTCTGATTCTGCTGCCTGGGAAAGTAGCGGAAGATGGCCCAAGTGCTTGGGACCCTGCACCCACTTGGGTGACCCGGAAGGAGCTCCTGGCTCCCGGCTTTGGCCTAGTCCATCCCTGACCATTGCAGCCATTTGGGGTACGAACCAGCGGATGGAAGAGCTCTCTCTCTCCCAGCCTCTCCCTCTCTCTGTAACTCCGACTTTCAAATAAAATCAGTTAAAACCTTAAAAAAAGAATTCAAACTTCCCAAGCGGGGACCAGGCCTGGGTAACAGTGGTGCCCAGTGGGTGCTGGGCTGTGGCAGGTCAGCCAGCTAGGTGGGGACCCCAACCACCACGGGTGGACGCCAAGATTCACCTCCCACACCCCAGGCCCCTGAAGCAACAACAGCAGAGCCCCAGGCTCCACGGCTCAGCTGCTGGGGCGACACACTGGAGCTGGCTATTCACCCAGAGGGCCGAGCCCCTGGCCAGCAACCCCAGCCCTTCCTGTAACATTCATTCATCCCAGGGCCGGGCACTATGGTAGCCGCAGGGCAATGGCAGTGAGCAAGACTCCCCAAAGAAGAAGGCCGCCCCCCAGACAGGGTTCCTGCGACTTGCTGCTAGAGGTAGCAGCTGCCACCACCCTGAAGAGCCCCTCGTCCCAACCCCTTGGGCTAGGGACGCCTGTGCGACACGTTCAGCCCCAAAGCGCATCCCTGCATCCCGGCTGCAGAGGGATCAGGAGGGGGACCGGGAGGCGGGGGAGGGGCTGGGGTGGGGAGGGAATCACCAGGCTGACTGGGCCCTCATGGCCATGTTTATCCAGGGAGGATTTTTTTTTTAACCCAAAGGTTAAAGTGTTTCTATTTGAAACGTCTATTTACATTCCAGAGTCCAAAAAAAAAACAAGGCCGCCGAGCTCCAGGCCTATATCTGTCCCGAGCCGCGTCACAGACACAGCATCAGAGCCGCGCAGGGGGAACATTCCTCGGCCTCTCCCCGAGCTGCTGAGGTGACTCACGCCTCTCCCCTGCCAGCATGGACCATGCCACCACGCAGCAGGCCGGGCAGCGGCGGGGGCGGGGGGGCCAGGGCAGGTGGGCTTAGCGAAGGGCTGGGGGAGCAGGGTTGTGGCCTGCGAGGTTCCTGGGGTCTACCTCGAAATGTGAAGAGGAACCCTGGGCCCGAGCTGGCTGCAGCTTGTAGGCTACCGAGCAGCAGGGGCGGGGTGGGATGGGCTGGCTGGTGTGGCCGCCGGTAGAGCTGCCCCCAGCAGATGCTCTGGGCGACTGTTCATTTTGCTTTGCAAGAGACTGCCTGGAGTCGCAGAGGCTGAAAGCCAGCCAGAAAGGTCCTTAGCTCAAGCTCAGAACTGGGTAGGCACGAGTGAGCGCCTCTGTGGACGCCCACCTAGTCCCAGGGGCCTGCATGGACCCTGCAGGGCTGGTCTCCACGCTGTGCCCCCACGCTAGGATGCCGCACGGAAATCCCTGCCCAGGCAGGTGGCAGGCCATGTGCCAAGGCTTTTCCAAACCCTTCCCAAAACATTCATCCTCTGACACATCCCAGTTCCATTGTAACCTTCTCCCTAGCCAGCCCTGAGCCACAGGAACCTGCAGAGGCACACACTTCCCACCTTCTAACTCGAAGCTTGGGATCCACACCCACGTAACCAGAGGCAAGGACTCCCTATGCACGGGCGCGCGCGCGCACACACACACACACACACAGTGCCAAGCCACTGCCAGGAGGGGCAGGTGGGCGTGGGTCCAGCAGGCTCCTCCCTGGAGGAAGCATCCTGTGGTGCCGGCCTGGTGGGGAGGCTGTGCCAGCAAGGCCTGATGCTGCCAACAGGTTCCTGGGAGTGAGGGAAGGAGTGGCCCGGCTCTGGGGGACCCCACCCCCAGCCAAGGGCTGAAAGCATTGCTGCTGCGAAGGCAGCCGGGGAAGGGGCCATCCTGCAGCCAGGGCTGGGGGTCCGGAAGCCCATCTGAGCCAGAGCAATGCCTCTGCATCCTAGAGAGGTGGGGCTGAGGCCAGGCCCGGGGAGAGGGGAGACATGGGGGAGCCGGGAGCCGGGGCAGCCGCGCCCCCCGCACGCCAACCGCCAGCCTCTGTGGAACCCCCCACAACCACACAGCATCTCCCCCACAGTGTCCGATCCTCAGACGCCGCCTGACTGGGGACCTGCTGAAATCACTGCACTCGACCCTCTACCCAGCACAAACCAGCCGAAGCAGCTGGGTCGCTTCAGCGTCTTCCCCTGCCCCAAGCTGGGGAGCAGGCAGCCTGGAGCCAGGTCTCTGGCCCACTTCCTCCCCCTTGACCGTGGTGCCAACTAGGCCAGGAGCCTCAAGTAATCCCCAGCCCCCAGCAGCTGGGACAGACCCTGCCGGAAGCCAAAGGGACGGGAGGGATGCAGCGTGGTGCAGCTGCGTGGCCCGGGGGAAGGCAGCCACCTGTGAGCACCCTGCCCTGCCCCCTGCCGAGCCCCACGGATGCTCACCGCCACCCTCGAGAGAGCCTGAAGCAGGAGCCCACCTGGGCAGGGCTCAGAGCCAGCTGCTCTGCCTCAGGGACCAGGATGCCCAAGAACAGAGCCCAAGGAGGGCGCCGAGGCACTCACCTGCCACGGGGATGCTGTGCAGAGGAGTCCGGGGCAGGATCTCCAGGGCTGGTTCCCGGCCTGACATGCCATCTGCTGAGAAACAGGATTCCGTCTCGTAGATGGTCTGCAGCATCTCCACCAGCCCCTGCGCCTTGGGCACCAGCAGCATGCCAGGGAGGGGCCGCCTGAGGCGGGGAGCCGATGCGGGGAAGGTGCCGGGTGCGGTCTGCACTGCTCAGGGGCTCCCTGAGGCCACGGCTGCCGGGACCCGCACTGTGGGGAGGCGCCTCATCCGGCCTGGGCGCTCCTAGTGGTGGCAGGGGCAGGAGGGGCCCCGGGGCCCTGGAACCGTGGCCTAGCTCTCCCCAGAGGGGCGCCGACCACTGGCGCGTCCTCAGTTCCCAGGAGCTGGGGTCTGGCTGAGCACTCAGGGGACAGGAAGAGGAGCTCGTTGGGCAGACGGGCTCTCTGTGTTCCCTCCCAGCCCCGGGTGACAGCTCTGGGCCTGGCTCCCTGCTCCTCCTTCCCGAATGAGCCGCCGGCAGCTGGCAGGAGACTGAAATAGCAGTTGGGGGAGGGCCCTGTCTATAAATAGGTGGAGCATGCTCAGGGAGCCGCCGGCCGGCTGCCAGGAGCCCGGCCTGGCGGAGGCCCCATGGGGGAGGCGCGTTCCACCCCAGGAGGAAGCGCCAGGCGAGGGGGATGGGAGCGGGGGAGAGCCTGCACTCAGGGCCAAGGCCAGGGTACTCGGGCGTGGGCTGGGAGCAAGGGGCTCGATCAAGAAGTCAGACTTGGTCTGGTCCTGCCACCCAAAGCAGGAAAAGAAATGGAAGGGGCTGGGAGAGACTGGCAGACACCCGGCCACCTGGCCTAACCTTGCACCTTGCCTGGAGTTCTCTCAACAGCTGCCTGGGGATTTGTTTAACTTTTGCCCTCCCCACCCCCTCAACCAGCAGGGAGCCCCCTGGACAGCCAGACACTCAATGGCAGCTCCCTCCGGTCCTCTCTGCAGTGCTGGCCTCCAGGGGCTGCCTCCCAGGGGGCAGGGAGCCTCGTATTGGGCAGGCCTCAGTCCAGGCCAGGAAAGGGGACGGGGACCAGACAGCAGCTGCCAGTTCTCAGAGCACAGGAAGCACTTCCCTGGCAGCATGTCGCGTGCGCTGCTGGGAGCATCATACACATCACCTAATTTATCCTGCATGATGACCTCGGGAGTGAGGTACAGGTAGGGAAACCGAGGCCCAGAGCAATGAAGTCACTCATCCTAGGTCACATAGCTGCTTACACAGGGGGCTGGGACATCCGGGGTGCAAAGCTGAGCTCTAACCACCACACTGCACTGCCTCCCATGCAAGTTAATGCACGTAGCTGGCCCTGGGTTTCCCGGAACAGGTCCGATGATCCCCACACCCAAGGAGGAAATGATTTGAGGTTGGAGCCCTCCAGGAAGAGTGAAGAGTCCCCCCTCAACCAGCCTCGGGCTGGCAGAGCAGCCCCTGTTACTTGGACCCTGCTGGGACCTGGGGCCATGGGCCTGCCCTCGCCACTGCTGGCCTGCCTCACCTCCCCAGCTTACACCTCCCACTAGTGTAGAGATCCCACTTGGCCTCCTGACCTCACTGGAGCCTTTTAATAGCCTGGTTATTCCTGGGTCTCTATCCCCCTCCCCCTTCCTGATGTCACAGTTGCTATTTTGGAGCCCTCTCCTGGCCCCTCCTTGCCCCCTACTCCAGGCATGGAGCCAGGGACACCTGTCTCTGGACTGAATGACCTCACCCTCCTGTCAGAGCCTGGGAGAAGCTGGCCAGCCAAGGACACGGTGGCCATGGTTCCTGGGGCCCATCTCCTTGACCGGGACGGCAGATGGGCCTGCCCTGGAGAGCGGAGGTGACAGAGGGCAGGCTCTCTGGGGCCCTAGACTGGCGAGAGTGCCTATGCTGCTGGGGTACCTGGGGGCGGGGAACCCATCGGGGGTCTGGAGCTGCAGCTTCTCAGCCAAGCAGACCCTGGAAGGATGAAGGGGAGCAGTGCTCCCCCGGGGGGCTGGGCTGTGGTGGACACCCCACGGTGGGCCCAGGGACCTCATTTACCAGCCCCTGCCCTGACCTCATCCTGGCCAAGCAGGCCTTCTCAAGGGGAAGGGAAGGGACGGCCGAGGTGCCCACTGTGGGGCGGCAGCAGCAGACTCGAGGGAGAGCAGAGAGCGTGGGCACCGGCCGCTCCCAGCCAGGACTCCACCTACCCCCGCTGGGAGCAACCAGAAGGGCTGGCTGGCCCTGTCCTGGCTCCCTCTGCCTGCCCCAGGCTCAGGAGAGTGGCAGCAGGGCCCTGCTCTGGAGAAGAGGAAGTCGCTGGTTGCTGTGACTTGAAAGCAGAGCCCCCAGAGCCTGGGCAGCCTGAGCCCCAGGGAGAGGACCCCTCGCTTAGCAAACACTCCTGTGAGCACCCACCCGATCCACGGGCACCCAGAGGTGGCTGGAGCCAGCTCCCAGGACCACAGAGGTTCCCGGGAGGTGGGAAGGGAAGTGTCAGGCACAGCCAATCCTCAATGCAATTCCCAGAATTCTCAAGGGGAATAGGCAAGGAAGCTGGGGAGGGGACGGGGCGCGTGGAGGGTGGGGGGGGACAGGAGTAGGGCAAGCGTCTTTCTTTTTTTTTTTTCTATGATTCAGATGATGCAACAAAGTCAACCTGATGTCTAACCTCAACCCTTCCTGCTAAAGCCTCTCTCCTTAGGCTCTCAGGATTCCTCGTCTTCTCTGTCCCTACTCATCCAGCTCTCCAAGGGGTCAGCCCACGCACCCACGCAGCACCCACGGCACATGTCCTCCCCAGCCTGCAGGGGCGCCAACCCCTGCCTCAGAGGCTGCATTCTGACCCCACAACTCTCAATCTGGAGGAGAGGAAGAGCTTAGTGCTGGCTCCCTGAGCTCTCCCAGGCTCCCATGTGCTGGGTCTAAAGGCTGGGGTGGGGCCCAGTGGAGGAGAGCAAGTTCTGCTCTGTGCATGGTCAGAAGATGAAGGGCTGGGGCCTGCATGTGGCACAGCGGGTTGGGCCGCTGCTTGCGACACCCGCATCCCATATCGGAGTGCCAGTTCGAGTCCCAACTACTTGGCCTCTCGATGCCTCCTGGGAGGCAGTGGAGGATGGCTAACGTGCTTGGGCCCCTGCCACTCATGGGAAACCTGAATGGCTCCTGACGCTAGCCTGACCCAGTCCTGGCTGTCATGGCCATTTAGGGAGTGAACCAGAGGATAGAAGATCTCTGTTTCTCTCTGTCACTCTGCCTTTCAAGTAGATGAAAATAAACTACATTTGTAGGAAGCTAAGGGCTAACCCAGGAGCACCGTGCTGGAGTAGGAGACGCCAGCTGCCCCAGGGCCCAGGAGGGAGAGGCCTGTCTGCCCCCTGAACCTAGTGGTGCCAGAGCCGGTCAGCACCGGCTGTGAGCTAACGTGTGCCAGGCCCCATACAAGGTGCTGGCTGAGCTCTCTCCCTGGAAGCCGGGCCAGGAAAAACGTGAACACCTACTCTGGCCTCTCCCGGTCCCCTCACTGCTGAGCCTGCCTCCTCCAGTCACCTGGTTCTGAGCCCTCAACCCCTCTGGGCTAAGGGAGAGGGAGAGGAAGGGGAGCAGACCCCACGCTGCAGCGGTGCGCAAGGTGTGCTAGGGGCATCCAAGGAGAGAAGGGAGATGGGGGCCCCCTCGCCGACCCCTGCCCGAGCCAGCGCTGACCCACTTTCTCCTCCTCAGGGCTGGCTGCCGGCCCTCCCAGGGGCTCAGCAGCAGAGCCCCAGGCTGGGAGACAGGACGCCGAGGTTCCCGGCTCCACCCCACGCCCATGCCCCAGTTTCTTTGGTCACCCAGAAAGGAGGGTTCAGTGCCCTCCCTCCTGGGAAAAGGAAGAAGAGAAAGTGGAGAGGGTGCTGGGAGGTGCTGGGCAGGCAGGTGTTGTCTTGAAGCCCGCCTCCCACGCCGGGGCCCGCTGCCGCCCAGACTAGCTAACACCCACTGCCTGGCTCTTCCCTCTTCTCTGGGCAGTGGCACCCGATGACCAGCGTGGGCCCAGCTCTCAGGTCCCAGGGCAGCTTCTGTCCCTCCTCCAAGCCCACTGCGCAGAACACGCAGAAACAAACAATTCCAGAAAAACAAGCACGGGCTCGGTCCCCTCCTGCCTGAAAAGGCGGCCGAGCTCAGCGATGTCACCTCGGGGACACAGGCAGCCCTGTCCGTGGCCTCTGTCCCTAGGCCCGGGCCGGCAGAGGTAAACCGGGTCAAATGCTTTCGTGCAGCCCAGCCCAGGGGAGAGAGGGTGGGCAGCTCAGACTCCAGGGGACACCCCCCCAGCAGCGCCTGCTCTTGCTGACCTGTTGCTGTTGGGGCAGGGGTGGAGCTCCCACGCTCGCACCTCTTCCCGCACGGCCGAGCTTGCCCGTGACATTCAGCAGGGCTGTGTGGGGAGGAGCTAGATGAACAGAAAACCCTCCTTGCTCAGCTCCGTGGCTCTGGCCCCAGGGGAAGGCGCAGTGAATGCTACAGGAGGCAGGGCGAGGGTGGGCAGTGCTCAGGACCAGGGCACCCAGGCCCTGGAACCAAGCATTGCCAGCAGTGCTGTCTCCATCCCCGGCCCCAAACCTCTCTTTCTTGGGGCGCTCTGCAGGGTGTCCGCAGGGAAGTGGACACCCATGTGCTCTGCCTATAATTCATGGTTTCCTTTTACTTCCGTGGAGTCCCAGGGCACATGTTTGCAGGCTTCTGCCAGGCGCCGGGCACCCGCAGCCCCAGCCCAGAAGCCGGCACGAGCTCTGGGAACGGCAGAGGCTGGCTGCCTCCCTGACCCACAGCAGCCCGAACCCCACAACTGGAAGAGCCCGTCCCCAGGCAAACGCTGGGAGAAGCACCTCAGGGGGGCAGCCTCAAGCCAGGATCCCGGTTCTGAGGCCTCCCAACAGTGCTAAAAGGAGGTTCCCAAACCCCAGCCCCCTCCTTTCTCTCCCTCCCAAACACCAAGCAGACAGCATCTCCCCCTGCTGGGGGTAGCCGGAAAGCCAGCCAGGAGGCAGGGCCAAGTCCATGGCCCCACGCGGTCCATCCTGGGCAGCAGGGCAGCCGCTCGCTCCGGGGGCCACCTCCAGCTACATCACACTCCTGCCAGCTCTGGCAGACGACCTGCAAGGGGGACTCAGCTCAGTAGCGTCTGGAAAGGCAGCCAATAACTTCCCCTACCCTGGGTTGATGATTAGGACCTTTCACTGCAAGGGAATGAAGCCCCACAGCTAGGGAACATCCATCACGAGTCACCAACAGAGGCCTCTGGGCAGCTGCTGGGCCCCTGCCAAGGCTGAGGCAGGGTCTACAGATGGATCAGCGTCTCAGCTCCGAGAAGGAGCAGCTGGCACGGCTCGTGCCGTCAGACACTTGGACCTGCGAGGGGCAGTGTCCGGCTGAGACGGGCGACACACTGGTGACCACTCCCCAGGCCTCTCCTGCCCTTTACCTCAACCAGCCTAAGAGGAGGAGAAAAGCCAGAGCTGGACAACAAAGCTGGCACAGCCAGGCCTCCAGGGCACAGGCAGGAACCCAAACCCGGCAGGACAGACAACGGGGAACAAAGTGGAGGGCACCCCGGGTGCCTCCCGGGCACCACCTGCATAGCTTTCTGCAGGCAGGTTTCCCACCCTGGCCCCGAGCCCCTGTCCTTCAAATTTAGACAGGAAATGTCCACCCACCCTTATGGAAAAAGACGTGGGGGTGTGATGAGCTGTGGCGGGTTCAAGTTGAGCAAGATGGACTCTGCCCCCTTTAGACTGTGCAGAAGGAGACAGCCCGAGAGAGAAGGCAGTCATTACACTGACCACACTGACCCATGACCCTCCTGGGAAACTCCTGAGGGTCCACTCTGGCCACTTGGACACATCCCCGAGGGCACAGGTCCAGAGCCAGCCTCACATGAAGCTGCCTGGGTTCCTACCCACAGACTATTTGTGGCAGCACTGGGCAGGGTCCCAGGAACGGAGGGGAATGGGAAATATCACAGCAGAAGACCCCAAATTAGGAATCCACCATGGGGCCGGCGCTGTGGCATAGAAGGTTAAGCCTCTACCTGCAGTGCCAACATCCACTCCCAATCCAGCTCCCTGCTAATGCACCTGGGAAAGCAGCCGAAGACGCCCAAGTCCTTGGGCCACAGCACCCACGTGGGAGACCCAGGAGAAGCTCCTGGCTCCTGGCTTTGGCCTGGCCCAGCCCCAGTGGTCGCGGTGGTCATTTGTGGCCATCTGTTGAGTGAACCAGTGGATGGAAGACCTTTCTCTCTCTCTCTCCTTCTCCCTCTCTCTCTCCTTCTCTCTCTGTATCTCTACCTTCCAAATAAATAAATAAATCTTAAGGAAAAAAAAGGAATCAGCCATATCCTGGGCCCAAGTGGAAGACGGACAGTCCACCTGGACTCAGAGGAGCGCCAAGGCTCCTCTGTAAACAGCCCCCCTGCATCCCAATTCCACACACCCAGGCAGAGGTTAGGGCCCGGGGCCCTGCCCATCTCCACGAGGATTAAACAGTAAAATGAGAACACAGAGAAACAGTTCACCAAGAGAGAAGCCACCACCACCAAAAGGAAGCTGGACACTTAGCTATGGCATGGAAATTCCTCCAACATCATCCCGGGCCACCCAGAGAGAGCCAGGACCCGGCCTCCACCCTCAGGCCTGCCTCGGCTAACAGCGCAGAGCAGAGCTGGAACCCAGGGCCCCCAAGTTGAGGGCAGACACACGGCAGAATCACACCCACGCCCTCCCAGGGTCCTGAGCAGCCAGGGTGACCTCATGGCACGTCCTTTTCCTGCAATGCTGCTCCACTCCTGACCCCTTGGTTCCTTGACAGCTCAGCACTGAGCGTCCACAGGCCTGCGCGGGAGACCCACACGGCCCCGTTGCATCCGAGCGGCCCCAGGGTGCTCTCCTCCGACCTCCCCGCTCTTACCCGACTCGTTGGGAGAGTTCATGCCGGCTGGGGCCCGCAGGAAGCTGGCGCTGGGGGCTGGGACGGGAGGGGGTGGAGCTGCGGTGATGTCAAGAGAGACAGACGATAACAGACAGATGGACGGGACGGGAGCCCGGGGCCGCCGTGCCTCTAATGCCCATCCGAGGCCATCCTTCGGGGCGAGGCAGTCAGGCACTCAGAACGGCAACCCTGGGGAGAGACGGAGCAGGGTTAGAGGCCCCCAACTCAGGAAGCTGAGAGTTGAAGGAGACCTTGGAGCGCGGCAGCGTACACCTGGGGCCGCGCAGGAGGACACCTGCCCCGGGAATGAGCAGAAGCAGCTTCCGAACTGCAGAAGCCTCTGGTGCCCAATAGGAAATGGCCATGGTGGCCACACCCAAACAAACTCCTTTTCAAGTGAGAGCGTTCGTGGTCAGGCGGGGAGATCTGACAGACTCCCAAGGGAGCCCGACACGGGACCAGGGTGCACTGAAGGCCAAAGTGCAGGGAGGTTTCCAACGGCCCTCCCTGGCGTGGTGGCCGCAGGGCTCACGCGGAGGCCCTGGAAGCGGGCAGGGGATCCCAGCCCCAGCAGCCTGAGCTGGCAAGAGCCCTCTTCTCCCAACGTCCTGACCTTTGTGCTGCCAGACCCTGTCTTGGTCCCTCCCCACTCCACCCCCAACCACCCCCACTCAACACTGGCTCAGGGCACAGGGTTTGTTTCCAGGAACTGGGAAAGTCAGAGACATTGAGGATCCAGCAGTCCCGGCCTGCAGGGTCCAGGGCCCAAGCCCAGGGCTCTGTGCTCTGTGCCAGGTCCGGTCTCCACAGGCATGAAATCCAGCCTGCGACTTAAGCCATGGCTTGACACTTGCTAAGCCTCTCCCCACCACCCCGAATAAGGGCCTTTTTTTCCTACTTGAAACAAAGGCACCCAAGTGGATGAGGTCAACATAGGAACAAGAGAGTCTAGGACAGAGCCATGGGCTCGCCAACTCCTGCAGCCCTCCCCCGCCCCAGCCCCGGCCAGTCCTCAAGCCTCAGACACTGTGTGTGCACCCACCTGGGCCCATCCCTGAACAGCCCAGATCCACCCAGACATGATCTCATTCATTTGCTTCCAGATGAAGGCAGGCCCTCCAATACCAGTGGCAGGGAAGGATCGGAGGAGGCTCAGAGCTGCCTGAGGTTTCAGCCCTAACTCTGCTCCCCACGCCGGGAACAGGCACTCAGCACTGCCTCCTGGCACGATGAATTCTCAGTGAGCCATGCACTCTCATCCAGGGTTTGCAAGGGTGCTGAAGGGGCTGCCTTGCTCTGGACAGGCACAGGTGTGGAGCAGGACCAAAGAAACTGTGCAGGGTTGGGGCTGAGCTCAGGAATGTGGCAGGTGGGGCTGATGCGCTGGCAGGGCCCGCGTGGGCAGGCAGCTCTGCCCGTGCCCACACCAGCGCTGGCGCCCAGTCCTGCTCACACCCTTTCCCGTGGGCTGGGGAACACAGGTTCAGAAATTCCCACGATTCCCAGCAGCCCAAGGAAGCCAGCCCAGCTCCCTCGGTGGGAGGTACCGCCATGGCAGGGTGCTCAGAAGGGGCAGAGCCCAGTGGTATGAAAAGCAAGCGCAGCTCAGCCCCCAGCCCGCAGGCGCCTGGCCCACCCACCCTCTCTCTGGGTGGGAAGGTGTTGACCCTCACCCTCACCCGCTGGGGAGGAGAGCCGGGAGCAGTTCCTGGGCCCAGGACTTGCTATGCTCTCTCCCCACCCTGCGGGGTTTGCGGGGACCCTTGGGGCCCCAGCCACCGGTAGCAAGTCTGCCAACAACACCCCCACCAAGTCTCCCCAGAGAACAAGAGCCACCGGCCGGCGCGGCCTCCCTGCAAACAAAGCAGCCTTCACGGCCGGCCCGATCAGGACAGGCAGAGATTCTTGTCTAGGGTGGGGCACGAAGGGGAGAAAGGGCAGCCTGATGTTTAAAACCTGAGCTCTTTGTTCCCGCCTCGGCCAGAGAAACTTGCTGACTGCGGGGCTACGAGGGTCCTGGCAGAGAGTGAGGGCGAGGCCGAACCAGCGGGCAGCCGGCTTCCCAGACAGACCCCCCACCCCCCGCCAGGGCCCTGCCCCTCCCGCCCCCCCCAACTCTTTTCTCCTCACAGACCCCCATCCAGTAACTCCAGGACCCAAACTCCCCTTCTCAAAACGCTGCCCCACCGGATGCTGGCTTTCCAACAGTTCCCTCCAAGTCAGGTGTCCCGCGGAGGGCCGCGCTGGACCTGGACTCCACTACCACCGTGCCACCCGCTCCCAACACACCAGCCGGCGCCTCACAGGAGGCAGGCCCAGGTCCTGCGCTCCCAGGCCCCAGCGGTGGGAGCGAGTCGTCTTAACCAAACTGGAGAGCTGCAGATTGCTTCACTTGCTCCAACAACTTTGCCCAAAAGCTACGGGAGCTCAGATACCCCACACAAAGACACCGAGGACCGGGCACCTTGGCCCCTCCGACCGTGGCCCCAGCCTCCAGAAGCTTCCACTGCCCACGGAGCTATGCAGGGGGACTGACTTGGCTGTCCAGGCCCAAAATCAGGGAGAGGGGAAGGACATCAGAGGAGGAAAAAAGACTCCGGGCTGACAAATTCATTTTTGCAATCGGCCCATTTCTGTTTGTCTGCTCAGACGCAGCTCCAGGCATCTGCACAAGCCAGATGGAGGAGGCTGCTATTTCTAGAAAAAAAAAAAAGGGGGGGGGTGAGAGGGGAGCAAGGGAGGAGGGGGAGGCAGAGGGCAGGAGAGGGGTCTGTTTGCCCTAAAACCTCAGGCAGAATGATAGCCCCTCACCAGCAGGATCAGACAGGGTCCCTATTCAAGAAAGGGCTGGGGCTGGAGCTGGGGTGAGCCAGGGTGGGGGAGAAGAAAGGCAGAGAAAGTTGAATTAGCCCAAGTCGGCTACAATAGGCCCCTCACGGGCTGCTTCAGGTTTTCATTCATGAGCAGCCACAGTGCTCCAAAAATGCCAAGAACCGCCCCCCTCGCTGTCTCTCCCGCACCCCCCCCCAGCAGGAGTGCGTCCTCTAGCAAGCTGGCTGAGCCTGATGCCGCGTTCCAGACATCCCTCCTGAAAGGGATGTGAGTAGGAAGAATTGATTATTAAAGAACAGCTGGTACTTCAGCAGCGACTGCACTGCCCCCCGCTCCTAGAGCTGATCCCCTCCCCGCCATGGAGAACACAAATGACCCCCTCCCCTCCAGGCCCAGGCCCCATTTCCAAGGTGCCACCCCCTAGGGAAGGGAAAGCAAACCTTTGTCTCGGCAGCTACTTGGGGTGGGTGGGGCCAGGGATACTGCTGCCCCCTCCAAATTCCGTGACCCAGCAGAAGGGACAGGAGGATGGACTGGGGCAGAAGGGGAGGCTGGCACAGAGCCAACAGTTCCCACCCGTCCCTGGAGGAAACTATACCTGCGGGGGGGCCCCAGTGCACACACACTGCCAGGACAGGGTGGACGTGCTGGGGGCCCACGCCTCTCAGGGACCCCGACCTGCCTTCTAAGACAGCCCAGATCCAGGCCCAAGTGGAGAGAGAGGGCAAAGAGAAGGTTCAAGGAAAGCAGAGGAGGCAAACCAAGCTCTCCCTCAGCTCAGGGAGAGGAAGGAGGGAAGACCGGAATGAACAAACAGGCAGCCCCAACATGGCTCACTCACCATCCCCGGCCCAGCCCAAGCTAGCATCCCCACAGCCAGTGCTGGCTCAGGGGCCCTGGTGCCCGAGACGCGGGGTGCTGTGGACCCTCTCTCCCTTCACCCTCAGAACCAAGAGGAGGCCGGAGCAGGACCCTGCCCCAGGTTCCAATCCTGCAAGGCAGCCCGGCCAGGGGTCCCTCTGGCCAAGACTCCTTGATCTCCCCTCCCCTGCCTCCTTTTGTTCCTCTGCTCTGGCACGGTGCTCCCCTCCTGGTTGGACCTTGAACCCTAAGACCACCGCTGCCACGACCACCACCACCACCCCCTCCCTCGGCTCCCAAGCTAACTGCAGGTCCCAGAAGCCCAGTGGTCACTGTCAGAACAGTGGGTCCCTTTTGCACCCCTTCCCAGAGACAACTGTCGTTAGCACCCTTTCTTCGTAGGGACACACCTCATCTCAGAAGGCCAAAGGTGATCACCTCCTCCCCCAGGTGAAGCACCCACCTCCCCTGCCTGCCCCCTAAGACTCCCAGGTTAATTCCCCATCACCAAGCCAGTTCTCACCTTCCCCGGGACCCCAGGGATGGACGGGGTAGTGAAGCTGACTCCCCCAAGTTAACAAGGCACTGGCTGTGCTCTGCCTCCACGCCACAGACCCAGGATGTCAAACGGGGGGCACTTGGCCCAGACAAAAAGCCCGGAGGTGGGGTGGGGGGAGCTCCATTTCATTTCCTAGCTGTCTCTCCCCAGCTCCGGGGCGTCAGACAGGAGAAGAGGGTGGAAACTAACGCAGGAACGCCTCACCGACCAAGGGGTGAGAACAGGGGGAGAGAAAAGTAAGGTGGGCTCCGCAGTCCCCCTCCTCATGCACCAAAGTCAAGGGCAGAAAATCGAGAATGCGTTCTTAGCCAGGGGGAGAAGCGCTGCGGGTGGGCAGCGCCCCTCACCTCAAAGTACCAAGGGATGGGTGTCCAGCGAGGAGGGGTCTGCAGGGAAGCCAGGTGCAGGCCTCAAGTCGCCCCGCAGCGCAACGTGCCTCGCCAGACAGGCAAGCAGACACCCCGGCCGCTCTCCGGGCCACTCGGGGGCGCGGGCCGCGGGAGGGCGGGCCCCTCCCTTACCTGCAAGGAGGGCACCCCTGCACGGGAGGGGCGGGGAGGGGCGCGCGAGCAACCCAGAGGCCGGGCGGCGCGGCGGGCGCTGCTCCCGGGGGGCGCGGGGAGGAAGGCAGGGGGCGCGGAGCGCGGCGCGCGTGTGGGGAGCCCGCGGGCAGCGACGGCAGGAGGAGAGGGCGCCGCCTCGCGTCCCGCGGGCCGGGGGAGACGGAATCGGGGCCGGGGCGGCGCGCTCACCCCCTGCGGCTCGAGCTCCGGCTTCGCGGGCGGCGGCGGCAGCAGCGGCGGCGGCAGCAGCGGCAGCGCCTCTTCGACGGCTCCTCCATCTTTGCGGCGGCTCCTCCGGCTCCGTTCGCCGCCGCCACCAACAACAACATTCGGAGACGTCACTCCCGTCACGTGACCCGACCCGGAGCTAAAAATAGACCCAGACCCCCCCCCCCTTTCAGCCACCACCAACCCCTCCCCTCCCTCCCGGCCCTCCCCGCCAGGCGGGGCCAGCAGCGCCACCGTGACAGCTTGTTAAAGGGCCAGGACCCAGGAAAGAGTTGGGATGGGGAGGGGGGTGGAAGAGATGGGCTCTGAGCCTCCGGAGTGGCGGTGCCAGGGGCGCTACAGGGGCGGGGCTGAGTGCTGGAGCTCGGCCTCTGGGACTTACGGCTTTCCCCCGGCGCTACCTCGACTTCCTTTTCAAACCTCGGATGGTGCAATCGTTGCCTGCCCAAGCTGCTCCCTAACACGCGCTCCCGTGGTGGGGGAGGAGAACTGGGAGTGGACTCTCCCAGGGGCTGGGAAGGTGGCAGAAGCCCCTGCTGGGGGCTCAGGCTGGAAGAGGACGGCTCAGACTGGTTTCGGAGCCCCCAGCTCTGACCGCGCACACCGCATCGGCTCTAGGCGAAGATACGCCTGGGAACGGCCAGGCTATGGGAGTGAGGTTCCCAGGCCTTGCAAAGAACCGAGCAGCGGCCAGAAAGACTCCTGGTCCCTGGCTTGAGCGCCATCATCCCTACAGCTCCCCATGGGACCAGGTGTGAGTGTGTGTGTGATTAATCTTAGTTTGTCGATGGCTCAGCAATTCCACTACGAAAAATGTATTCTAAGGAAATCAACATAGAAGGGAAGCGACTGATAGGCAATGTTGGAAACAACCTAAATATCCATCAGTATCAATTGGCTCAGAGAAGTTAAATAATTGCCCGGAGTTACAGAGTCCATGCAAGCAAGAACTGGGGTTCACACCCATGTCTCTGGGCTCTCCAAACACGA
This sequence comes from Oryctolagus cuniculus, assembly GCF_051225735.1. NCBI lineage: Eukaryota > Metazoa > Chordata > Mammalia > Lagomorpha > Leporidae > Oryctolagus > Oryctolagus cuniculus. Next base: position 19,060,911 of record NC_142883.1, on the reverse strand, counting down.
CGACCAGGGGCAGGCAGAGCTGGGCTGCTCAGCCCAGAACTCCAGGCCTTTGTCTGAAGGTCTCAGAGATTACCATCTCTGTCCCCCAGGGGCCCAATGCCCCGGAAGTCCTCAGAATTTACCATATGGGATCCGGATGAGGCTTCCGATTTTCTCTTCTCAGGTGAGTGAGGGCTAAATAATTCATTCACTCTACCATATGACTCTCGAGCACCTGTGGCAGGTGTGGGGCTGTAGGGATGCTTCTGGTTTAAGGAGCTTAAAGTTCCTTACAAAGAGGAGAACTGTCTCTGTGTCCCTGGGGTAGGGCCCATCACCATGGAAACAGGAGCTGAGGGACCATCTCCTTAACCCCTACCCCAGGTGCCTGATGTCCAGTGAGCCTGCAGAGGGGATCTGGCAGCTGCTTGGGGAGCTTCTGACCTTGGGAACCCGTGGTGAATTTGGCCTTTGGTAGCAGGAAATAAATCTCAGAAGAAAATCAGCCATTCAACCTACATCCTGGCAGGCAGCTCCGGGACTGGACTTTGAAAGGGGTTGGAAGAGGAATGGGGAGTGGTGAGCCACACAGCCAGGCGCTCTGAGACGGGCTGGAGAACGGTGCTGGGCAGGCCTCGGGGAAGGAGACAGAGCAGCCTCCCTCCTGCTCCCTGGTCACTGTCGGGCCGCCAACAAGCACCCGCCTCCTCCACACCCCCTCTTACTCAGCCTGGGTCTGTGCCTTCTAAGGTTGGCAAAGCCTGGGGGGGCACACAGGGGACACACTTCAGTTATGCCCTCCATGCCAGCCTTTCACCCACAGCCTCTCCTGGGTGGAAATCTTCAGATCCATGGGCAGGATTCGAGAGACTCCAGGGAGGCCCTGGCCAGAGCGTCCAGGCCACAGTTCTAGTGCATGTTGGGGCCTGGCTTTGCCTCCACAGAGTGGGACTAGTCCAGTTCTGCCTAAATATGGCCTCTGGCAGGAAATAATATAGCCCAGGAGGAGCTGAGCTGATAAACCCAAGCAATAAGCATAAGCATGTATTTGATATTTATCAAAGACAATGTGCTCCCTTTAAAGTGTCTATCAATCACTACAGGCACCTGGTACACAAAGGTGTCTTGTACTTATCCCATTCAGCAAGAATGTACTGAGCATGTTATGAGGCCGGCACAATGCTCTGTACTGTAGGGACTGCAAAGAAGAGGAGAGGAGGAGGAGGATAGAGGAGGAAGGGGGGAGGGGGAGAGGAGGAGGAGGAAACAGGTAGGGAGGTGAAGAAACCCGGTCTGGACAGCTCCATCCCTGTGCACTGAGGGTGAGTCAGTTCCCCTCAGGACCTCGGTCTCCTTTTCTGGGAAGCAGGACTTGAACTTCTGTCCTCCGATGCTCAGCGAATGACAAATTAGATATGATGGCTGGCCGGCGCCGCGGCTCAATAGGCTATCCTCCACCTAGAGGCTCTGGCACACCGGGTTCTAGTCCCGGTCGGGGTGCTGGATTCTGTCCCAGTTGCCCCTCTTCCAGGCCAGCTCTCTGCTGTGGCCAGGGAAGGCAGTGGAGGATGGCCCAAGTGCTTGGGCTCTGCATCCCATGGGAGACCAGGAGAAGCACCTGGCTCCTGCCTTCAAATCAGCACCGTGAGCCGGCCACAGCGCACCAGCCGTAGCGGCCATTGGAGGGTGAACCAATGGCAAAAGGAAGACCTTTCTCTCTGTCTCTCTCTCTCACTATACATTCTGCCTGTCAAAAAAAAAAAAAAAAAAAAAAAAGATATGATGGCTGATGTGACAACGTCCATCCCAGTACCCGGCTTTAAGGTCGCTCACACCCTGTCCTGCCCTTGGGCTCTTTCCAATGAACTTGGGAACCAAAAGTGAGCTTAATGCATGGCGGACGATCTGTGCACTCCCAGGTCCAAAGCAACGGCGGGAATGAGTTATGCAGAATGTGATGAAAACTGCCCCGGGATGCCTGGGTCTGGCCCAGGCCCCCCTGTGGGCTCCTAGCTCCCTTTGTGAGGGTTGGACTGGATTCCCTTCCTTCCAGCCAGAGCCGTCTCCGGCTGTGCCAAGGAGATGGAGCTGAGAAGGAAGGGAAGAAGAACGAGTCCTTCCTCCGCACCCCCAGGGCCCTCTCTGAGCTTGAGGCTCAGAGCGAGTTTCAGACCAGCGGCCAGCAGGGCAGTCATGCTTGACTCCGAGCTATTTGGGAAAAGAGCAGCGGACAGGAGCCTTAGCCAAGCTATCATCTCCCTGGGCCTCAGTGTGTTCATCTGGAAAAGGGGCAGATGACTTCTGAAGATTTTTCCAGCTCTGCCTGCTAACTGTATCTTGGAATTGCAGTTCAAAACAAGCACAGACAAGGAGGACCTGGCTATTGGCTAGCGTCCCAGTCACTCTTACCTGAGAGCCTTACCTAGCCCTTGATTCCATCCGTCCCTCCCCCAGCCCTCCTACTTTCTCCCTGCTGCTCTAGAGATTGGGTCATGCTCCTGCCACTCAGCAGTGGCAAGCCTGGGGAAAACCAGCACCAAGGTTCTCCCAGAACAAGCTGTGAATTTGTTTAAAAATAAAGACTATTCTGGGGGCAGCTGCCAGTGTCTGTCATGGCATCTAGCAAAAAGAAAACAAACCATTGTATATGTGTGTGAGCATGTGTGTGTGTGTGTGTGTGAGAAAGAGCGAGAAAGAGAGCGTGAGAGCAGATAAAAACTGCCCGTCTCCTTGTCTGCAGGTCTCACACATCAGAGCCGTCCTCCGCAGGTCAGCTACCTGCTAGAGGACAGCAGGTGACCAGAAGGCCTGGGAGTGGCCGGTGTGCAGCCTTCTCCCCCCTCGAACAGCAAGAAGAGCAGAGGTCCAAGGGGATGGCTAAGAAGGAAGCCTTTGGGCTGGTGCTGTGCCGTAGCGGGTAAAGCCGCTGCCTGCAGTGCCGCCATCCTGTGTGGATGCTGGTTTGAGTCCCAGCTGCTCCACTTCCGATCCAGCTCTCTGCTATGCCCTGGGATAGCAGTAGAAGATGGCCAAGGTTTTTGGGCTCCTGCACCCGCGTGGGAGACCTGGAGGAGGCTCCTGGCTCCTGGCTTCAGATCAGCGCAGCTCCAGCCGTTGCGGCCATCTGGGGAGTGAACCTGCAGATGGATGATCTCTCTCTCTCTCTCTTTGCCTCTGCCTCTTCACAATGGCTGGAGCTGCGCTGATCCGAAGCCAGGAGCCAGGTGCTTCTTCCGGGCCTCCCACGCAGGTGCAGGAGCCCAAAGACCTTGGCCATTTTCTACTGCTATCCCAGGGCATATCAGAGAGCTGGATCAGAAGTGGAGCAGCCAGGACTCGAACGGGCATCCATATGGGATACTGGCATCTCAGGCAAAGGTTTAACCCATTACACCACAGCACTGGCCCCTTGGCCACTGATTTAATCACTAGATCCCACTGCCTTTGTGAAGAAAGCACCCCAACAAGAGGGTGAAGAGCGTGGCCTGCACTAAGATTCTGCCACGTACCAGCTTTGAGCTCCCTTGCGTCTCTGTGACAACAGTGACAGCCTCCTCACCGGGTTGGTGGGGAGGTGATGAGGTACGAGTGTGAAGGGCTGGCAGGGGCCTGGTCCAAAGCTAAGCCCCACTCCCACCACCCCAGTCTCCCACGCACCCACCCCTAGCACTCACAGAGCCCAGTGTCACCTTCCACACTGGAGATGACCTCTGCCCCCCCTCCACACCTGCGCTTCCCACCCCACTCTCGCAGGCTCCGTAGATTCCCCTGCTTGGTTGTCTCATGCTTTCTAGAAGCGCAGCAGGCTGACCTCTGTGGCAGAAAGCCCAGCAAATGGCTTCTGTTAAAAATTTGTTTAAATAATTTTACCCAAGTATAATTCATATAAGATAAAATTGGCCTGTTTTAAGTATACAATTCAATAGTTTTTAATACATTTACTAAGTTGTACAACCATCACCACAACCCAGTTGTAGAACATTTTTATCACTACAATAAAATACCCATTTACAGTTAATTCCTGTTAGCACCCCCGCAAATGGCTTTTTAAAACACTTAATATGTTAATTATTTTTTCTGCTGTAAAGAGTCATGATCTCTCATTGTAGAAGCTCGAGGTGGGAAGGATCAGAAGTGTACAAAGAGGAAAATAAAATCACTCCTAACTGCATAATGCAGCAGCAGCAACCGTTAGCAATTAGGGAAATACTTTTCTAATCTTTTTGCTCTGCTCATTTATTTTTGGAGATTTGTATATTTAGGGGCCAGCATTGTGGCACAGCAGGTTAAGCTGCCGCCTGCAATGCCAGCCTCCCATATGAACGCTGGTTCAAGTCCTGGCCACTCCATCTCCAATCCAGTTCCCTGCTAATGCATCTTGGGAAAGCAGCAGAAAATGGCCCAATTACTTGGGCCCCTGTCACCTACACCAGAGACCCAGATGGAGAAGAGGCAGGTTTCAGTCTAGACCTGGCTATTGGGGTCATCTGGGTAGTGAGCCAGCAGATGGAAGATCTCTGTGTGTGTGTGTGTTTTATGTGTATGTGTGTGTGTGTTTCCCTCTGTCTCTCAATCACTCTGCCTTTCAGAACTTCATCCAGGTCTCCCAAGTGAGTGGCAAGAACCTAAGTACTTGCCATTATCTGCTACTGCCTCCCAGGCACAATAGCAGGAAGCTGGAATAGAAAGTGGAGTAGCCGGGACTTGAACAAGGTACTTTGATATGGAACATGGGTGTCCCAAGCAATAGTTCAACTGCTATGCCACAACACCCACCCTCTCATCTTTTAAAGTTTTGTTTATTTAAAAGGCAGACTGACAGAGAAGAGAGAGAGATAGAGTGCACTTCCGTTCTTTAATCCAGTCCCCAAATGCCTCAGTCCAAAGCCAGGAGCCTGGAACTCCATCCAGGTCTCTCATTTGGGTTGCAAGGGTCCACGCACTTGGGCCATCATCCACTACTTCCCAGATGCATTAACTGGAAGTGGGATCAGAAGCAGAGAGGTGATGGGACTCAAACCGGCACACCAGTATGGGATGTGGGAATCCCAAGCAGTGGCTTAACTTGCTGCACCACAACGCAGTTCCTCTGCTCAGCTTTTATTATTATTATTATTATTATTGAACTGTACATTATATCTTAAATCTTATTTTTAAAAATGAGACCTAGAAGAAGCTCCTGGCTCCTGGCTTCGGATCAGCATAGCTCCGGCCGTTGTGACCATCTGGGGAGTGAACCAGCAGATGGAAGACCTCTCTCTGTTTCTCTCTCTCTCTCTCTCTCTCTCTTTCTCTCTGCCTCTCCTTCTCTGTGTAACTCTGACTTTCAAATAAATCTTAAAATAAGTAAATAAATAAATAAATATGAATTTATTTATTTATTTGAAACTTAGCTACAGAGAGAGAGATCTTCCATCTGCTGGTTCACTCCCCAGATGGCTACAATGGCCAAGGCTGAGCCAGGCTGAAGCCAGGAGCCACCAGCTCTTCCAGGTCTCCCACATGGTGCAGGGGCCCAAGCACTTGGGCCATCTTCCACTGCTTTTCCCAGGTGCATTAGCAGGGAGCTGGATCAGAAGAGGAGCAGCCAGGACTTGAACCGGTGCCCATATGGGCTACTGGTGTCACAGGTAGCAGCTTTACTCACTTTGTCACAACGCTGGCCCCTATTTTTTTTAAAGTTTATTTTTACTTATTTGAATGGCAGAGCGAGTGAGAGAGAGAGAGAGAGAGAAAGCACATGAAATCGATCTGCTATCCACTGGTTCACTCTCCAGATGCCTGTAACAGTCAGTGCTGGGCCAAGCCAAAGCCGGGAGGCAGGAGCTGCATGAGGGTCTCTCAGGTGGGCAGCAGGGTCCCGTGTACTCCAGCAACATCTGCTACCTCCCAGGGTGGGCAACAGCAGGAAGCCGGATGAGAAGCGGAGGCAGGACTGGATCCCAGGCGCCCAGGCACGTGGGTCACAGCACCTCTGATTTCTGATGTCATACGTCATAGAAGTATTCCCGCAGTATCAAATCCACGCCATGGTTGGCGGTTGCCTAGTATTCCGTTGTGTTGTTTCACTGTAGTTTCTTTGTTCCGTTGCACACTGATGGACATGTGTGTTGATTCCAGGATTTCACAGTTTTAACTAATGCTGTATGAGGAACATTCTTAAAGAACATTTTAAAAAGATTTACTTATTTATTTATTTGAAAGGCAGAATGACAGGCAGAAGGAGAGACAGAGAGAGATCTTCCATCAGCTGGTTGACTCCCCAAATGGCCACTACAGTCATGGCTGGGCCAGGCCGAAGTCAGGAGCCAGGAGCTTCATCAGGGTCTCTTGCACGGTTGCAGGGGCCCAGGGAATTGGACCATCTTCTGCTGTTTTTCCAGGCGCATGAACAGGGAACTGGATTGGAAATGGAGCCGCCAGGACTTGAACTGGTGCCCATATGGGATGCCAGCGTTGCAGGTGGCAGCATAACCCACTACACCATAACGCCAGCCACCAATGCACATTAGTTTTTTATTTTTACTTTTTTATTTATTTGAGATGGGAGAGAGAGAGAGAGAGCGCAGTCATCCACTGGTTTACTCCCTAAATGCGTGCAACAGCCAGGGCTGGGCCAGGCCACAGCTGGGAGCTAGGAAATCAGTCTGGGTCTCCCATGTGAGAGAAAAGGACCCAGCTACTTGAGCTACCGCTGCTGCCTCCCGGGGTCTGCATTAGCAGGCAGCTGGAGTCAGGAGCCGCCCATGAAACCCAGGCACTGCGCCGTGGGATGCAGGCATCTCACCCACGGTGCCAAACGCTGGCCCCAGCTGCACTCTCACAGTGGAATCTTGGCACACATGGTTTTTTATTTTCTTCCACGTGGACCTGCTTGGTCAGAGTTCTACGCATTTCTAAGGCTTTGGAGGGTATTTCCTGACCCAGTGAGGGACATTGCCAGGGGATCCAGTTATCCAAGCAGATCCTCAGGTCATGTTTAATCCAGAAAGAGGTTGATTGATGCTGGGGTGGGGGAGGGGGTGTCAGGGAGATGCGGAGGAGAGAAGCCACTGGGTCCCTGCGCTGATCAGGCACTGGGGAGGTAGTAGGTGGGATTTCCCCCAAACCAGAGGCGCGTTTTTGCCTCATCCTAGCAGCCCCGGCAGTAGCCCGGTCCCCCAGCTGCCACCTGCCCTAGGCCCTGCAGCCGCCTCCCCCACCCTAAGCCCTGAGCAGGTCAGCTTCCTTCCTGAGCCCAGTCCGGGTATCCCACGGGGGGGGGGGGGGCAGCCTCCCTGTGCCCCCCAGCCTTACAGGAGGACCCAAGCTGGGTCAGCCGAGCGAGGAGGCTGGTGAAGCCGGCGGTCTGGCCCCCTGGGAGACGCCGAGATGACTCACGCCACCCGAGGGGAGAGAGGGGCTGGGGATGAATGGGCTGCAAACCAGAGGGAGGGGCTGGGGAGCCGAGCCGCGGCGCCGCGATTGGCCTGCCCGCGTCAGCTTCTCCGGCAACATCTGCAGTGCGTGGGGTTGACTGATCCCACGGGGGGGCTGGGGTAGAGCTGGGCGGCTGGCTGACGTTCGCTTCCCGCCTGCCGGGCCGGCCCGAGCAGTTCATGAATGACTCACCTCATTGTCAGGCTGATTCACGGCTCTGCTGGGGACTTGGGGGAGGGGGCGGCCTCCTCTGTGGGCCCTCGGTGCGCATGCACACACGCGTACCGCGGGCGGGGCTCCAGGGGTCTATTTCCATGCGGGGGCTGGGGCTCCAGGGATGGGTGTTTGGTGGTTAGAGAGAGGAAGACGCACTCGGCCCGTTGTGTGGGGAACATGCTGGAAGTTTGTCTGTCCGCCGTGTACTGCGGCTTTTTACCTGGAAGTTAATTAAAAGTAAATACAATTAAAACTTAAGAGCCTGAGTCCAGTCAGCCACATTTCCAGTGCTCAAGGGGCACACGTGGCCAGTGGCTGCTCCGTGGGACGGCGGCCCGGAAAGTTCAAGAATGGACAGCTGGCTCACAGGCACTGGCCACACAGCAGCTCAGAGCGGAAGGCCTTCGCGCACACACAAAGCCACTCACACAGACGGCCTCCTACCCCGCACCCCGTGGCACAGGAGCCGAATTCCACACCGGCTCCACAGGCAGCACCCAGCGCGCTGAGTGTGCGCACCCACTTCCTGTCCAAACACGCCACTGTCCACACCAAGGCAAATGTCAGTGGAAACCCAGGCACGGCCGCACCGGGTCGCGCACGGCGGCTGGTTCCTACGAGGAAAATACGAATGAGCGTGACATGCATTGGCAAATCCGCCGAAATAGACACATACGCAAGCCATGTGGTTCCCGGAACGACTCCGCACATGTTTGCAAGCTCAGGGAGGGGGAAGGGCGCTCGCACTGCTGAGGCCCTGCCAATGCTCCGGGCGCGCACTTGGCCGCGGCAGTGCAGTTATCTATTGACTCTCACGGCAATCCTGCGAGGAAGGCGCCGTCATCTATTTTCTTAGATGAAGCAACTTAGGTTCAGAGAGGTAAAGTGACTCACTCAAGGTCACACAGCCTGTTAGCAGCAGAACCAAACAGGAACCAAGGTTTGCCTAACTCCACAGTCAGCAATACAGCACCTTGACCCCAAATGCACACACACACACACACACACACACACAATCCCTGTGTGCTCTCCTTTGTCCCTAAGAGGCTAAGCCTTCTCACCTGGCAACTGGAAGTATTTGTGGAGGTGAGCATGGAGTCGCCCAGACTCATTCACACTCCCTTCTGATACACGGCATTAAGTCATGCAACAAACCCTTGCTGACTCCTCAGTGGGCCACGCTGTGGTTCACAAAGGTAGAAAGCCACAGACTTGACTGGAGGAAGTTCAGGGTTCAGCAAGGAGATGTGAGGTGCACCTGGAGAAAATATAGGGCATACAGCGGAGCTGTCATGGAGGCAGGCCTCACAGGCAAGTGGAAGGAAACCTGCGTCTGCCTGGGGCAGTTAGGAGGGCTCCTTGGAGGAGGCAGCAAGTGAGTTGGGACTTGAAGAATGAGTGAGTAGAGAAGGACTGGTGTTGACTGAGAGACAAGAGAAGGCCAGAGGCAGAGGCAGATGCTGAGGGCCCTGAGGACTCACATGTCGTCCGCCAGGGACTGGAGAGGCTCTGAAGAATTTTTACAGTGGAAAACTAGGCGGGCCAGCGCTGTGGCATAGCGGGTAAAGCCACTACCTGCAGTGCTGGCATCCCATATGGACGCTGGTTCAAGTCCTGGCTGCTCCACTTCCAATCCAGCTCCCTGCTATGGCCTGGGAAAGCAGTGGAAGATGGCCCAAGTGGTTGGGCCCCTGCGCCTGCATGGGAGACCCAGAAGAAGCTCCTGGCTCCTGGCCTCGGAGTGGTGCAGCTCCAGCTGTTGCAGCCATTTGGGGAGTGAACCATCGGATGAAAGACCTCTCTCTCTCTCTCTCTCTCTCTCTCTCTCTGCCTCTCCTTCTTCCTGTGTAATTCTGACTTTCAAATACATAAATAAATCTTTAAAAAATAAAGAAAGGAAACCAGGACCCCGTTTGCATGTCAGAAGAATGAAGAGAAGGAAGGAGAGCTTGGGCTGGGGAGACCACGCAGGAGGCTACTGCACCAGTCCCAGCAGGAGCTGGTGAGGTCTGCCCAGGAGTGTAAGGCACCCAGAGATGAGGGTGGCGCGGGGTGCGGAGGGGCGGGCTGGAGCTGGTCCCCGAGACAGAGCAGAGGGACAGACGGTGACAGTGGCACGGAGCTCACGGATTCTGCCTCAGAACGAAGCGCATGCACAGGCACGTGGTGTTTTGCACGTAATTACAGGGGACTCCAATTCCCTGAAGCCCCAGATTAAGAACTCGGGTCCCTGGAATCCTGAGAAGCGAAACAACGTGGTAGTTAAGGCCGCAGATGCTGAAGTCAGACTGCCTGGTTCACAGTCTCGGCCCCGCCGCCCAGGAGCTCTGGGAGCTTGGGCAGGACAGCAGCCCTGGCCCTGGCACCGTGTCTGGCAGGCAGACAGCGCTAAGCAAGTACTGGCCCGTGTTATTATGGCTTAAACCAGAGTGCGACTGAGACCGCTCCCTCCCTCACTCCCTTATTTTAAAATTATTTTTTAAAAACTTATTTGAAAGAGCAATGAAGATAGACAAGGGCAAAGACACACACACAGAGAGATCTTCTAACTGCTGGTTCACTCTGCGAATGGCCACAACAGCCAGATCTGGCCTGGGGCTGAAGCCAGGAGCCAGGAACTTCATCTGGGTCTCCCACACGGGTGCAGGGGCCCAAGCACTTGGGCCACCCTCTGCTGTCTTCCCAGGTGCATTAGCAGGGAGCTGGACAGGAAGTGGAGCAGCCGGGACTGGAATGGCACTCAGATATGGGCTGTGGCATCACAAGTGGCTGCACCACAACACCAGTCCCCCTCCCTTCATTTTCCATCTGAGTGTCCATTTCCAAACCTGGTTGCACAGAACGGAGTGTGCTAACCCTTTTACTAAGAGAAGGGAGATGGGCCCCACCACCAGGGAGCCCCAGTCTTTTCCTTTCCCTCTAGCTGGCAGTGCTAGGATGGAGAAGACATCTGATTTGGGGAGACCCTTGAGCATGGGGGTCCTTCCCAGCTCTGCAACCACGGAACCTCCCTGCCTCCTGCCAGCCTCTCTCTGCAATTGCAGCTCTGCACGCTTCATTCGCTCCAGCCGCCCCAACTCCATTCAGGTTCTAACAGGGGGTAGGGACAGCAGGTGGGGAAAGCCAATGCCAAGTTCATCTAACTTAGGAGAAAGGCGCTGGAGGAGAAAGTATGGGATTTCCAAGCTGAAGACGCGCCACCCTCTGGGCCTGTTTCCTACTCTGCAAAAATATCACCGCCACCCCACCCTTTGTGGGGTCTTTATGCGGAACAACTGCACAAATGGTTAAACCATGGCCTGGGAAAGCAGTGGAGGATGGCCCAAGTGCTTGGGCCCTGCACCCACATGGGAGACCAGGAGGAAGCACCTGGCTCCTGGCTTCGGATCCCGGCGCAGTGCGCCGGCCATAGCGGCCACTTGGGGTGTGAACCAACAGAAGGAAGACCTTTCTCTCTGTTTCTCTCTCTCTCTCACTGTCTAACTCTGCCTGTCAAAAAAAAAAAAAAAAAAACTTTGCCAGGGAGCTGGCAGGGAAGTAGGAGCAGTGAATCCCATTAAGATGGGGGTGGGGCTGACACCAGTGGTTGGGCGATGGCGGGGGGGGGGGGGCCCTAGCGCCTGGGATGGTGTCAGGGTGTAGATTGCACATAGATAAGACTGCGCCATTTTCCTAACAGATGAGCTCTGTGATCTTCCTTCAGCTGGAACTGACCTCACTCAGGGCTCAGGGAACTCCTGTATCCGGGTCTCCAGGAGGAGCTGCACCTGTGCTCCCTGTCCACAGGGTTGGAGGTTTGTCTCCCTCGCTCAGAAGCCGGCCCGAGGGACTCCATACCTTGGGTGAGAGTTCGTGATCTGGGTTCCTTCTCTCATCACCATGGCAGCCTCCATTGTCTAGTCCACGTGCAGCTCTGCTGGAAGCCACAGGCTGTCCTGATCCAAAGCCAGGCCAGGGGCTAGGCCACCCTGGGTAAGAGTCAGGGCTGGCTCAGATTCGATCATTAAGAACCCAAAGCCACAGGGCCGGTGCTGTGACGAAGCAAGTTAAGCTGCCTGCATCCCATCTGCAGGGCCTGCATCCCACTTCCAACCCAGCTCCCTGCTGATGCGCCTGGGAGAGGAGTGGAAGATGACCCAAATGGGAGACCCAGAGGGGCCAGCCCTGGTCATTGTGGTCATCAGTGGATGGAAGGCTTCTCTCTCTGTCTCTCACTTTCTCTCTGTAATTAGGACTGTCTTTTTTTGTTGTTGTTGTTTTACTTTCAGACTTTAGCTTCCTTTACTGTGAGAATAAGTTTCAGTGGTTTTGCGCCATCGCAGTTGTGGTAATTTGTGACAGCAGTCCTAGAAAACTAATACAACGTGGAAGATCTTTACAGTGAAAAATGTCAAAATATTCCTGGGAGAGTTGGAAAAGGACCTCACTTTCCAACACTGGCACATGGGCTCTCGGCTGCTGGCGCCTTGAGTTGTGGGCGCCACCCCCTGCATGTAGGTCTGTCGTGTCCCTCCGATTTCGGCAGTTTCCTCTGCTGTTTTCTCCCTAACTCTTCCCTGAGACTACACTCTCTCCACTTTTTAAAATAATCTTCTCCTGGACTAGAGCAGTAAGCTCCCTCCCTACTCCACCATCTTGGACTAAATCCCAATTCTGACTCTCAAATAAACAAAGAACCCAAGTCACGGGATGGTGCTGTGGTGGAGTGGGTTAAGCCGCCACTGCCTGCAGTGCGGGCATCCCATGTGGGTGCTGGTTGATTCCTGGCTGCCCCACTTCCGATCCAGCTCTCTGCTACGGCCTGGGAGAGCAGCAGCAGAAGGCCCAAGTGCTTGAGCCCCTGCACCCATGTGGCAGACCTGGCCGAAGCTCCTGGCTTTGGCTTGGCCCAGGCCTGGCCGTTGCAGCTATCTGGGGGGAATGAACCAGCTGACGGAAGGTCACGTTCTCTCCTTTCTCTCTCTGTCTCTCCGTTTCTCCCTGCAATTTTGCCTTTCAAATAAATAAGTAAATCTTAAACACATATACACACACCCCAGAAATCCCAAGTCCCTGGGGCCATCGTTGTGGCACAGGGGCCGAGGCCCGCCTTCAGCACTGGCGTCCCACACTGGAGCGCTGGTTTAAAGTCCGGCTGCTGCACCTTCCATCCAGCTCCCTGCTGAGGCTCTTGGTGGGCAGGCAGTGGATGACAGCTCAAGTACTTGGGTCCCCGCCACCCCTGCGGGAGACCAGGGTGGTCCTGGCTTTGGTCTGGCCCAGCCCATCTCGGAGAGTGAACCAGGAGATGGAAGAGCTCTGTCTCTGGCTCTCTCTCTCTCTGTGGCTCTGCCTTTCACACAGATAACTCAGTAAATAAATAAATAAAAACACCCGAGTCAGCTGCCTTCCTCCTGCTTGTCTCCGAGGCTCTGCAGCTCTAGATGCTGCCCCAGTGACAAGCAGGAAGGGAAACTGAGGTAGAACTGAGGACCACTACCACTAGCACCGCTAGGTGTGGGACAAGCCAGACAAGGTCCCCGCTGATGCAGAAGACACAAAGCAAACCCGGAGACCATGACAAGCGTAAATTCCAAAAGGCACCGAGAAAAAGACAGAATGTGGTGATGGGCGAGGGAGAAGGTAACAGGGAAGATTTGAGATCTAAGCAAAACCCAAAACAAATGCAGCCAGACCAAAAACGTTTTTTCAGGATAAAAGTGTCTTACAGGAGCAGAGAGACGGGCGACAAACCGACCGGTGGGTTTTGGTGTGAATGAAGTCACGCTCCAGCACCCAGCTCCTGGTGTGCTCAACACAGAAGCAGGGGGCCGGTCGTGGCTGGCCAGGGCATCTTGCGCCCCCAACCTTGCTCTCCCACCTGGACGCGTGGGGAACTCGTCGGCTGGGTCCGAGGTGCCGCTGGGGGGCGACCGAGAGCACATCCAGTTCCCCTTTAAGGCCAGAGCGGAAGGCGGGAGGGCGAAGGCTTTTGCGTCGGCAGGATAGAAACAGGTCTCCCCTTTAAGAAGGCGGAGTCACTGGTGTGGCGGCGCCTTCGAATGCGGCCTGGGGCGTCGGCCACCAGCTTCCTGGCGACCCTCGCTGAGCCCCACTCGGGGCACGGGGGCGTCTCCCTCCCACTCCGTCCCTGGAGCACCGGCACCCGACCCGTCCACCTGGGACAAACCTGAGGGCCTGACGACCCCCGGAGTGTGGGTCCGCGGCGTCAACCCGCCGCCTGGAGCCCACCCGCTGTCGCCATGGTAATGAGGGGTCTCTGGGCTGCCTGCTCCCGGGGGCACGGGGACGAACGTGGCGGTGCCGGGCCATCGCCCGCAACAGCCGCCGGGCCCGGGCCTGGGAGGAGCTCGGTGCGGTCGGGAGCCCTGGGCTCTAGTCAGGGGTCTGCCCGGCCGCGCCCGAGCCCCCGACCGCACACACCTGGTCCCGAGTTCCCCTGCTGGTCATCGTTCTCAGCGCACCCAAACGTCACCGCCCCTTGACCCTCCCTGCCCTCTCCCTGGCCCTACCCTACATCCGCCTTGACCCTCAGACAAGATCTTGGGGGAGGGATCTCGCACCCGGGTCGGGCACCCAGGTGGAACCGGCTGAGAGTCTGTGGACTGGAGGGGCCGGGCTGGCGAGAGCCCCCAGCTTTTGGTTGGATTAGGCTGCAGGAGGCCATTGGCTGGCTCTTTCGGAAACAGGGCCAGGGTGCAGGGCTTGCTTGGGTTGGGGGAGCTTCCTTCCGTGTTTGACAAAAGCCTCCAGCCCCCGGGCCGGCGCTGATCTGGGAGAAGTGCCCCTGCTCCTTGGCAGCTTCCCTTCCCCTCTTCCAGGCCTGGCATAGGTGGATCTGAATGTGTTATTTTGCAAGACAGTATTTTAAGTCACTTAACTCTTTCCCTAAATTGCGTTTCTTCTCCTCATCCCGTACTCCTCCCCCAGCGCTAGCAGCGCACCTGCCGGCCTTGCTAGGCGGAGGGGACGGCGTGTACTTGCAAGCAGTGTTTCTCCTGCCTCAGTTGCTTTGTTTCCCTTCCAGGCTTGCAGCTTGCAGAAGCTGTTTGCTGTGGAAGAGGAGTTTGAAGATGAGGTAAGGAGGTATTGGCGAGCAGAGGTGGCAGAGGTCTGACGTAAACACCCCTAAAACAGAAATTATGAACAAGCTAAAAAGGTCGGGAACACGGCGCAGCCTGTCCCAGCTGCCTGGTAGTTGAGATGTGTGCCTTGTATCTGAGAGGCCAGGGAAGGCTGACAGAGGTGAACTACCTACCTGCCTGCTGTGGACACAAACAAAAATCCAGCGAGCTGAGCTGAGTTGCCCAGTCGCCGCATCTTCCAGTGACGAGGGCCCTTTCCTGGAGGCTGTGTCGGTAGATGATCGAATCACCTTCGTGATGACCAACGAGGTGGAAGGACACATGAGTGACAGCACGTTACTGCGTGGCGGGAGGCCGGCAGTTGCCAGCTGGCCCTGTGGTCCAGGGCAGGTTACTTTATTCTTTGGCCTTCGGTTTTCTCTGACACAGTGAGGCATGCTTTTCTCTTCCCTCTGCTCAGGAGATGAGGGGTGAGACTGGCACATTAGAATCACCTCTGGGGCCGGCACTGTGGCACAGCAGGTAAAGCTGTCGCCTGCGGTGCCAGCATCCCATATGGGCGCTGGTTTGAGTCCCAGCTGCTCCACTTCTGATCCAGCTCTCTGCTCTGGCCTGGGAAAGCAGAAGATAGCCCAAGTCCTTGGGCCCCTGCACCCACGTGGGAGACCTGGAAGAAGCTCCTGGCTCCTGGCTTCGGATCAGCGCAGCTCAGGCCGTTGCAGCCATCTGGGGAGTGAACCAGCGGATGGAAGACTTTCTCTTTCTCACTGTCTGCTTCTGCCTCTCTGTAACTCTGCCTTTCAAATAAATGAATATTTTTTTTTTAAAAAAGAGAGAATTACCCTAGTCTAGGCCCCACCACTCGCCAATTAAATCAGAATTTCTGGCGAGGCCTCACATAGAGATATTTTTATTTGGCCAGAGAACACTGACCAGCAGTCTCCATAGCACTCTTCCTATTTAGAACCAATGGGCTGGGTGGACATGTGGCACAGTGGTTAGGACACTGCTTGGGCCACCCACATCCCACCCTGGAGTGCCTGAGTTCAAGTCCCTGCTCCACTTCAGATCCAGCTTCCTG